>NC_083319.1:2585000-2890625 GCF_963455315.2 Globicephala melas | reverse complement strand
AGGATTTGAACCTAGATCTCTCTGCCTGAAAGCTGGCTGGACCTGCCAAGACCCCTCCCCCCGCCCCAATTTAGGGGGTCCGAAGCTGGAGCTAAGCCCCATGATATTCAGAGAAGCAGCAAGGAGGTGGGTCTGGGGCCCAGCACAGCCACTTCTGACTTCCCCATCTGGCTGGGAGTCTCTCTGGGGCCCTTGACCCCCAAAGAGCCCTGGGTTGGCCCTGGGGGATCCAAACCACATTTACTGAGGGCCCCAGGGTGCCAGGTCCAGGATCCAGGGACTCCCAGCCAGGCGGGGCCGTTGGGGAACTTGTAAGGGGCAGGAATGGTCGCGAGCTGGGACGACCAGTGGAAGAAACCAGGATTTTTGCTTCTGTTTCTCATCAAAACCCTCTTCACTCATTCATCCATCCATCCATTCATCCATCCATCCATCCATCCATCCCACAGACCTTTGCTGAGGGCCTGCGCGTGTGGCATTGTCTGTTGTGTTGAGGCCAGGCAGCGGGCGGTTCATGAAAGGCGCCTCCCACCAGCTGGAGCCTCAGGCTGCTGTAGCATTGCAGACTGGGTGCTGGCATCAGCAGAGATTCCTTCTCTCCCAGCTCCGGAGGCCAGATATCTGAAATGAGGTGTTGCAGGGCCATGCTCCCCCACCCGCTTCCGGAGGCTCTGCGGGAGGGTCCTTCCCACCTCCCTCAGCTCCTGGTGGTCCAGGCATCCCTGGCTGTGGCCGCCTCACTGCTGTCCCTGCTCTGGCCTCACCTGGCCTCTCCTCTCCTCCCCGCGTCTCTCCTCTGTCTGTCTCTTATAAGGACACTCGTCATTGGACATAGGGCCCACCCTGATTCAGGATGGTCTCAAGATCCTTAATTACATCTGTTAAGACCTTTTTTTCCAGGGCATGGACGTGCTTTTGGGGACTATCTTTCAAGCCACTACACTTGGCAAACAGCTTTCTCAAGCTTCAGCCGCCTTATCTGTAAAAAGGGGGGTAGTGTCTGTGCTCCGACCATCCTGTTAACGTCCGCAGGGCTGACCTGCCTCTGGAGTCGGACTGGGAAAGAGGAGCTTGGAGGCGTGTGGAGAAGGATGCCCTGATGTTGACCTTGAGGCCACTTTCAGGCAGGAAGTAGAGATGGAGACACTGAAGTGGCAGAGACAAGGGGTGATTTCACAGGGCTTGTGGGCCAGCGTTAACGGCCTGGCTCGGGGCCGCAGGAGGGTGCTGGGGTGGTGGTAGGGGGCACTGTGTCAGGCAGCGGCCGAGCTAATCTCTCCTAGCCGTGCCCGCCTGGAGGACTGGAGCAGCAAGAGAGCGGGATTGAACCCTCTGGCTCAAGCGAAGATGGTCGCACATAGAAACACTAGAAAAGCAATTTCCTGCCGGCTTTGTAGAAGACCTTTGCTTTGACCCTGACCTTGAAGTCTTGATAAGGCGGGCTACGTTTTATCCTCCCCGCCCCGCGCCCCCCCCCCCCCCCCCCCCCCCGGCTCAAACAGGCCTTAGCTGGAGCAGCGGATCTTTTGAGGATTGCTGGGAACAGTTTCCATCCAGGTATCGGGAGGAAGGCACAGATTACTCTTTCCTTGGGCAGCCTAGGGCTCAGAGGAGTTCTCGCTGCACTCCTGTGTGTCCCCTGAGCCCGGGGCTTGCGGCAGGGCGTGGCGCACAGTAGGTGCCTGTTAAGTGTCTGCTGACTGTGGACAGAGTTGAGGATGAGCTCCCCAGCTACCCCCGCCCCTCCTCTTCTGCTCAGACTTCCAACCTAGTGTTTTTCCAGGATGGGTTTTCCTGGTGAGTTTCCCCTCAAGTGTTGATGAGGACGTGCTCCGAGATCAGGGTGGGGAGTGATGGCTTTGCATCTGTCACCAGCTTGGTCCAGCCTGACTGCCAGTGCGTCTCCCTCCGGCTGGAGCTTGACCTCCTAACCTTTCAGAACCTGCTTCCCGTGGCTCAGCTGAGCCCCTCCCCATTTCACTGGAAGCCCCCCTCCGGGGCGTGGTGAGCAGGACCCCCCACGCAGCTGGGACCCACGGTGGAAGGCTGTGCGGAGGGAGCGGGCTGACTGAGCACAGCAGGGCCGGGAGCCCCAGAGGTGCCAGGTGTCGCGTTGTGTGTGCAGCATCCGCCTTCTCATGGGCCAAAGGGGGAAGGGAGTGGCCGGGTGGGAGGCCAAGGCCCACGCCCATTGCTCCCGGAAGTGGCCAGAGGGCGCTGGAAATGGGTCAGGGCATTCTCGCGGGAGAAGGGTCCGGGCTCAGGGGTCAGGAAGCTTGCTGAGGCCGGACTTGGGGTCTGCCTTAGAGGCACCCCCTCTTCCAGCACCTAGGAGGCAGACTGCGTTTTGAATCACATGGTCACGGCGGGAGGGTAATGTCCCAGGGAAGGAGAGGGGCCAGCATCACTGGGGAGCCCCTTCCTCCCAGGAAAGCTGGGATCAGGCAGAGAGGCACCAGCTCACGGAGATCAGTGCAGCTGTTGTCACCGCAGCGGGTTGGCCCCATCCTCCTCCGATGTCGTTCCCAGAGGGGCTTCCCCTGCCCATGGCTTTGCGGGGGGCGGGGGGGGGTCCCTTGTGGGAGGTGTCTTGCTTCGTGGCCCAGGCTGGACCAGACCACAAGGGTCAGAGCTGGCCCTCCCCTCGCTGGGGGTTGAACCGGGCGGACCCCAAGCCATGAAACGGGCACTCGTGATAGCTCGTGAGTCGGGTAGAGGAATGTGCAGACCGTGGACATACAGAGCTCCGTGGAGGGCTTCCCTGGTGGCGCAGGGGTTGAGAGTCCGCCTGCCGATGCAGGGGACACGGGTTCGTGCCCCGGTCCGGGAAGATCCCACATGCCGCGGAGCGGCTGGGCCCGTGAGCCATGGCCGCTGAGCCTGCGCATCTGGAGCCTGTGCTCCGCAACGGGAGAGGCCCGCGTACCGCAAAAAAAAAAAAAAGAAAAAAAAAAAAAGAGCTCTGTGGAGCACCCGGCACAGGCCCAGCAGCTGAGGGATGATCTGTCACTGGAGAAAGTAGAATTCCATCCGATGATGTTTCAGCACCAATGAGTGTTAGACTTCAAGCCAGACGGGTGACTCGGTCCTTTCTGGACAAAAATCTAGCGACTGTGGGGTAAGCCACTCGACGCAACGGCGAGGGGCGGGCACAGCGGTGGGCCTGACGCCGCCATCGCACGTGGCCTGCCTGTGATGTGGGGCGAGGCCACCCCTGGAGGACCTCGGTGCACAAAGAAAACCCCCTCCGCTCCCTGCAGCGGGCCCTGCACAGAGGCCGCTGGGGTTCATCCGTCAGCCTGCTGGCGCCCACGTGAGCCCCTGTCTCCTGGTGCGTCTGCAGCTGAGGAAACGGCCTGAGTGGAGGAAGTGCTCCTGTTAAATTGTCCAGACATAATCGAGTCCCTGACGCTCCTCAGTAAATGCCTGGCTGGGCCTGTGCGTTCCCTGCCTGGAGCAGCGGGTGAGCTGGAGGTGCACCGGCCTCTCCCCCTGGATTCAGTGTTGGGGGCGGTCACGGAGGCTCGGCCCCCGACGGTGTGGGAACGGGGGCTGTGGAGTTGGAAGGACTGATTCCAATCCCAGATCCCGACCTCCCGAGCCTGGTTCCTTCTCTGCAAGATGGGTGATAAGTGATCCCTCCCTGCCGGAGGTGTCATTGGGCTTAGCAATTGGTGGACCCTACCTGGCTGGTGCACAGAGGCCCGAGGATGGTACTGATGGGTGCGGGAGTGAGTGATCATGGCCAACCCCAAATTCCACCTGCCCCTTTATTTTTGGAAGAGATGCTTCTGAAAGGGAGGGCTCCCGCCATGCAGCTGCAGCCGTCCAGGGGCCCCAGATGCCTGTAAAGCCATCATGGAATCCCTGCTGCTTGGGGGAAAAGCGGGGCCATTTCAGAGATGTCAGTCAGTGCTCTGTAGGCGGTCATCTGTTCATTCATTCATTCATTCATTCACTAGACATTGAACCCTGGCTGTGGGTCATTGCCCAGGGTATTTGGGACCCAGGGGGAGAAGAGGGTCTTGGCCCCTACCTCCCATGGAATATCTGGCCAGCTTGTCACCTCCAGGCCCCCTGTTTATTTATCCCAAGGGCCCCAAATTTCAAAGATCCGTTCCAGTAAGCTTCTTCTATTAAATAGTAATGAAGTCATTTAAGATGCTTTTTGGAATGAACGTGGCATAAATAAAACAAGAAATTAATTCCTTTTCCCATTTTTTATTGATCAGAGACCTCGTCGTCAGCCGCCCGTCAGGCTCAGCAGCTCGGCTCCGGGCGGGGGCGGGGGTTAGCATCGCTCTAGCTGCAGCAAAGCGACTTGTCATCGTGAAGCGCAGTTTTAGTGCCGCTTGTTGAAATATTTCAAGAAACTCAGTGCTGTCCATGGGCACCTTTTGGCGCCTGTGTTGTAGAGTGTGAACTTCAGATGTGGAGACCCCCGCCTTGCAGAAAGGTGCAGGGGTTTTCAGACAAAGCTCCCGTTCTCGAGATACCTGGGTAGCTGGCGTGCCCGGGTCCCTCTCTGGGGGTCCAGGGGTCTGTCTTACGGCTGGGGGGTGCTGGGAGGATGCTCTTCAACTCGCTGTTGTCCCGCTGCTGTGGCCGTGAGCAGAGAGCCTCAGACACGTCATGTCCTGGAGGCCTTGGTTCCTCCCCTGGCCCCTGAGCATCAGCTTTGAGGAGTTAGGCTGGTAAGCTTAGAGGCCGGCAGAGGTGTGGACGAAGGGCCAGCTCCGTCTGGGGTGCGGCCACTCCTCAGTTCCGGCTGACTGTGTCCAGGAGGGAGTGCAGATCACAGGGCCCTGGAGGGGCCGTCGGGGCCAGACCCCACCTCCCCCCTTGCAGGGCATGATGACCCAGGGAAGCTCTGGGCACAGGGACTTTGGGAGGTCCCAGTGTCAACTGTCCCTTCGTAAAGCAGTTTTCTTGAGTGAGGGGCCCAGCATTGTAGGAGTCAGTGGGCAGGGCTTCCCCATTTTACAGATGGGAAAACTGAGGCGGGAGAAGATAGGGCCGTTGAGTTGGAGCAGGCACAGCCCAGCAGCCAGGCCAGGGTCTGGGCTGGAATGTGCGTCTGTGCCTTCCTGCCCTGCCCTGGAGACCCTGGGGGTGGTGGGACTGTGTGGTGGAGTGGGTGGGCTGAGGATGCCAGCCAGAGTGCCCAGAGGAGCTTTGCGTGTCGGGGACCACGTGCGGGGGGGGGTGCGGAGGGGAGGAATGTTGGCAGGGATGTGGGCCCCAATCGCTTCTGGGAGCTGAAGGCTGCTGGCCTCCTGACTTAGCCTGGGGGCAGCCAAAGGGACTTCTTCCCCTGGGACAAGCCCTGTGAGAGGCAAGAGGGCACCAGGAGAGGTCACCCCTCCTTTTGCCAAATCTCTGAACCTTGGTTTCCACACCTGCAAACTAGGGCTCAAAGTGAAAGTCCATCGTAGGGGCGGATCGAATGCAGACCTGAAAGCAGAAGGTCTCAGTAAACAATGAAGTGGGGCGTGCTGGCCGGTTCCTGTGTGTGCAGCAGTCCCTCCAAATTCCCCCACCCACTGGCCGATTCGTGAGCCACGATTTCTGTGTGTGGAGCCTGCCTGTCAGGTCCAAAGGCTGGGCTCCTACCTTCATTCAGTGTCTCCCCATCACCCCGGCCAGACTTAATTTTCCTGCAAGTATTATTTTCTTTTTTAAAAAAAATCTTATTGACTCCCTGCTCAGAAACCTATAAACTATGAAGAGTCTGGCCTTGGAGGTTAAACGGACCCAGATCTGTTCCCAGCTCTGTCACGTCCTTGCTAGTGACCTTGGGCAGGCTAGGGAACCTCTTGGGACCTCAGTTTCTTCGTCAGTGAATTAGGAATCGCTGTAATGACTCTGGGATGCTGTGAGCAGCCCATCCCTTAGCCCAGAGCCTGGTGCCATGGAAACCCTTGCTACATGGGAGCTTTGGAGATTCTTACGAGCCAGTGTGAGATGCCTGGGATTCCCGGACCCCAGTCTAGCCCCTCACTGTAGCAGTGCGACTTGCCAGGCACACACGGTGGGGGAGGGGGGTTGGAACCAGGAGCCAGGTATGCACAGAGGGGTGAGTCACATCCCACAGAGCCCAGTATCCGGGGCTGGGCGCCTCCCTCATGGCCCAACACAGCTCCCTGGGGGCTCCAAGGGGCAGTGCAGCCAGCCAGGCCTTGAACACACAGACCCCGCCCCTTTCCCTTATCCTGGGCTTTGACAGGGCTTCCCCTCCCCCCTTCAGGCAGGGGCCTGTGGTCATCATCCCAGCCGCACTGTTTCTGGCAGGAACTTGGACCCACCCATGGTCTAGCTGCCCTGAGCCTCACTTTGTCCATCTGTGGAATGGGGTGCACAGCTCAGGGGGCCGTCGCAGGCGGTAGTAGGTTTGTCACTGGAGCAGGACTGCAAGCAGCCGTTGTTACCTCCCTCCCTCGCCCTGTGGGCGGTTCCCTGGCCACCTGCATTCAAACCACAAATCCCGGGCTCCCTGCTGCCATGCGACCTCACGCAAGTGGCTTCAGCACCCTGTGCCTCAGTTCCCCCTTTTGCACCAGCCTCTCAGTGCTGAGGTGCGTGAGCAGTGGACGTGAGATCTGGGGGCCCTATCCCAGTACTGCCTGGGGGACAGCAAGCCTGGGCGGGGGTGTAACAGGAGGGGCCCTCGTGGCCTGAAGGCTGCCCTCCCAGTGGGGAAGGGCCTCTGTGTCTCCTCCACAGGGTGGGGCTGTCCCTGGCGGTGTCTCCATGATCACTGGGTTGACCACTAGGAGGCCGTAGTGGAGCCGCTTGAGCCTGGCCAGGAAGTCCCCCCCCGGCCCCCACCCCTCGAGGGTGCACGGGGGCCACGAGGCTCAGACACGGCCCCTGGCTCTCAGGACCCTGCTCTGCCTATCACGTCCAGGATCCCCGTGCTGGGGCCTGGGAACAGCTAAGTGACAGGTGACAGTGAACAGCAGGCCTGGGCTGTCCTGTCCGGCTGTGCCTGGGGAAGTGGGCGGCGGCCCGTGGAGCCTGTGCCCTCACGCTAATCTGATTTCAGCCTGATCAGGTCGGAGGAGGCTGAAAAGGGCCTGGGACTAGAGGACATAGGCGGTCCCGCCTCTCGGCACAGTGGCCAAGCCTCAATGAGGGATTGCTTGGACCTCCCCCCCCACCGCCCCGTGTCTGGGGCTGGGGGAGCCCACGCCCCAGAGGATGCCCTCAACCAATACAACGGCGCTGCCTCCGGTCTGGGCCGCTTGTCAAGGGGCCAGGTTTCCCGGGACAGACCCTTATTGTGGCCGCCCTTCATAGAGGGCCCCGCCGGCCGAGGAGACAGAAGAATGCCACTTACCCCTGAAGGCACAGGGACACGGCCGGCTGTCAGGCCTTCTCTGGCCACAAGACAAGGGTGGGCAACTTCTGGCTTCACGCTGGCCGCTGCCCCCGCCCACTGTCACCCAGCCTGTGGCTGAGACGTGCCTGCAGCCGCTTCAGCCCTGGTCCCCTCACCCTCACCGCTCAGGAGTCTCTGTCCCAGAATCAGAAGCCGATTCTGCTGGGAGTGAGGGACCACGTGGCTCTGATTGGCCAGGCTCCGACGACGCACCCTCCCAGCCCAGGGGTGGTGGGGAAGGAGGGGACTGGAGGAAGGTGAGTCTCTGGGCCTCACTTTCCCTGATTGTACAATGAGGGAGACGGTGACCATATCCCTTATTCAAATGGGGCCACGTATGGGAGTGAAAGGGATGCTGTTGGTAAGCACACCGGACAAGGGGGACCCAGGACTCAGGGCATCCTGGAGGTAGGCCTCATCCTCTCAAAGGGCCGTCACCGCTCTGGAAGCACACGTGGGTTCAACTGTTGGCTTGGCCACCTTCTAATCTGGAGCCGAAGTTCTCCGCTGCCTGGACGTCAGTTACCTTACCTGTGAAATGGGGTGAATTCCTGGAGGGAGGGCAGAGGCTGCAGCGCGGCGCCAGGCGCACAGGCACCCGTGGACCGCTGCCGGCCCGGGTGCTTTCTCCCAGTCCTGCCGTGCCCCTTGCCCTGCGGTCCGAGCCTGTCCGTGCGGCTGTTGTCCACCGCCAGCCTGGGGTGGGCCCAGACCACACAGGGAGCGGTTCTGGAAGGTGAGGGGCCCGAGTGGCCACATTGGGGGTGGGGCCAGGCTGGGCAGACACTGTGCCCACGGGTCGCCTGCCCCGCCTGAGCCCCCAAGGGAAGCCTGGCCTTGCCGGCTGCCATTATGGTTAGGAGCTGTGTAATTAACTCTAAAACTGGGTGGCCGAGGAGGAATTAAAATAGAGGCTTAGTGGAAATCAGAGACGAGTGGTGCAGAAAAGGCTGGAGCCGGCTGGACGCCGCAGCCGGGCCTGCAGGGCGGGCGAGCGGGAAGAGGGTCTGGAGCTGCAGGGCTGAGGGGGCCAGCGCAGCTCTGGTTCAGGCCCCTCCTCCGGGTGGGGGGTGGGGGTGGGTTGGAACAGCTGAAGTCGCGGCTCTGGGCGTCTGAGATCCAGGTGGCCGCAGGGTGGGCTGTCTCTTGGGGTCTTGGTGGAAGAGTGTGTCCCAGCCCCTCCCCCAGTTCCTGGTGGTTCCTGGGCTCCTGGGAGCGTTACCTTAGTCTCCACTTCCGTCGTCACGTGGCCTCCTCCCTGCGGGTCTGTTTTGTGAATTAAAATTTTTTATGGTGGTGAAATATACAAGACATAAAATTTACCATTGGGCCTTCCCTGGCGGTCCGGTGGTTAAGGTGCCGCGCTTCCAGTGCAGGGGGCGCGGGTTCGATCCCTGGTTGGGGAACGAGGATCCCACATGCCGCGGGGCGGGGTGCGGCCAAAACCACAAATCTACCTTCTTCTTCTGGGGATCCATTGTGTGTGTTATGCTTCACAATAAAACAGGTTAACACCAATAACAGACAAACAAATTTACCTTTTTAACCGTTTTTAAGTGTGCAATTCAGTGGCATTGAGTACATTGACAATGCTGTGTAACAGGCAGAGCTTGTTCATCTTCCCAAAGTGAAACTCTGTCGCCATTAAACACTAACTCCCCAGCCTCCGCCCTCTTTCTGTCTCCATGGATTTACTTATCCTAGGTCCCCGCATGTCAGGGAAATCCTACAGTATTTGTCTTTTTGTGTTTGTGTTTCTTCAAAAATGTCCGGTCAGGGAAGACAAAGACTGGAGTGTTTTAGGTCCACACGTTCAAACCAGTAGCTGTAGCCGGTTTTGCTATTAAATTTAAATTCATTAGAATACAGTTACATTAAAAGTGCAGTTGTTGGGCTTCCCTGGTGGCTCAGCGGTTAAGAATCCGCCTGCCGATGCAGGGGACACGGGTTTGAGCCCTGGTCCGGGAAGATCCCACGTGCGGCGGAGCACCTAAGCCCGCGAGCCACAACTACTGAGCTCATGTGCCACAACTACTGAGCCCATGCGCCGCGAGCCCATGCTCCGCGACAAGAGAAGCCACCGCAATGAGAGGCCCGCGCACCGCAACGAAGAGTAGCCCCTGCTTGCCGCAGCTAGAGAAAGCCTGCGTGCAGCAACAAAGACCCAACACGGCCAAAAATAATGAATAAATTTATTTTAAAACAAAGTGCAGTTGTTCAGCTGGACTGGCCACATCTCAAGCGCTCAGCAGACACGTGTGCCTGATGCTGCCCTACTGGACGGCGCACACAGGACATTTCCAGCCTTCCAGAAAGTTCTGTTGGAGAAAGCTCTTCTAGGTTCATGGAGACAAAAGGGACGTGATGACTAAAATCGTGTGTGGGCCGAGATTGGATGCTGGGCCAGAATATTTTTTTTTTCTATCAGGACGTTTTGATTGTCCTTTATCTTTATCTGTTGAAGAAATGTGAGTCCTGTCTCTGGTTGAGGTAAGGTGTGGGACCTACGTTAATTGCCTGATTTTGACATTGGTGCTGGGATTGTGGAGGGGGTGTTCTTGTTCTCAGGAAATACACGCTCAGATGTTTGGGGGAAGGGGGTCACGTCTGCATTTTACTCTCAGGTGTTCAGAAAAAATACACACACACATACACAGATAAACAGATACACAGTGATACAGAGATACACACACATATACACACAAACACACAGATACACACAGATACATACAGAGATACAAACACAGATACATCCTGATACACAAAGATAAACGCAGAGAGATACACACCCAGATACCCACACACACAGATAGAGAATAGTTAATATACTACAAGCACGTAAGCCGGGGTCTTCTCTGACCAGTGACCAGCTCCAGCCAGGAGGGAGGAGTGGCCCGATGAGGGGGGTGCTCCCCAGCCGGGGGTGATGCCCACTGGGTGCAGCTGGGCGGGGAGATTCGCATCTCTGCTGGGGCGCCATGTGCCCTGTGGGCGTTCTCAGCCTGCGTAGCTTCTGATTCTGACCCACCCTTCATCTAAATCTGTCTGTTCATCTGAATTTCCGGCGAGGAGTCCAGGCTCTCTGCAGGTCTCTTGAAGTTGAGCTGTTGGGCCCTTAGTGAGTGGTTACCATGGGGACAGCTGGTCTGAACCCTGGGTTAGCGTTCAGCTGTGTGCACTGTGGTCCTCACCTCGTGGACGCCCACGCCGAACTGGACTGGGTGGGCTGATGGCTCCCACCTACCTGATGCCCAGTCTGTGCCGTCAGGGTGGACGTCCTGTTAGGGAACCAGGCCTCAGGAGCCGAAGCCACTCTCCCCTGGTCCCGCCAGAGTCATTGGACAGGATTCGAACCCAGGGCCCTGTGACTGCAAGGTCTGCGCTCCAGGCCACCTTGCCTGCTGCCCCCAAGTCTTTCCCAGCTTTTTCCACGGGGACTGAAGCTGGCGACCCTGTTTGCCCCTCACCACATGCCTCCGTTGTGTTGCCAAGCCCACTGCAAGCTGGGAGCTCAGATTCTGGGTTACTGGGTGGAGGAGGTACTGTGGATGCTGATTTGGGATATATATATATATTTTTTGCGGTACGCGGGCCTCTCACTGTCGTGGCCTCTCCCGTTGTGGAGCACAGACTCCGGACGCGCAGCCTCAGCGGCCACGGCTCACGGGCCCAGCCACTCCGCGGCATGTGGGATCTTCCTGGACCGGGGCGCGAACCCGCGTCCCCCGCATCGGCAGGCGGACTCTCAACCACTGCGCCACCAGGGAAGCCCCTGATCTGGGATTTTGATGCTGGCCTTTGTGCTCCCAGTGGCTCCCTGCCTGTCTGGCATGTGCTGCTCCAGGGGTTCCCATGGCTGCTGTAGGGCTTTGTCACGTGTAAAGTAACGGGGGCTGCGTCTGTGTGGGGAAGGCAGTGTGCACTGTGTGAGTGCCCGCTCTGTGCCCGCTGACTGAAAAGCAGCGTATTTTGTTCCAGCCGTGATTGTCGGAGTTGAAACGTGTGGATCCCTGGGCAGGGGCACAGGGCAGATGGCCAGGAGTGGCCAGGGCCAGCGGGATGGCCGTGCTGTCTTCTCAGAGCAGGGAAGCGCTGGTCCAGGTCGGCGCACGGAGGCAGAGTTTGCAGCTGTTAGCGTTACTGCCCGTACAGACCGTGCAGGCTGAGTAATTTTCCCTTCTCTCCTCTAGTTCCTGTGTTTGAAGAACATTCGCACCTTCCTTAAAGTCTGCCACGACAAATTTGGACTCAGGAACAGCGAGCTGTTTGACCCCTTCGACCTCTTCGATGTCCGAGACTTTGGGAAGGTGAGTGGCCTCTTTCCGGGATGGGCCCCTCCGCGCAGAGCCCAGTGGGCAGGTGCAGGCCTGACTGTGTTACTAACAGGAGGGGGTGCATCGGGGGCTGGGGCAGCGGGACGGCCCCTCCCGCGCCTCAGGCTGCTCAGGGTGAAGTCAGGCATCCTGAATCCAGGAGGATGGGGGGAAAGCCGGGCCTGGACGAGGCCAGTACCGGGGATGCAGCCCTGGCCCTGCCTTTCTAGCTGAGCGACCCTAAGCATTTACTTCCTGCCCCGAGTCTCCCATTCTTTGTGGGAGAAAGGGCACCGGCTCCGTGGGTCAGCTGAGGTGATGCAGGTACCGCTTTTACTGTGGCGCTCCGAGAAGGGAGCCGTCAAGGTTATCCTGAAACAAGCAGGGCCGTCTGGCTCTGAGCAGGTGTCGGGCAAGGCGGGGGTGGGATTATCTGAACTCCCTGGTCCCTGGAGGTGATTCCCTAGGTCCGTGGCAGATAACCCGGGAAGTGTCCCCGTGTTCTCAGAAAGTGTCCCTGGCAGCTGTCTGGGAGTCCTGCTGGCACAGGTGAGGGGAACCTGAGGCCGGGCAGGTAGGTGCAAAAGGCCAGGTGAGGGTATGGCTCATTGTGGCTTCCTGGTGAGCCTGTGTTCAGAGTGTCAAAGTAGGGTGTCACGTTCCATCTGGAAGCCAACAGTTCCAGGGTCCCTCATTTGAAAAGATGGGGTCAGGACGTGATACCTTGTTGATGGCTCGGGGGCCGAGGGCTTGAATCAGGCCTGGCTCTTTGCCGCCCTGTGGCCCAGCTGTTCCTGAGTTCCTGCGTGCTCTTGGAGGGCCCCTCCCTCTGCTGCCGGCCCAGGGCTACCCGGGGCCATTTCCACCTGCTGATGGGAAATATCAGAGATATTTACTGCCTGCTTTATCTGAGGACCGTTATCGTAAGGGACCTGGTGTTTGCGGACGAGTTCTGTGAATACATGATTTATGAAACGCGAGGGGAGTTTTGTATTTGCACTTGCAAATGCTGAGGAGTCAGTTCCAAGAAGAGCCCTTATTTGAAGTGCTGTAAAGTGTCAAATTAGCATCAATGACTAGGAGTTTCCCATAAGCCACCTGGGCCTGACGGTCCTCTTCTTTAGTTCCGAAATTCTCTAGAAACGAGGTTCCAGGACCTGTTCAAGAGCCTGTCTCTTAGTGTCAGCACCCAGCTCTTAGCGGTTTCTCTTCCTCTCTTAAATGACTCACCCAAGTCCCTCTGGCTGTAGGGCAGTTGCCCGGGACTCTGAGGCCCCCTTCTTCCCCTCTGCCTGGGGGCATGTCTGCTGGGGCTCGGAGCTTGCATGGAGCTGTGCTGGTGTCCTTTCCCATAAGCGGGCTTTTCTCAGTTTTCACAGTCTTGCTTTATAGATGGCTTAGAACCTCTCACCTGTTCTTATTTCTCCTTGTGACCAGCAGTGCCCTGGGCAGGGGAGAAGCCAGTGGCTCTGGACTTTGGGGAACGGCCTTTGGAACACACACACACACACACACACACACACACACGGACACACACACAAACACTCATACACACAACTGGTATTTAAAATAATTGCATAGAGGAAAAGACAGGATCAGCCCTGGCCAAAGCCATTTCTTGGCCAGCTGTGACACACAGAGCACCCGGCCTGTAGTAGGTGCTCAGTACTTTACTTGAGCCGAGTGCAGTCATGTAACACGTACATAAATTTGGATTCAACTCTCGTCACGTGACCTGCCAACCATGGCCGAACACTGTGAAAGGGGGCACCCCTTATGGTCGTCAGTGGTTCCGGTGGGGTGGTTTGGCCCCGGCGGGGCGTGCCAGCTGCCTGCAGAGGGGCCGCTCGGGGCAAGCCAGGAGTGGGCAGGGGATCTCGACTGTGAGTCACGCTGTGGGGGCCGGGAATGCAACGCAGGAGCCGAGGGGCCTGGGCTCAGCCTCACATCCTGCAGGGAGACCCGAGGCTCTGGGAAGGGCAGGGCTGCCCTGGTTCCGTTCCTGCCCTTCACGTCGATTCCGACAGACCTGGTTCACAACCTGGGTCCACTTACTGGCAGTGACTGTGACCCACCTCGGTTTGCCAAGGACCGCGTGGGCCGGGGAGCCCTCTGCCTGGTGCCCGGTCCGTAGTAGGTGCTCATTAAACAGCGGTGCCGCCCCCAGGTTTGGTGACCAGCACAGGTTGGTGGCAGCTTGCCCTCTCGTAGTTTCTCTGCATCGTTTTATTCGCGCAGACTTCCGGAGCCCAGCCTGGCCCTCCCACCGTCCTCCCTGTGTCCGTCTGACTGAGCATCCGTGTACTGCTCTCCCCCTTCCCCGCCTAGTTTTCTGAGCACGGTAAACCCGTGGTCAGCAGCCCGAGCTGAGTTTGACGTGGGGCCAGCAGAGGCTGGGGCGCCGAGAGGAGCTTCTCCCCATGTGGGAGCCACTGACCAGAGCCTGCTTTGCTCGGCTCGTCCCCCCGACGTCCGGGGACAGGATCCCCTGGAAAGCACGCACGTAAGCAAGACCCCGGCTCCTCCCCGCTGCACCGCTGCCTGCCCTGGTCCCGTTTGGGGACCGTCCCCGCCCCAGGGCAGTTGTGGACGGGCAGGCAGAGCTGGGGCTCCAGACTGCAGGACGGGAGCAGGTCTGGGGAGGTCAGGCCCCTCACTCAGGTGTGACTTCCTGGGATGGGCTTGGGAAGGCCGTCACCACGTGAGAGTCGGCTCTGAGCGCAGAGACAGCAGACACTCGCCCAGGTTCCCACGGGCCAGATCCGCCTTTTGCCCTCCAGGAGCCCCATCCGGTGGGGACGCCCAGGCTAGTCCAGATGTGCCTGGTGGCGCTCAGTGATGTCAGACCGTGAAGATGTGATGCTTGTTCTGCTGTCCCCCGACTGCCACCACCAGCCCGGCGCGGGCAGAAGGATCGATCAGTAGGGTCGAGTCCAATCTCTGCCGACCGGAATTGCCTGGAGCCCGTGTTGAGAGTGACACTGCGGCCAATTCTTGCCTGGTTGGGAAAGGGCTTGGGGGTGGCTGTGCTCTCTCATGGGGGTGGGTGGGGGCAGGGATTTAAGGTTTCTTTTGCACTTTTTGCCTGGGTGTCCTCCACTTACGTAGGATTCAGGAGCAGAGAGGATCCTTATGGGATAGCTGGCTAGTTAGTCTTAGGCTGGCTTAGAAATTTCCAGGTGTTTTTTTTTTCTTTGCTATTATTGAAGGAGGCTTATAGCATTCAGGTCCTGTCTGGGTTCCGGGTGGTGGAGTTCTTCTACTAAACAGCTGCCTCTCAGCTTCCCAAGTCTCTCAAATTGGAGTCATTCCTTGAGAAGCGAAAAGGCATTCATTCCTCGGTCCTTCCAGCCATCTACCCGTTAAGCATTCAGTTGACCAAGAATTTATTAAACACTTACTATGGCAGAGATCAAACAGAGAGACTTGCATGACCTTTGCCTTCCGAGGGTCACCCAGATGAGCCGTTGTGCAGGTCACGGTAGAAAAAGGGTGGGAAAGTGAAGGCCCTGAACTCTGCCCCTGGAGCTGGCCGTGCTGGCCCACCGTGTGGCCGTGACCCCGGAGCCCTTCCTCTGCCGTGTGGGTGCGGAGCGGGTCCCGTGCAGTGCGAGCTCGGCTGCAGCAAAAGCCCCCCGTCGTAGGGGAGGGATCACCCCGCTTCCCAGGAAGCCACCGTGCGGAGTTGGGCTGATGCGCCGGCATATTCTTCCTGTTTCCAGAACCAGCAGGGTCCCCCACCCGCCCCCTGGCCCCTGGAGAGGAGCTGGTGTTTTGGGGTGCATGAAATTCCAGAAGGTGTTTCCTGACCCTGGGAGGAGCGCTGGGAGGGGCAGCTCATGCCGACTGGGCTCCCTCTGCTTCCCGGCCCGCGGCAGGCAGGTGGACCCCCGGAGACGCTGGAGGGCTGCGGGACCCCGGGTGCAGCCAGCCGTCTCTCATCCATCCAGAGCACGGCGATGGAGGGGGTGGGCGGCGGGGAGAGGGGCTTCCTGTCGGTTAGACCCAGTGTGGATCGCGCTCTGCGGGTACTTGGACTCTTTGAGCTTTCGTTTCTGCAGGGATAGAACGAGGACATGACGGCCCAGGGCGCGGTAGTGTCATGCGGCCTCAGCCAGGAAGCAAACACACGGGTCTTCTCACTGTTACTAGTAATTTGTCCCTCTGCTCACCCATCCGGCGAGCTCCAGCAGGCGCTGAGGGATCCAGAAAGTTGGTTCCGGAAGTCTTTTTTTTTTTTTTTTTTTGGCCCCTGTCCCTGGTATTTTCCCGAATGGTCGCATTAAAGGTATTAGGTTTCTGCTCAAACCAGTCCCGTCAGGGAAGGTTTGAGCAAAGGGCCTGAGATGGGAGCTAAAGGCCAAGCCGCCTGGTGTGGAAAGCGGCAGCTGGTGGGGCTGGCCGCTGAGGCCGGGGCCCTGCTCCCTCCTTGATGTTCCTTCTCGCGTTCCCTCGAGTCCTGTTCTGGGCGTCCGTCAGATGCACAGGGCCTAGGAAGGGAAGGAGCGCGGGAAGGCCGAGTGGGCGGCCGGGATGGGCCGGGTCTTCCCGGGATGCCTTAGCGTGGAATCTGGTTCGTAGTTTTGGACGGAGGATCCTGGTGAGGCTGCAGGGTTTTTGTGGCTTTCTTCTGGTGTCTTGGTCCCAGAGATTGTGGATAAAAGTCACCGTGGAAGGACAGCCTCGTCTCCTCGCTGTGAGCCTCCTAAGTAGGGCGCTGAAGTGGTGGCTTTGCCAACACGTCTGGTCCCGCCTGGCATTGCTGCTGGGGTCGGTCCAGGCAGCGACCCTGGGCTGGCGACTTTCCCGGCACCTCATTTCCTCATCTGGAAGATGCGACTGGTCGTACCAGCTCTCCCCTGTTGATCGGAGCCCCACGGGCGCTGTGTTACGGACAGCTCTTCGTGTGGGCTGGGACCCGGTGGTCAGTGAACAGACGGAGATTTCATCATCATCTTCATTATAATCCTTTGTGGACCAGCCACCTACTGGGCGTGTTTACTTGCACCGTGAAGCCAGGGGTGGAACTGAGAAAGCTTTGTAGGAGGAGAGTCTGTCCTCTGGGTGGGCATCCCGCAGGGAGGGAGGAGGGAGCGGGGGCCCAGGGGGTGGACCCCAGCCTCCAGGAGGCCACGGCCGGCCTCTGGCTCTGAGTGGTCCTGGACCGTCTTTCCTGGGACCCGCTCCCGGTTTCCTGCCAGTTCACTCACTCACTCGTTCTCATCGCGGGCCTTCCTGCAGGCTGCCCCTCGGCCTGCAAGGCCCTCACCACACCGCAGGGCCACCACCCTCACCTCCCGGGGCCTTGGTTCAAATCGCGCTATTTAAAAGGGTGGGGATGCCCCCTGGGCCCAGTGCTATCCACCGTCTAAGCAGTTTCCTTCCTTACCAGGGCTGCGGGTCACAGTGCCCTGAGCGGACCACGGGCTGCCTGGCTGTAGGGACGTTCATGCTCTCTTCTGGTGCCTAGAATCCAGCCTGGGATGGGGGGCAGTGCACCAATCTGTCTCTGCGTGAGTCTGTGGCTCTTACTGGAGGAGCTGGGAAGCTGTTGGTGGCGACGGGGTGAGGGTGAGGCATGTCGCAGAAGGCCCTGGTGCCCTCGGTGGGTCAGGAGGCCCAGGCGGGCCCGGGGGGGGCCCCCATCGCCCACGTCGGGGGCCCGATTCCCTGCGTGTCCCCAGCCTGGGCCGCCCTGGACCTGCAGCCCTACCTGGTCAGCTCGGCTCACGTTAGCCCCCCGTTTTGAGTGGAATTAACAACCCGGGAGGAAGGTCTGCGAGGCTGCTTCTCTCATCTGAGTTGAGCAGAGCACACCCTCTAGTAAACGGGTTGAATTCTCCTATTTATCATCCATGAAAACATTTTGCTGGGCTCAGAAACTTCCGAAGTGGTTAAACCTGGCCTTCAGCATGGCTGGGGGCGGACAGTAGGCCTCTCCTTAAGTCAGTGCACGAGGTGGGGCGCGCAGTGTTTCCCCCAAGTGCCGGCCTTGCCGGGAGCCCTCCCGCTGGCACCCCTCCCGTGCTTCCCACCTCCTGCGGAGCCCGGTGCGCTGTGTGCCCAGATCTTTGCATCTGTGAGCTCCTGCCGTCTTCAGGGACCTCAGGAAGTGAGGAAGGAAACCAAGGCCCAGAGAGAGGCTGCGTCTCACTTGTGTCCCGCGGCAGTGGTGGAACTGGGGGGTCGATTCGGGTCCTGCGGACGGCGGAGGCCGAGTTCTGCGTTCTGCCGTGCCCCTTCCCTCTGCCAAGCGAGGCAGCTGTTTGCAGGGGCAAGGAGTGGTCAGCTCTGTGGAATTCTGCCATCTGCAGGGGGCTGGGAAGCTAATGTGGGGCCGGTGTGGAGGCCAGGAGGGCGATATGGGGGCCGGGAGGCGGCGTGGAGGCTGGCAGGGCTGTCTGGGGAGAGGCCACAGGAGGCCTGACTCAGGAGGGGAGGGCTGACCGTCAGCTTTTTTTTTTTTTTTTTGCGGTACGCGGGCCTCTCACTGTTGTGGCCTCTCCCGTTGCGGAGCACAGGCTCCGGACGCGCAGGCTCAGCGGCCATGGCTCACGGGCCCAGCCGCTCCGCGGCATGTGGGATCTTCCTGGACCGGGGCACGAACCCGTGTCCCCTGCATCGGCAGGCGGACTCTCAACCACTGCGCCACCAGGGAAGCCCTGAGCATCAGCTTTTTAAAGGGCACAAGGAGGTGCATTCCCTCCTGCAGTGGATTAAACCGTCTGGGCCTGTCTCTGGAGGCCAGGAGGAGGCGGAAGGCAGGGCCTTGCTGAATCGGAGTGAGTCCACTTTTATCTGTTTTCTCTTTCGTATTGTGCCTGACATCTCGCTTATAGGAAGTGTTCTGAAGAGGTTAAAAGCACAGTTTGAAACGAGGGGTCCGTAACAGCTGAGGAAACCCACCTCTCTGGGATCAGGGCTCTAGGAGGCGGGGGCTAGGGCTGGGGCCTCACGGGCTGCCTGAGGGCCCTGGTGGTGGGCAGGCTGGTCACAGCTGTCCTGGATGTGGGAAGCAGGCCCTGTCCGCCAGCATCCCAGTCCGTCCGACTGTCCACAGGTCAGCTGCCACCTGCTCTGGCTGCGTCCAGAGCCTGGATCTGCTGCCCCGGCCCCAGGGCCCCTCGGTGGTTGTCTCTGCGGGAGAGGTGCCCTTCCTCCTGGCCCTCTGTCCCACTCTTCCTCTCTGCCTGGGACCCTCTTTTATCATCAGCCTGTCCTTCCCCTCCTCCGTCCCCCTGGCATGGCAGCGCCTGGCACATGCCGCCACCCCCTGCAGAGCCCTGGGCAGGCATCACTTATCGATCCCAGCACCTTCCCACCGAGCCCCTCTGCACGCACCCCAGGACCCTGACAGTCTACTGGATTTGGCACACGGGAGGAAACCAGTTTGCTTTGCCAGACCTCCCATCAGTCCCGCTATTGCCATGACCCCTTCTCTTGCCCCGGCCCCTCCGGCAAACACTCACCACCGGACTCCTTGAGAGTGCCGATGCTTCTGGGAGCCAGGTGAAAGTGGGCCCATTGAGGCACCTTCGGGGGCTTGGGACAGAGTGTGACGCTGGGGAGCGGGCTTGACCCACACAGGTCGCCTCACGCCTGGGGGCTGTCGTTTTCCCATCTGTAAAATGGGTCTGCAGATGGGCCCCGTCTCAGCTGCTGGAGGAAGATTTGAGACGGTGCGGCTGCCTGTCTGCGTGCGTGAGTCCCAGGGGTAGTGCCCTCGTTGTACCAGCCCGCGCGGAGCCGGTGGCGGTGGCCTTGGCAGCGGGGCAGGGGGGTGGCCAACAGCCCATCCCGCTGTGCCTGGAGTGCCAACCTCACCCGCCACCCTCGCCCCACTGCCCTGCGTTCGAGATCGAGAGGTCAGTTCCTCCTCGATGAATGCAGGCAGCTCCCGGGCTCTGCTCAGGGAAGGAGCAGGCAGCCTCGGGGCATCCATCCGACAGCCCGATCTCCTCGCCCGGGCCTCCCCGTGTGCGCTCGTTTCCCTGGCGTTAGTTCATGCGTTTGCCGAGCGCGGCTGCTCTGCGCTCACCTGCGGCCTGTCTGCCGCCGATGCCCGGGCTGCAGCGAGCTCATCGGCACCCCCGCCCCGATGTCCTCAGGAGCGATCCAGGCTGGCGTCCTCCGCATGCGCGCGGCGCTAATTACCGATTAAAATGCCGCTGCCGAGGGGGGGCGCGCCTCCGGCCCCGCAGAGACGCCTGCAGGCCTTTTGGCTGGGGCTGTGCGAGCGTCTGCTTGAAGACGTTTCCTCCTTTTAACTGAGGGTTGCCATTTCAGGATGTTTTTAGCCCGTCCGCTTTCAGAGGAAGTCACCACCGGGCACACGTGTGTACACACGCGTGCAGGCACACGCAGAGTCAGATAAGCCGTTCAGATGCTGACCCCACGTTTTCTCACTGGTGCTGGGAGTGGTTTTCTCTCTGCTTCCTGGCCGTCATCGCCCGCATAGTGGACAAGGGTTGGGAAAGTCTCGTTTTCTGTTTTATAAATTTATTTATTTTTGGCTGCATTGGGTCTTCACTGTTGTGTGCGGGCTTTCTCTAGTTGCGGTGAGTGGGGGCTACTCTTCGTTGCGGTGCGCGGGCTTCTCATCGCGGTGGCTTCTCTTGTTGCGGAGCACGGGCTCTAGGCGCGCGGGCTTCAGTAGTTGTGGCTCGTGGGCTCAGTAGTTGTGGCTCGCGAGCTCTAGAGCACAGGCTCAGTAGTTGTGACCCACGGGCTTAGTTGCTGCGCGGCATGTGGGATCAAGTTCCCCGACCAGGGCTTGAACCCGTGTCCCCTGCATTGGCAGGCAGATTCTTAACCACTGCGCCACCAGGGGAGCCCCGGAAGTTTCCATTCTGGTGGTTGAGTCCCTGAAGGTCTGATGAGCTGTGAGTGATCTGGGTCCACCGCCCTGTGGGAGATGGGCAGGTCTTGTGTGTGAGGCCCAGGAGCCTCTGGGCCTTTGTTTTGGCCCCTCTACCCCTGGAAGGGGTTCAGGGAGGAGCTGATGGCCAGGGAGGTGTCTCCGTGGTAGGACTCGTGGGTGAGTCCTACCCATCGACTCCTTTCTCACTTAGGATCATTCCTGGGGAGAGGGGACTTGGGTGCCTATGGTGGCAGCAGACACGTTCAATGGAGAAGTCGGGGTGGGGGGTTAGGAGCGTTGCGTCCAAGCCCTGCTTCGGCCGCTGCACCTCCTGGCACGTGGGCAGGCCCCTGTGCTCTTCTCTGGCCTCAGTTTCCCCATCTGTGAACAGAGGGTTGGACTGGCTGGCTGACCTTTTGGCGGTGGTTGTTGTAGGGGGGCCTTTCTGGTCCCTGTGGGTGTCGGGTGAGCTGCACACCTCGTGGTTCACTCTCATCCGTGACTTGTACCCTGAGGACCCCACCCAAGGGGGCTGGGAGCTCGAATTTTCTCAACTAGTCCTGGCATCACTCATGCATGCTATTTTTTTTGGTCTGTGTCCACAGTTAATTAAATTTTAATTGGCTAATTGTTTCTCCCTAGTGCCCCAAGAGATTGTTTCTGTTGAAGCCTGACAACTTGATGTTTGCAGCAAAAAAGCCGAATGAGACCAAGAAAAAAAGAAGAAAAAAAACAAGATGTAAATAATTAATTGTAACAAAGTGTTCCTTCTTGGCATCCTGGAAGGCCTTTCCCAAGGAATACTGCTTCTTCAAATAGCACGTGGCAGGTGGGGGTCTGTGGCCGGTCAGGCCTTCGGGGTTTATGGGCAGTGCCTCTGAATCACAAAGTGTGTGGCTGTGACCTTGTTGGGGGAGAGACCCCGCTGTGGTTCAGACCTTTGCCCATTTACCCCAGGTCCGCACCAGCAAGGGTGCTGGTTCAACCGCCTGACATGCCGGTTAGGGAGTTTCGGCTCGAGCCCTGGAGTATTCCTCCTGCGTCGTCCTTTTTGACTGTGGTTCCTTCAGAAAAAATATTGTGATAAAATGGACCTAATGTGAAATTTACCTTTTTAACCATTTTAAAGCATACATTTCAGCGGCATTCCATATGTTTACAGTGCCGTGTAGCCGTCACCACTGTCTTGTTCCGGAACTTTTTGATCAGAGTTCCAAAGGAAACCCCAGTTCCTCCTCTCCCATCCCGCAGCCCCTGGCAACCACTGATCTCTGTCTCTACAGATCTGCCCATTCTGGACATTTCACATAGACACAATCACACGGGATGTGGCCTTTAGTTTCTGTTCGGGCTTCTTTCACTCGGCGTAATGTGTTCCTGTTCATCGACGCTGTAGCGTGTGTCAGGATTCCCTTCCTCTCTCAGGCTGGGTAGTATTCCGTTGTAAGGCTGGACCAGATCTTGTTGATCCATACCCGTTGCCGGGCCTTTGGGCAGTTGCTACGTCTTGGCTGTTGTGAGCACGGCTGCTGTGCCCGTGCGTGTGCAAAGCTTTGCTCGCCACTTTTATTCTTGGATTCCTAAACCTGCAGCCCTCTCAGCTTCCAAGGCTCTGGGCCCCAGAGGGCCGAGCACCCTCGCTATGGAGTGAAGCCCGCGCTCGGTCCCAAGAGGAGGTGCCCCACCCCCAGCCTGGTGGCTCTCGCTCTCTGAGGGGAAGCGTGGGAGCAGATTGGTGTCCAGTCTCACGTGTGTGGGTTCCGGCTCTCGGGCGGGCCTTGCGGAATATGGGGTTGTTTACAAACGAGATCTGTGGGCCAGGTGAGGCTGGGGGGTACTGTCAGTCACGCTAGGAACACAGGTGTGCAAATATCTTTCTGAGTCCCTGCTTTCATTTCATTCGATTATATACCCAGAAGTGGAATTACCAGATCAGATGGTGGTTTTGTGTTACCTTTTTTTGAGGCACCAGCATAATGGTTTCCACAGCTTCTGCACCATGTTACATCCCACCGACCGTGCACAAGGTTCCGATTTCTCCACCTTCTCACCAACACTTGTTACCTTCTGTGTGTGTGTGTGTGTGTGTGTTTGATAATAGCCCCCCTAATGGGTGTGGCGTGGTCTCTCATTGTGGTTTTGATTTGCATTCCCTGGTGATCGGTGATGACGGGCATCCTTTCATGTGCTTATTGGCCATCCGTGTACCTCCTGTGGAGAAATGTTCATTCAAGTCTTTGCTCATCTTTTAATCATATTTTTGGCTTGTTTTTTCCCTTTTCGTTTGACCATATATTTGAGGGAGGACAGATGCTCAGCTTTTAGGACAGGGCCTCTGTGGGAGGGGCAGCCAGTGCCACTTGCTGACGGGCAGTTGGTGAAATGTTCACAGAATGCCCAGGGTCTGCCCAGTCCAGCCCACCTCTCCCCTGTTCCCCGAACCCCACCTTCCAAAGCTCCCTCTACCCCAGCACTCTCCCTACCAGGCCACCAGGGCACTAGGCACACCTGCTTCCCCGGCACTGAGTATCAGGCCCCTTCCCTGGGTGGGAAACCCAGGCAGGTGGACACTTCTGGGGTCACAGCTGGGTCGGAGCCAAGGGTGGACGTTCTTTTCCCCCCAGCTCAGCCAGGTAGGGCGGGCTGGGGCTGTCCCGCCGCCTCCCAGGAACGGGGTAGAGAAGCCTCCAGGGCCTGCAAAGCAATCTGAAACCAGACAGCGCCCGGGCCCCTCAGCAGCTCTCGATGGTTCCGTCCTGCCTTGCGGGCATCAGTCAGCACACCTGCATGCCATTACCTGGCCCACTAAACCTGCCCGCGCTGGGACGCACCCAGGCTAAGTGCTACCTGCAAACGTCGTTAGAACAACCCTCACGTCCAGTCCTCGTGGCTTAATTTCCATGAAGAATGAACGTCTGGGCAGATGGGCTCCGTGGAGATTTGTATTAATCAGCGGTTGATTTCTCGTACTCGCTCAGGCCCCAGGCTTCCTCATGGGCCGGGGAGCCGGGTGGGAACGTGGGGAGGCAGCTCTGAAGTCAGAGCCGGTCCCCAGGGCAGCCTCCGGGGATGCTGGGGGGCTCCTCTCAGATGCAGTGGGGGTCGCTGGGTGTCTGAAAGTAAAGATGCTCCTTCAAGGAGGGCTAGGAGTCGGCGACAACCAGGGGGATCGGGCGTGACGTTCATGGAGAACGTGAACACGGGCTGACGCCGGGCTGATTACAGACGAGAGCGCCTAATGGGGGCAGTTGTGGCCAGTAGCCGGCACACTGGTCTAGGGAGGACTGGACCATTCCTAGCCATCCTGGGAAGACCAGGCCCTTGGGCTCGGTGCAGCTGTGTCACCACGGTGGCCGTCATGAGGCACCCCCGGGAATGAGGCGGCTGTGACCTCGGCCCCGGTCACACCTCCTTTATGGCCCCTGGCTTCGGCCGGTGTGTGGCCTCATGCTCTGCGGACGTCCCGAACCCGCTCGAATCTCTTTGCTGCAGGTGGGCACAGGCAAGGTGAGTGTTCTCGGGTCCCTTCTATTTATTTTTTATTTTATTTTTTAAATTCTGAATTCTACTTTTTTTTTTTTGGCCGTGCCACGCGGCTTGTGGGATCTTAGTTCCTTGTCCAGGGATTGAACCCGGGGCCACAGCAGTGAAAGCGCCGAGTCCTAACCACTGGACCGCCAGGGAATTCTGCTTTTTAATTTGAACAAATGCCGCATATCAAAGACAAATAACTAGCCCGCATCTGACATATAAGTAACTAGTTGGAGTTTTATTCAGCGTTGTGGGCTGCGGAAAACAAAATCATTAAACTGAATTTAGGCCAGACTCTTAAATGTCAACAATCATCCTTTCGCAATAGTAACTACAGATTTACTTTAAAAAAAATAATTAAAAAATAAAAATACAAAAGAAATACGATAAGTAAATTTGGTATGGCCGAAATGACTTCACTCTGTTGAAGCTCTTAGAGCGAAGAGCTTTTAGACCGGGAGGAACAGGTCGGTGTCACGGGCCAGGAAGGGATGGGCTGAGAGGAGGGTCCCCGGCCGCAGCCCCAGGTCGGTCTGTGGGGCTGCAGAGATTGGGGTCAGGGAAGTGGGACCTGGTGTATTTGGGCTCAAGGCTCGGGGTCCGGATTCCTTAGAGCGAGACACAGCTTTCCTTCCGGACATTCAGTGTCTTTCATTCATTCAGCAAACACTGTGGCGTGCCCACGGGCCAGGTGCAGGGGTCAGGGTGGTGAGTGGCCAGCTCCCACTGTCCCCGCTCTCCAGCTGGCGAGGCGGGGGCGGATCTCCCCCATGCCTGAGCCTGGAGGCCGAGGGCTGGGGTCTTCGGGAGAACCCCGAGTCTGCATCCCCAGCTTGGGTCCTCCAAGGACCCTTTGAGTGCCCCCCATGTTTCCTCTTAGGACTTTGAGTTTTCAAAGAGTACACATATGAAACCAATGACAAGTCATTAGTTTTCCCATTTTTAATTAGAGACCAATTATGCGTTACACTTGATCCACCGCGATAGCCATGCCCCACGCGGAGGGCGCAATGGCCAGAAAGGGTGCGGGTGGGAAGTTATGAGTTGGGACATTCAGTCTGGGTGTGTTCATGGTACTTGGAGAGCTCTGGGACTGTGACCTTCACCCGGGGACTGTGACCTTCAAGGACCCCAGTGCCTTTCACTATGGAGGACACGGGGTCATCAGCAGCAGCTGTGGTGGCTGCACCCTGTCCCGGGCCAACCCAAGGCTCCCCTGTGTCGTCAGCCGGGATGGTGGAGGGCAAGTATCTAGGGAGGAATGGCTCCCCGCCAGTGTCAGCCTGGTCTCCACGGGGCTGTGGGCCCCCATGCCCATGCGAGTGGGCAGGCAGAGGGGCCACTGCACACCTCTCTGCCCAACCAGCCGGACTCTCCTCTTTGACCCAGTGACATGGTTCCGGGACGGCCCGGCATCTCTTCCTCCGTGAAGCCGCCGTGGGTTGCTCCAGCACAGATCCTAGAATGGCTGGCCTTGGCAGTCTTCAGCCAGAGCCCTTGTTGTGCCGGTGGGGCACGGAGGCCCTCTGTGGGTCTGAGGAGAGCCCAGGCTCTCTCTCCTGGCCCCTGGAGCCCAGGTCCCGGGTGATGGGAGGGCCGGGCATGGCCTCTAGGGGCTGACCAGGGTGAGGCTCGCAGCTCAACATCTATAGCAGATCCCTTTACCTGTTCGAGCTGCCGCTTTCCCACTGGGAGGCCTGGCCCCTGCCAGGTAGTAGGGTCCGGCCTGTGGCGGGTCCACACCCGGGCCTCCTTGGCCTCTCCGTAGCACCTGGCATGGGGTGGCAGTGCCCAGGCCGGGCAGGGTTGAGCACACAGAAAGCTGCCCCGGGGTCTGGGGCCAGCAGAAGCTGACTCTGGGCTCTGCTGAAGGATGGCAGGGCGGGACGGGCCGGGCCTTCCACCTCTCGGCCCAGGGATGCCGAGGGCACGCTCTTTGTTTTGCTTCCCTGAAACAGACCCCATCCGTCTGGCTCTGGCTTCTGTGCCGTTTCCGGCTTGCATTCCTTTTTGATACTGAAATATTTTAGCGGGTGGCAAAAATGGCCCAGTGCCCTTTCTCCCTCCCGAGACGAGAGGAATGTTCAAGAAAATTCCGTTGCCCTGGCGCCTTCCCTGGCTGAGCGGGCAGCCTATGACCTGTGGATGAGAATGGCAGGGAGACCAGCCAGCTGTGCCGGCCACTGGGGTCCGTGAGGCCCTGGGCTGGGAGTCTGGGCACCTGGGTTCCAGGAACCCCTCAACTGGGGTTGCGCGGCTTCAGGGCGGGTCTCGGGACGCGGCTCCACGGCCGAGCGAGGAACGCGGAGGCCTGGAGCCTTCCAGCCTGATTTCAGAGCCCAGCTGGGCCCTCTTTGGTGGCGAGGCCTGGGATGTTGCCTCTGTTTCCCATTCGTCCCTGCTCCACAGGTGGGCTGTGGGCACCTGGGAAGGATGGCGCCCCACGCATAGAAGGTTCTGGAGCAGCCTGTGGTGGTAGTTTTACCTTTCACTGGGTAGCAGGGTGTGTGTCAGAAATGCAGAGACACGGCAGCAAGGGGGGCCCGAGAGGGGGTGCGGAGGGTCAAGCGGTAAACCCCGAGGGCCGAGCCAGGCCCGGATGAGAGGAGAGGTGGGGATACGAGGTGGTGGGGATGCTGTGAAAGGACCGTGGTGGTGTTTCGGGGGCTGTGGGTCCCCGGGGCTGAGAAGGCGGTGTGTGTGTGTGGGGTCAGGCCCGCCCAATTTCAGTTCTGCTTCCGTGTCCATTACATGTGTGACCTCGGCCATCTGCACAGCCTCGCTGGCCTCATCTACAAAATGGGAAGCAGGATGGTATCACTTTAAAGCAGCCCCGCGACGTTGGGAGGAGGGAGTCTGGAGCGCCAGCCTTGTCCTGGCGCCAGCGAGCGCTCAGAAATCCCCCCCCAGGGGCTCTGGCACCAGCGAGGGCTCAGAAATCCCCCCCCCCAGGGGCTCTCACCTCTGGCCTGGACTCCTAGATGTGTCTAGTGGTGTGGTAACGGGAGGGTAAGCGCTGGGCATGAGTTAGAGCGACAGAAGCACTGGGTAACTCAGAAAGAAGACCTTACCGTTGGCAGTCTTTCCGCCACAGCTAAGACCTTGCGCCTTAGTGTTGAAAACCAGCTTCTAGCAGTGCTGGAAGCATCCACTCCTCTTAGCGTTTCTCATGGTTTCCCTATTAATGTAAATGGAGAAATCACTGCAAGACGTCTTTCAGCTGGAAAAGGAGAGATGTCCTACTACTGTGGGCGTATCATGAGGAAAAGCAAATTAACTCGTGTTTAATGATGTTAGAATCTCAATCACTTTGGAAAATGGGGTTGGTGAGGCGGGGAAATGAGAACTCGCTGGTGCCCTTTGGAGGAGGTCGGGGAAAAGGAGGGTCTCAGGAGTGTTTGGGAGTGGCGGGTGGTGGGTCTGGATGGGGGTCTCAGCTGGGTGAGGGCTGCAGGGTGGGCGGGATCCAGCGTTTTCCACAGTGTTGTGTAAATTCTCTCCTTCGGGGTCCCAGTCTCTGCAAGCAGGGTGTGGGGCTGCCGTAGCCTGAAGGTTTGTGTCCACCTCTCCTCCAAATTCATCTGTTGAAACCTAATCCCCAGGGTGGTGGTGTTAGGAGGTGGGGCCTTTGGGGGTGATGAGGTCATGAGGGTGGAGTCTTATGAATGGGATTCGTGCCCTTATCAGAGAGACCCCAGGGAGCTCCCTTGTACCTTCTGCCATGTGAGGGCACAGCGAGACGAGCCGGCCTGTGAACCAGGAGGCAGGTCCTCACCAGACACCGAATCTGCCAGCCACCCTGTCTGCGGTATTCGGTGATAGCCTGGATGGACTGAGACAGGGTCCACCCGGCCTTTTCTGTCTCCAGGGCTCTCTCTCTGGGGTCTTTTGGGCTCTGATCTGGGGGGCGGGGAGACAGAACCAGCTCAGCCCTTTAAGGGTGCTCACCTGGCAGCTTGTCCCCCCAGCTTCAGTTTCCTCACCCATAAAAGGGAGGGTGACACCTGCCTCTGGGGGGACTTAGGGAGCAAGTGAAACCCCATGGGTCAGTCCCCGTCAGGTCTGAGTTGACTTGATTGGAATAGTGGCCCCTCTGTGCGGTGTTTACCTTTTCAGCGGGACCAGTATTTTGTTTTTGAGTCGCTAGTGGCACTTTGGGGATTATGTCTTTGCAACTCACTGAAAATGACAGCTCGATCTTTTGTGAACATAAAAAAACCCTTCTAGCAAAAGTATGAGTTTTCTGCTTCTTTTGTGGTGGGTTCCCAGATCTCTGATAAGTCATAAAGAATATTCAACTTGACATTCCACCATTAGAGAATCATTCCTTTGACTTAAGTTCCTATTGATGTAGGTAACCCGGTAGGCTTTATCTCTC
The DNA here is from genome assembly GCF_963455315.2 of Globicephala melas. Taxonomy (NCBI): domain Eukaryota; kingdom Metazoa; phylum Chordata; class Mammalia; order Artiodactyla; family Delphinidae; genus Globicephala; species Globicephala melas. Next base: position 2,862,162 of record NC_083319.1, on the reverse strand, counting down.
ACTTCTCAGTGCCGAGGAGTTTGCAGGTCCTCTCTTGAGGATGGGTTCCGATCAGGAACGGAGATAGAACTTGGGCCCAGCACAGGGGAGGACAGCGCTGGGGCCCCGGAGGAAGAGAGGTGCAGAGTCCGGATAATTGAATGAGCTCTCGGGCCGGCCCGTCACTGGCCCTTGGGTGGGGAGGGATGGTCCGGAGCCTGCTTGGTTTTGATGGACAGAGACTTTTCGCAGTAGGCAAGGAGGGAAGCCCAGGACAGACAGAGCTGTGGCCAGTCCAAGAAACCCAGCGGGAGTGGAGGGATGGAGCTTCCTCTGTCTGTCGGGCGAACTGGGCCGGCTTTCCTTCTGCTCCGATTCTGGAATCCACAGAGGTGCTTCTCCCCATCCCCTGCTTTCCCTCCCTACCCCCTTTCGCCCTCTTCATGGCCACTGAGACTCCCACTCACCCACCCGTGTTCTTCGAGCACCAGACTCCCCACTAAAAGTCACATGGATTCCCAGAACGACCCCGTCGGGCCCAGATGCCAGCTCTGGAGTAGCGGGCGAATATGCCCGTGTGTCTGGGTTTGCGCTGCCTTTGTCTGCGCCCCCCCTTCCCTCTCTACAGAGAGGGCTTTATCCCGAGGAGGGAAGCTTCCCCCATGAATCACTGTCAGTTAGCTGTCAGCGCAGTTCATGCATGCGCCGTGCTCCTTTAGTCCGCCTTATCTGCGCGAGACCAAGCCTCCTCCAAGCAGCAGGTGATAAGCCGTGAGCAGCACAGCCGCGTCTGGGAAAAGACCCTCCTTCTCCTGCCGCTCCCTGTGGCCGTGGCCTGTGCCCATTTCCTGGCAGGCCCTGGGAAGGCAAGATGTGGGTGCGCTTGTGTGGGTGCTGTGAGTGTGTGTGTGATGTGTACATGTGCGCGTGTGTGTCCACGTATGTGTGTGGTGTGTGTCCATGTGCCTTGTGGTATGTGGTGGGTGCATGTGTGTGTACATGTGTGTGCATGGTGTGTACATGTGCCTTGTGTGGATGGGTGCATGTGTGTGGTATGTGTGTACATGTGCGTGTGTGTGCGGTGTGTACGTGTGCCTGTGTGATGGGCACATGTGTGTGGTGTGTACATGTGCGTGCGGTGTGTGTCTGTGTGTGATGTGTGTCCGTGTGCCTGTGTGCTGTGTGATGGGTGCATGTGTGTGGTATGCGTGTACATGTGCGTGTGTGTGCGGTGTGTACGTGTGCCTGTGTGATGGGCACATGTGTGTGGTGTGTACATGTGCGTGCGGTGTGTGTCTGTGTGTGATGTGTGTCCGTGTGCCTGTGTGCTGTGTGATGGGTGCATGTGTGTGGTATGCGTGTACATGTGCGTGTGTGTGTGGTGTGTACGTGTGCCTGTGTGGTGTGTGATGGGCACATGTGTGTGGTGTGTACATGTGCGTGCGGTGTGTGTCTGTGTGTGATGTGTGTCCGTGTGCCTGTGTGCTGTGTGATGGGTGCATGTGTGTGGTATGCGTGTACATGTGCGTGTGTGTGTGGTGTGTGCGTGTGCCTGTGTGGTGTGTGTCTGTGTGCATGTGTCTTGTGTGCCATGTTGTGCACGTGAGCTCTGCACCCTCAGGGCTTCCACTGGGCTCTTCCCCGGAGACGAGGGACTCACTGAAGGCTCGTGTTCTTGGGGTGCTTCTCAAAACAACCAGGGCCCCTCATCTGGCATTTTCTTCCAAAGAAGCGTCCTTGTTCTGACAGCTCTGCTCCTGGTTCCTGGGGGTGTGTCTGCAGGGAAGGAAGTGCGGGGACAGGGTGCGGCGGCTGGGTGGCGAGGGGCCCCTGTGTCCACCTGGGGCAAATCTGATATCACCAGGGCCCGTGAGGACTAGATCCGGGGGCCCTTGTCAGCACGTGTGTACCAGGAAGGGAAGGAGACTAAACACACATAGCATAACATTTACCATTTTAACAACTTGAAAGTGTGCAGTTCTGCAGCGTTAAACAAATTCATAGGCAGAGCAATCACCACCGCTGTCTAGTTCCAGAACCTTCCATCACCCCAGAAGGAAACCCCGCACTTGTCAGCAGCCACTCCCCACTCCGCCCTCCCCCAGCCCCTGGCAGCCACCAGTCTGCTTTTGGGCTCTGTGGATTTGCTTCTTCCGGACCTTTCATGTAAGTGGACTCCTCCTACTACATGTCGTTTCTGTGTCTGGCTTCTTTCCCTCAGCGTGACGTTTCCAAGGTTCATCCACATTGTACATGTCAGGACTTTATCCTTTTTATGGCTGAGGAATATCGCATTGTGGGATCTGCGTGTTCATCTGTCGATGGCCACGGGCTTGTTGGTTACCGTGAACAGAGCTGTGTGAACACTCGTGTACGGGTGTTAGTTTGACCGCCTGCTTCGGTGCTCTGGGTACACGCCTAGGAGCGGAATTGTCGGGTTACGTGGTGAGCCTGGGTCTAACTTACCGGGGCCACCGACTTTCTGACTTGACGGGACAGCCCAGGGCACCTCCTGGGGTTTAGGGCCTGAGGTATTTAGGCTGAGTTGTCATTTTTGGTTGGGTGGTGTTTGTGTTTCAGGATTAATGTTGACCTATAACAGAGCTGACATCCCTGCCGCTGGAGCTGGGATGTTTATGGCGTTACGGGGCTCTGGACAGAAACCTCCCGTGGGGCAGGGCTTTCCCAAGGGGGCCCACCTTCTCCCCTGGGACTGACTGGGGAAACCTGCTGGCATCGCTGCATGCTCTTCTCTATGGGGGGCCCACCTCCTGCTCCCCCATAATCTCTCCATGGCCATCCCCAAAGGGCAGTCTGCCGCTGCATCTCTGTGACTGTCCGGATGGCCTCCCCGTGGCTCCCTGACAGGGTCTCCACGTCCCAAGTCCAGAACCTGAGCATCTCCTTGTGGTCGGGTGTCGTCCAGCTCCTCTGCTCTGGCCCCACTGGAGGGTTTGGGGACAGGAGGGATACCAGAGGGTTGCAGGGGCGGGGGCTCCTGTGGGGGGAGATGTTTCCGGGTGGGGGAGGGGAGGAAGGAGCTCACTAGCTTCCTTACCAGCCATTGGGTTCTGTGCGTCCTTGTTCGCCGCGAGCGAGCAGGCAGGGGGGTGGAGGGCTGCTGGGGGTCCTGGGACCAGCTAAGGAGCCGGAGGCCACACTGTCCTGCCTCCACCTGGAGCTGGGGGTTGTCCAGACCAGAACTCTCTGCTGTCCCTCACTCTCCCTCTCACGCCCCACATCCATCATTGCCCCCATGATCTATCCCAGCAGCTCTCGGTGGGGCCATTCTGCCCCCAGGAAACACGTGGTGATATCTCGAGACAGTTTTTAAATGAATGTATTTATTCATTTTTGGCCGCGTTGGGTCTTCGTTGCTGCACATGGGCTTTCTCTAGAGCGGGGGCTACTCTTCGTTGTGGTGCGCGGGCTTCTCATTGCAGTGGTTTCTCTTGTTGCGGAGCACGGGCTCTAGGCAGGTGGGCTTCAGTAGTTGTGGCACGCAGGCTCAGTAGTTGTGGCTCGCGGGCTCTAGAGCACAGGCTCAGTAGTTGTGGCGCATGGGCTTAGTTGCTCCGCGGCATGTGGGATCTTCCCGGACCAGGGCTTGAACCTGTGTCCCCTGCATTGGCAGGTGGATTCTTAACCACTGGGCCGCCAGGGAAGCCCCTTGAGATGTTTTTGATGGGCACAGCTAGGGGACAGGGGATGCTACTGGCGTTTGGTGGGTAGGGGGTACAGCCCCCCCACACAGAGCATCCAGCCCCAAAGCTCCATCGCCTGAATTCCCTAGAATCGACCTCTGCGTGCCACCTCCCCTGCTGTCAGCTGAGTCCCCGGATTCCTTTTCTTGTCTGCTCTCTGCTGTAGCCCCTGCTCCCGCGCCCGCCGCCTGCAGGCTGTTCTAGACACAGCAGCCAAAGTCACCTTTCAGATGCAGGTCTGCTTGTGCACTTCCTCTGCTCAAAGGCTCTGTTGGGTCCGCGCTCACTCAGGGGAACAGCCAGCATCCCCGCAAGGATTGGCCAGGCCCACGGGACCCGGCCCTGCCGTGGCGCCCCCTGCCCGGCTCTGCTGGCCTCTTTGCAGCTGCTCCATCAGGCCAGGCTGTTCTCCCCTCCGACCCGGCGCTGGCTGGTCCCCCTGCCTGGACCGCCTTCCCCAGAGGGCTGCCCGGCCCCTCCCTCACGGCCTTCAGGTCCTCTGGCAGCTCTGACCCCTCCCTCCCCCCACGCCCCACCCGTCCCCTGCCCTGTGCCCTCCAGCATGCTGATAAGCGTCTTATTAATACGCTCCTGTCACTAGCCCTAGAGAAGGCTGGTCCCATGAGAAGAGGGGTCTGTCTTGTTCACCTCCGGATCTCAGAAACCAGAGCAGGGCCTGGCACACAGTTCCGGCCCCATATACGTTTGCAGACTGAAAGAATGATTCAGCCCCGCCTGGCAGGAGTTTCTGGAGATGGCCGCAGGCATCCTTTCTTTCTTCCCCACATACACGTGGGCCTCTGTCTGGGGCCTGCGTCTTTCTGGAGTATAGCCGGTTTTTACCGTTCATCTCCTGTGCTGATTGAACAGACCCACGTTCTGAGGGCTGCAGGCAGAACAGATGTCCCCATGGTGATGCGTTCGCTGAGGGAGGTGGGGCTGGGCCCGGGGGCGGCTCCTGCGCTCTCTGGAAGCAGGAAGCGCAAGCCAGACTCAGGGGAAGGGCCAGCTGGAGCCCTTAATGCCGGTTGAGTGCTGTGTGGACACCCCGCTCGGGAGCCATCCAGGACCTCCCAGGATCGCCTGGGTTGTGCTCTCCATTTGCTAGAGAGCGTAAAGCGGCTTCGCAGGGGCAGGACCTGGTCAGGGCGTCCAGCACCCGGGGAGCAGAGTGTTCAGAGCCTGCGTTCTCAGAGGACCGCTGCCTGGACTATGTCCCTGCAGCAGTCAGTGACTCTGCGGGTCTTAGCGGGGGCTCTCCGAGCAGCCCTTCCGGGTGGACACGGCTGTCTGCACGGATCCAGAACACTGACCCAATCCAGCTGGGCGGCCCGGGGCACCTGTACAGTGTCTCCTCTTGGGGTTTTGTTATGGGGCCAAAGTACGTCACGAATGTGCCAGCACTTTGGGGAGATACTTTCAGTAGAAAAGTGTGATGGGGACAGAATGTCACCGAGAGGGGACAGCATGCCCTCCAGGGCGCACAGCTGTTCCCACAGGTGTATGCATTGATCAGCAGAAAGGTGTGAATTACGGACTAAAAGAAAACCATTTCTTTTACTTAATTCTCAGAACACTTGTGATAGCAAGTGTGTGGGTTTTCCCCACCAAGCCATTCTGACCCTGCAGTTAACACAGACCCCACAGGTGGAGGGCTCAGCCCCATGCCCGTCACAGGGCCAGGTTGTCACCTGTGCTTCTGACCGACTGGCTATAAATTGGGGCTTCCCGCCAACCCCTCCTCGGGTTCAATAATTTGCTAGAACAGCCCACAGAACTCAGGAGAGCACTTTGCCTCCTATTACCTGTTTGTTATAAAGGGTGCAGGTCAGGGACAGTTAGATGAAGAGGTAAATAGGGCCAGGAGTGGGGAAGGGGTGAGGCTCCCATGCCCTCCCCAGGAGCATCTCCCTCCCAGCACCTCTGTGTGCTCACCAACCCGGAAGCCCTCCGGACCCCACAGTTTAGGGACTTTTATGGAGGCTTCATCACGCCGGCATGATTGAGTATTAACTCGATCTCCAGCCACTCTCCCTTCCCTGGAGGATGGCTGGCTTGGTTTCTCTGGCGACCAGCCCCCGTCCTGAACTACCCACGAGCCCACCCAGAGTCACCTCATTAGAATAAAAGCCGCCTCCTACGACCCCAGAAATCCCAAGGGTCTTAGAAGCTCCATGTCAGGAACCGGGAGCAGAGACCAAATATTTATATTTCTTCTGCTGGCACAGGGACGAAGGTCACGGCGGGGACCGCACACCCTCCCGTGTACACAGTTCTTCCCACAGGTGTGAACTCTGTCACCCGGCTTTACTGCGAAGATCTGTCAGTCACTGTGTCTTCTGGGAGAAAAGAAGTCCCTGCTAACTTGTCTGGAGGCGCCTGAATGCACTTCCTCTGGGCAGTGATGCAAACCATGGCTCTCAAGCTTGCGTTGGCATTAGAGCCGTAGAGCAGAGGGAGCGTGTTTACAAATGCAGGATCCTGAGTCCCACTTGCAGGGGACTGTGATTCAGCAGGTCTGGATGGCGGCCCGGGGTTCTGAACCTTTCACCAGGGCCCAGGTGGCGTCACGGGTCGGGCCTGAGAGTCACGCCCTGGGCAGCGCAGACACGAGACTTGGGCTGCAGGTTTTTATCTCGACCAGGAGGCTGGCCGGGGGCGAAGAGTCAGCTAAGTGCCTGCTGGCCCTGGGCTGGGGCTAGGCTCCCTCAGGAGTGACACTGTCCATACAGTGGGGTGGGGTCGCCGAGGAGGGCAGGAGGGGACCTGTGGGGCGAGGGCTGTGTTCCTGGGCACGTACAATGTCAAAACTGATCGGGTTACACACTTTAAGTATATGCAGTTTATTGCACGTGGCTCATACTTGAATAGAGCTGTCAACAGGTAACTACGCTTAGCTCCTCAGCTGCACCAGGCACATTTCAAGTACTTAGTGGCCACGTGTGTCTGCGGACATGGAGCATTTCTGTCCCCGCGGGAAGTCGTGTGGGATAGCGCTGCTCTGGGACCTGCCCTGGAGTGACGCGTGCTCTTTTTGTTTTTTCTTTATTTAAAAACAGTTCTAGGGTGTCCCTGGTGGCGCAGTGGTTGGGGGTCCGCCTGCCGATGCAGGGGATGCGGGTTTATGCCCCGGTCCCGGAGGATCCCACGTGCCGCGGAGCGGCTGGGCCCGTGAGCCATGGCCGCTGAGCCTGCGCGTCCGGAGCCTGTGCTCCGTGGCGGGAGAGGCCACAACAGTGAGAGGCCCGCGTACCGCGAAAAAACAAACAAAAAACCCCCCAAAACCACAGTTCTAGGTACACTGTGAATGCGTGAATATAGTCCGTTCATTAAATGTGGAGATAGTAGAGATCAGTGCTCCTGAGACGTGGCCATGCCCAGCCCGACACTCCACGGCCTGTTTAGTTTGCCAGGGATTTTGATAGCCAGGAGGCCATGACCTCCCAGGTGCAGCTTCGTGTCTGGCTCTGTCCCACGTGGAAATAAACACCCGGCTGCCTCAGATGGCCGTGCCCTTTACAGGCATTTGTTAGACTAAGTCCTCTTCCCCAAGCACTCACAGATGCTCCTGTCAGACAGCTCTGGGCTCCACTTCCTTCCCCCCATTTTCTTGCAACTTTGGGAAAGTGACTCACTGGTCCTTCATCTGTAAAGTGGGGTCAGTTCCGGGTACATTAGGGAACTCTCAGCACGGCGTTCCTCTGGGGCTGTGTCTTCACGTGGAAGACCCGAGCCCGCACCAGCTAGAATAGACTTGGCTGTGTATAGCAAAAAACCCAACACAACGGTAGCCTAAACTCACAAGCGTTTAGTCTCTCGTAAAGGAAATTAGGAAGTAGGCAGTGCAGGGCAGGTGTGACGCTGCCACGGAATCATCAGGGACCCAGGCACCTCCCATCTTTCTTTCTGTCCCCTCATCACTGGCTTCCAGTCTCAAGGTCCTGGTCCAAAATGGCTTCAAGAGCTCTAGCCGTTACTTCTCTCTTCTAGGCAGTAGGGAGGATGGTGAAGGGGAGGCAGACTCATTTAAGCAGACTTTGTGGGAGCTCCGCTCACCGTTCTGGTTCCTCGTTACTGGCCAGATTGTAGTCACGTGGCCTCGTACCATTACAGGGAAGCCTTGGAAATGTGGTCTTTGGTATTGGGCTGTCCCTGATAAAAAGGTAGTGCACCTGGTGAGGATGGAGGGTGGGAGGCCACCAGCTGTCCTGCAGCTGAGTTTCGGAGAGCGAGTCTGTAAGCTCATCCCTGTTGGCATGCACAAAGAATTTGAAGTTAATGCACATTTGGGGATTTAAAGGGACACATTAATAAATAGAAATACAGTGTTCAGGTGAGGTTTCAGAGTTGAGAAGAGGAGGGTCGGGTCTGGGTGTCTCCTCTGGCCCCGTGCACCTGTGTCCTTCATCTTCTACAAGCCTTTCTCTTCCTCTTGGCCCAGTCCGGGCGTCTGGTTTGCACAGCTCTGGCCAGACATTGGCAGGGACGGAGGAGACAGCGCAGCCACTGGCTGTGTTTGCGAGCGTCCTCCCACCACCGTTTGGTGAGTGCCGATGTGTGCCAAGCGCTATTCTGAGCACTTCCTGTGTTAGCAAGGAACCAACAGCGAGCGGCTGATCTAGACCTTTTGCAGATATGCGTGGCCGTGGACTGGCTGGTGGAATGTGAGCTGGGTGGCTCTGCCACCCTCGACCATGTCAAGGGCGAGAAGTAAGCTGGACTGTGCCTGGGCACCGAAGTCTTGTTGGCTACGGCAGTTGGTCTGCCCTGACCCATTTTGCAGGTGAGGAAACTGAGGCTCGCAGAAGTTGCTGGTTGTATATGATTGTGCAGCTCCACAGTGGAGGAACTGGGTTTTGAGCCCCCTGGTGGGCCCTGGGGCTCAAACTCAGCCCCAGGAGTGACTTTCAGGCCAGGGACTTTGAAAAGGCGGCACACGTCCACCCCGTCCTGGGGAAGGCAAAGGAGACGAGACCGTGCCCACCGGCAGAGGGTTTGTTGGAATGATTCCACAACCATTTTTCTTAGTGTGCTGTCTCTGCAAGGATGGGGCTGGGCAGACTCGTGGTCTATCACGGGTTGCTCTAGGGGCCTGGGTTTGGGCCATACATGGCAGTTTTGTAACTTAAAGATCACGTGGTTCTCCTTTACTCCTTGTGCGCCCCTGCCCCTACTGGAAGGTGTGCAGGTTTGTCTTGGGATCCTAGGAGCTGAGTTCCATGGCTGGCTCTGCTGGACCGAGATGCTCTTGCCTCCATCACGTTACCGGTGACTGGGCCCCGCACGGAGTTCTCAGAGCTGCAGGGGCTGCAAACCCACCCGGGTCGGGGTGGGGGGGCTGTGCTCCTGCCCCGCGGTTTGTAGATGTGTCTGCCTCCGAGACCCAGAACAGAAAAGGCCTCTCCAGTTGGTCCCCTTCAGGACTTCAGAATCGACTTGAAGCTGCTGCCCCATCCCTGAGTCTTCCTGGGCCATTAGGTTCAAAGGTTCCAGACTTTTCCACGGAGACTTTGGTCTAGGTGCCCAGCTCTCACGACCTCAGGGTATTTGCCGTTTCTGTCGCGGTTCTCTGTGGGGGACAGAGTCGGGGGGCTGGCTTTCCCTCTGGGGAGGTGATGATTGCCCGTCTCTGGGGGGCAGGGGCCAGCAATCCCTTCTTCCATCCGGCCCGGTTTCTGCTTTGGGGAAGCGCTAGCAAATGCTTCTTTGTGATACCAAGTAAATGGTGCCCACGTACCAAGTCAGACATGGCTTCTGGAAAAAAGTGGGACCCAGTAATTCACTAATTAGCCTCCTTCAGTGCACACAGGGTTCGGGCGACTGCCAAGAAATACATATATTATAAAATGAAAAAACCGTGACCGGGGCCATGACAAACAGGGAGGAACAGTGAAGATGACACAGGAGCAGATAGCACAGTCCCTGAAGGCCCTCTTGGGGACCCTAATTGTCCACAGTTGGGTTCTGTGCCACCTGAGGCTGATGTGAAACGAGAAGGATGCATGCTTGGTCCGAGTCCTTCCGAGGGGGTGGTGGGGGCACGTCTCCACTGCTCGGGGAGCAGGGCTTTCCCACGCCCCGGCTTCCACCCGGGGCCCTCCTGGCACCTTTCCTGCCCTCGGGGCTCCTTGTCACACAACTCTGGGGGGCACCATTCCCTCAAGGGGCTGTCCGTGTTCTCTGAGACTGGAACCTGCAGAGCTTACCCTCACCCTCTGCCACCGGTCTTCCAGGTGGATCTGTACAGCTCCCCCCCTTCCCGGCGGCCACAGGGACCCGGGACAAGGAGGGGAGGGTACAGGGATGAGCCTCCACCGTTTCCCCTCCTCGGGTCTCAGTTTGGATTCACGGTGGGTGTGTCCTGCCCTCGGGGAGCTCTGAGTAGAAGAGGCAGGGCTGCCGTGGCCACAGAGCAACAGTGTGCCGTGAGGGACGGGGCTGGCTGCGGTGGACCCTGCAGGTCCTCGTCTGCTAGGGGCGTCGGAGGGGGCGGATCTGAGAGGTGTGGGGGTCAGGGCGTCCCGACAGAGCCTCTCGGGGAGGATGCGGTGCCCACCAGCTTAGCCCGGGGAGCTGGAGAGGAGGGTGGGGCGAGCCAAGGGGCTGCACCTCCCGTTTCCGGGTGGCTTTTCTCTCTGTCGGGCGGGGCTCCCCATCCTCTCCGCCCACCTCCTCAGCCCTGGGGCTCTTGAGTGGCCATAAGGATGGTGGTGCCGGCAGGACCAGGAGAGTCAGTGTGCTGGGCCTCTGCCCTCCTCTGCTCTCCGGGGTGGGCAGCAAAGCGGGGATGGGTGGTGGTGGGAGGGATGCATCCTGCCCCCTCCCCCCCCGCACCGTTTGTGCATCTGTGATCATCCGAAGTGAGCTGGGGACTGCCCTGCCACTGTCATTCTCTCTGCTGCTTTCAGCCTGGTTGTTTGGAAGCTCATTAGGCTTGGCATTTATTCGCAAAGGCTGGCAGCAGCCCGAGCAGAGCAGAGAACGGGAACTGATTTACGAGGACGGCGGCGTCGTCTAGGAAGCGTCAGCGTCTCTCTCCAGAGTCTATAAATCGGTTTTGCTTCCGGCAAGGCTTTCTCCTGTCCCGTAAATCTGCTCTGAGGGGATCTGCAACTTGCCGAGCTTGGAGTCAGTCACCTGGTGACCTAGTTATTCTCCTGGCTTTGTTGGACCAGTTGGATTAAAGAGCCTTCTCCCCACTCTGCCTCCTGGTCACCAAGGGCAGATGGGCGAGGCTGGGGGCTCCTTCGGTCCTTTGTACGGGGGACAAGTGAACGGCCAGAATCAGCCTGAATCCAGAGCAGTGACTGGGGATGGGTAACTAGCCTCACACAGTAGGTCTTCAGCTGCCCCGGGGAAGGAATGATGCTCCCCGGGTTTGGAAGCCCGTTGGCTGGGTTCACCGGCCCTGGTGATCGGAGGGCCTGTGAGGTTTGCTCTCCTGTAATTGAATGAGGATGTAGGTGCAGTGCCATGGCTCCGTGTCCCAGCTGGCCGTGGGTCCTGGGCAGGTGTCCTCTCTCCCCAGTGTCCTTGGAAGCACATTTTGTGCCTTGGTTGAAGGAGATGTGGGTGACGGTATGGATGCCCAAGCCCCGCCCTCCTCTTGGACGCTGACCAGCCAGGCTTGTTGGGGGAGGGTGGACTCTGGCCCACCTGATGCCGTGGGCAGGCCCAGGGCCCTGCTGCACGTCGCTGTGTCTGTCTGCGGTGAAGGCATGAGGGCGTGGTCCTTGATGTGTCCCAGCCACTGTGACCCGGGGGGGGGGGTTCCAGGTGGCCGTGGGAGAGCTGGGGCTCCACATGTCAGGAGAGAAGGCTGGGCTCTGGCGGGACCCACTGCCCCCAGCTCCCAGGCACTGGTGGATGTGAGGTCGGTGCTTTGACCTTTGGGCTGTCCCGGGATTCTGTGACACGAGATCATCGGTGATTCGGATTTGGGTGTAGAGCCCTGGGCCGTGGGCTCACTGTCTTGGTCTGGGGGGGGCACCTCGCAGCCCCCAGCCGTGCTCACACCGGCATTTTCATGTACCTAGTCCGTCCTTGGGAGTATAATAAGAACGTGGTCTGTTGGAGGGAGAGCCAGGGGCTGGGCCGATGACTGGGCTGGCGGGAAGGTGATGGCAGGCGGGCAGGCCCAGGTGGCCGTACCCGGGTGCAGGGGGACAGAACACTCCCCACCCCCCAGAGCAGTCACTGATGTTGTGAGAGCGTGAACTGATAGCTCGGGGGCTTGGGTGACTGTGCACTTGGCCCCCCTGCCAGGAGAAGCTTCCGGTCTGTGCTGTCCTCCCCCCTCCCCCTCGTTCTCCCATTTCGTGAGCACGTGCTGTGTCCAGCCCCCTCGCCTGACCGTTCAGCGCAGGGGCGCTGGCATGTCAGCCCTGGATGCTGGCCGAGAGCGCCTTCATTTACGGAGGTGGAAATGTCATTTATTTTTAGCGCAGACAGTGTTTTTAGGTCCTTTAATGTGTAGATTTTTAACGCCCTGAGGCTCAGAGGGGGCCTCTTTCCACCCCTCAGTGCTCGCGGGGGAGCTCCTCGGGGAGGTGGGCTTCACGGGGCCTTCCAAAGGGCTGGCTCAGTGGCTTGGATGAAGTCCATGGCCCCAAGACCCAGGGACAGTAAGGGACACACGTGTGGGAGAAGGACCCTCTCCCCAGAAGGGTCCTGGCTGCAGACGTGGCAACTGATGGCCCCTTGGGAGGTAGGGCCTGGCATGGGGGGAGGAGCCTGGGCCTACCTGGCCTTGAATTGCAGCTGCGAGCCCGGAAGCAGGTGAGGAAGCCGCCCTAGTGTCCTCGCCAGCAGCGGGACAGGACGACTCTGCCCTCCATGGGGCACCGTGAGAGCTGGGTGAGCAGGGCAGGGATGGAGCTGATTGGAACTGGTGCCTGGCACCCAGTCTGTGCCCATGGATGCCACAGCCACTGTCAGAACTCGAGGGGGTGTATGGTGATGGGCAGGAGAGACGACGGACCTCTCCTGGGAGTTAGAACCCTGAGCGAGTGGGTTCCTGGCCCGACCCCACCGGGGGCGCGTGTTCTGTGTCCGCGAGAGGCTGGGATGGGTCGGTGCCCTGTGCCCCGGTGCATTTCAAGGTCTGGTTCCTGCAAGGGCATCTGCTGCCCTCGGGGTGGGCGCTCATCCAGTTCCACGTGGCTGACAGTCGAGAACAGCTCGAGGTACTTCCTGGTTTGGATTTCATGGGACCCCAGAGGACGGGAACGCAGATAATGAGGCATCCGTAGTTGCTCTTATTGGTGTGTCAGATGGTTGAGGTTTTGAAAGGGAGGATTTGGGATTGTGTTGTCTGCCTGTTCAGGCTCTCTGAGCATCTAGAAAAAGCATTTGGTATTCAGTTCTATGGAAGGGTCGGCCCAGAAGAACAGAGCTGTGTGTGGCAGAGGGTACCCTGGGCGCTTCTTGTGATCTGGGGCGCAGAATACGCCCCGGGAGGAAGAAACCCCAAATGCAAGCGGCTCCCGCCTTTTTCCCAGTGAGAGGACTTTACATCTCTTGGTCACCATGGCTTTATAAGCGTTCAGAGACAGATGAAACCGTCAAACACTTACTTAAATGTTTCATTTCTTAATTTACTTACATTTTAGAAAACACCTGATAAAAATAACGTTACTATCCAATTGTACTTTTCTGTTCACAATGCATGAAATGTATTTCTTTAGACTCCTCCCATTGTCTGCAAGCTTCCTGCACCGCCTGGGAACACTCCACCTTGGGCTTGGGGGTTGTGTGGGTGACCGCGGGCTGCCCCCGCACCGGTGCCCTGTCCCTCCTTTGAGAGCCTTCTTCAAAGGCTGGTTTTCAGCGACGCCCACACTTTGAGGTCAGACCCTCAGTGGCTCTGTGCTGAATTTCTTTGCCTTTCTTTTCAAAACCAAATCTGTGGCGTGACCTCTGTGAGCTGCCAGACCTCTCAAATATAAACCTGGAGGGAAGAGATGGCTTACAGAAAGTTTTGGAAGAAAACCAAAATGGAATTAAAGCGTTAAATGGAAATTAAATGTCGTTTACACGAACACAGTGGTGTGCAAATACGATTAAATTAGCAACCAGCCTCGGAGAGCTACCCTACGAGCAGCCAACGGAAACTCACATGGTTGTGAGCAGTGAGGGAGGTGTGCGTAGCTGTAAGTGACACAGTGGTGACCACGATCCCATTTCTACACTGGGGATCTCTCTGAGTTTTGTTTGTTTTTTTTTGCAGTACGCGGGCCTCTCACTGCTGTGTCCTCTCCCGATGCGGAGCACAGGCTCCGGACGCGCAGGCTCAGCGGCCATGGCTCACGGGCCCAGCCGCTCCGCGGCATGTGGGATCTTCCCGGACTGGGGCACGAACCCACGTCCCCTGCATCGGCAGGCGGACTCTCAACCACTGCGCCACCAGGGAAGCCCAGAACGTCGTTCTTTTTAATGGCTGAATAACGTTCCGCTGGATGTGCCACATTTTGTGTATCCATTTATGCGTTGATAGATGTTTGGGTTGATCATTTTAATTCTTATTTATTTCTGTCCGAGTAATTATATATGCGCACGGCAAAAAAGCAATCAGGCTAGGCCAACGGGCTTGGAACGGAAAGCGGCAGCTCCTGCCCCGTCCCCTTCCACCCAGCCGCCTCCCAGGGCCGCACTTATAAAAACTTGTGTCTTTAACTCTCCTTTGGTCGCCTCTGCGGCCCCGCGTGATGCCCTCATAGCCCTCGCTCTTGATTTATTGACTTGAAATGTCTCTGTACTCCTTGCTATAGAAGAGCAGCCTCTGCCTCCCTCCCTTACCCTGATTTTTTGTTTTTTTTTAGCAGGAGGACAGTTTATTATGCAGGTGGAGCTTCTCAGTAGTGAGTCACTGAATAGCCTCCCCTCCCCAGATCGTTATCGTATTTTCCCTTCATCCACGGTCGCCCTCGTCTACTTCACACTGTTTCCTCTTCTCTCTCGACGTCTCCAGGACACTGGCCACCTGCCCCCATCCGACTGCTTTAAGACTGGTGGCGTCGCTTTCTGCCCTGACCACCGTGTCTTCTGTCCTTGGCCTTGGGGGCCGGTGCGGAAGCCGAGAGCATGGGGCTGTGCTCAGTGCCGGGAGTGTCACTGCAGGCCCAGGTGGGTGGCGGGTGCCATTTCTCCTCTGGGGCCCCGGGGCACTGACTGTTTCTTGCCCTGGACACCGGGGTCAAGGTGCCAGGGTCCAAGGCCCCCCTTGGTACACTGTGTTCTGGGAGAGGCTCACGGCCTTCCTTAGATTCTCAGGGCGTCCGAGGGCCTGGGATTAAGAATCTGCCTGGAGTAAGTGGGAAGGGCTGGCCCTCCTCCTTCTGTGGCCAGGCTCGTGGCCCTCCCACGCTTCCCCCCGCTGTGGACTCCAGGGGCCCTGGGTGCCCTGCCTGTCTCCCTTGCAGCTCCATCTGTGCTGATGTCTGATTCAGGCGTCAACCCCGGACCGTGTCCACTCAGGACAAGCGCCTGGCTGCCCTCTGGCCAGACCCCACCTCAGGCGGCTGGAATCATCGGGAATCCTCGCAGGCTGGCTTTTGGGGACCCCAGGGCCGCCTCGCCAAGCGACCTTGGGCAGGTGACTTAATTCTGTCTCAGCGTGAGTGTGTGTTGATAGACTGTGGTCTGAGCCTTCTCTACAGGGTGTCCACTTTCCCTGCCCCCTCAGCCTCCGGCCCACGTTTCCAAAATAAACAGGCCTGTTTGTGCTCAGAGGACGCTCCCCAGCTCACAAAGCGCTCGCCTCCGCGTGAGCCAGGATGGCCTTGAATCCAGTCTGCACAGCCCCAAACACTCACCCTGGGAGTCAGCCTCTCCCCGTGGCTACCCGAGGGGCCCCTCACACAAGGTCTTACAATTTGCCGCCCTCCCTCCCCACCCTCCCTACTCTCCATCCTTCCCCTCCACCCCGTCCCCGCATCCCTCCCCTGGACCCCGTCCCCGCATCCCTCCCTCCCTCCCTCCCCTCCCCTCCACCCATCCCATCCTCCCCCCCCATCCTCTCTCCATCCTCCACACCACCACCCTTGCCCCCACACTCTGCCTCATGCTGGGTCTCCCCTCGTTCCCCCGTTGCCACCCTCTGTGGGTGAGCACACTGGAGCTGGGGAGCAGCAGTGGCGTGTCGGGGGCACAGGGTGATGGCATAGGGCTGGCTCACCTGTCTCCTCCCGCCCCTTCCTCTTGCTTCTGCTTCGTCTCCTTGTCCCCGAGAGGGCTGGTCCTCGTGTGAGGTATCAGGCCCACGCCCGGAATGTTCTCTGTTGGTGGGAGGACAAGCTGCCTTCTTTGGCCCCATGGGCCCCTTATACTGAGACCATGGGCACACTGACCACCGGGGAAGCCTGGGGGAGTGGGTCGGGCGAGTCTCGCTCCAGACCCCAGGAGGGTGGCTGGCGGCCTCAGGTGCCCCCTTAGAAGAATCGCCCCTGGTCCTGCCAGGGTCCTGCCTCTGGTCCAACACCCGGACCAGCCTCGGCCCTGCAGCCTGGTGTGCAGGGGGCTGGAGGGGCGGTCTCCAGAGAACCGGCAGTGCCGGCACAGAAGAGGCTGTTAGGAACCCTAGGGTGCTCCCTCCATTTGTGGAGGGGAAACTGAGGCTCGCGGAGGCAGGCGTGGCTTCGTGTCCCAGCGCGATTGCTGCTGGGGGTGGGCTTGGGCCTGGGGTCGGATGTTCTGTTCTCCACTCTTGACCACTTAGCCTCGCCCCTGGCGCGGCCGTAGCTGCCTGGGCTGGGGGCGGGCACCTGACTTAGGACGTCCCATGCCTTGGGCTGGCCGGGGCCCAGTGGTCTGTGCCCTGTGTCCTGAGTCCTTGCCCTGTGACTTGTGCCCTGTGTTTTTATCTTGTGTTCCTGTCCTCTGACCTGGGTCCCGTCCCCCGTGTTTTTTGCCCTGTGTCTTATGCCCTGTGCCCTGTCCCCTCTCTCCTGTGCCCTGAGTCCTTGCCCTGTGTCCTGTGTCCTGTGACCTGGCTCAGCACAACAAGCAGGGCCTGGCTGACCCCTCTTCTGGGCAGTTGGATGCGGAGCTGGTCAGGGGTGCTGGCTGGAGCCCGATTCCAGGAGCAGGGAGGCTGGCTGGTGGTCCTGCTGGACTGTTGGTGGACAGGGAAGGTGGTCAGGAGGAGAGGGCAGGAGAGAGTGGGTGAGTGCGGCCGAGAGCTGGCGTAAGGGAGGAGAGGCGCCACTGCTTGCAGAAGCTGAGTTTGGAGACAGGGTCGCCCAGGGTGGTCCTGGCAGTCTCCCTGCACCCAGGCCACTGCTGCCCGTGGGTCGCCGAGATTCCTCTGTTCCCTGTGAGCCCTTATTTGGTGCCACTACCTTGGGCAGGATTCTGGTTCTCACCCACAAGAGCCTTGGCGAGAAAAGGCTCGTTTCTTTTGCACTTTTTTTTCAGACCAGAAAATGCCCAAATGAATATTAGGATGTCTGAATGTTTTTGTACGTCAGTTCTAAACGATGGGCAGTCCTTGTTGGCCGGTGGTGAGATGGGTGCGGCTGCGGAAACAGGAGATCTTGTAGAAGCAGCTGAAGAAGCCAGAGGCTTTCTCTCTCTAGGGCAGAAGTCTAGGCAGCACCACAGTCCCCGCGGCTCAGGCTCCCAACATCCCTCGCTCCGCCATCTCCGTCCCCAGCATGTGGCCTCCTCGTGGTGCAGGCCGCTTGGCTCCTGCTATCACACCCACCCTCTATTCCATGCATCAGGGAAGAAAAAGGGGGAGGCAGCACTTTTCTTTTAAGAGCGGAGGTCTTCCTCACAGCTTTTTCTTTTTTACCTGATGTTCAGAACACGACTACAAGGTCACGTCTGGCTGCAAGGGTGGATGGGAAGTGGGGTCTGTAGCCCGGCAGCCCTGTGTTCATCTGGAACTCATCTCCCACCGAAGAGGGAGAGGGATCTGGGGGCGGGGTGGCTAGGAGTCTTTGCCACAGGTGGGGACAGCTAAGCTCCCGTTCCCTCCCTCTCTTGGGGTTTTTTCCTCGGCTTTTCTTGCGGGGGAGAAAGGAATCTGATCAGGAGCTGGGAACCACAGTGCGTTTACACAGTGCGTTTACATTACATTACAGTGCGTTACATTTGCTCACTGCAAATATGACTCCTTGAGTCCCAACGGCCGTTGCGAGGTGGACGCCGTCAGACAGGGAGACCGAGGCACAGACTGCCCTGTGTGGTCACGCAGGGCTGGGTTCAAGGCCAGAGCTGCTCGACTCCATGGGAGCAGCTGTCCGCCAGGCCCTGTCTTTGGCTCGCACCCTGGTTTCACCCCCTAAGACCTCAGCCCGTGTGCAGGGCTCTGGGCCTGCCTGTCCTCCACACCCACGTGTGCCGGGATGGTGTCAATTAGCCTTTGCTGGTCCCCTGCCGGGTCTGCCGCCCCTCCCACTGCAGAGATAGTAACTCGTGGGGTCATCCCAGGAGTGGCCCCTCCGGCTCGTGCGTTATTCATGGAAACACTAATAGTCCAGCCCGAGTCCTCCTCGGCGAGGCTGCGGGGCCCCCCGTCTTGTATCAGTATTAACATTCGAAGCATTCGGAAAGTACCATCACGTTTGGAAAGCCCGATTCGGTTGAACTGGGGGACAGGGAAGAAACCAGAAAATCCATGTTTCTAAATGTAACGGCTCGTGAACAGAGAGCTGTGCTTTAAGGCCTCAGGGGCCCTTCTAGGTGTCACATCCCCGAGCCCCTTTGGTCCTCAGCCCTCGTGCTAGGGTGGGGGCCGTGACTATCCTAATTTCCTGGACAAGGAGCCCAGGCCAAGAGATAGGAGCCACTTGTCTAGGGTCACACTGCATTTGTCCCCACGTTTCTGGCCTCTCGTCCATGGTTTTATGACCTTGGGTATGACCTTGGGCAAGGCCTGGCCTCCCTGGGCCTCGACTTCCCAAGTCAAGGGCAGAACAGAGGTCGATGGCTGACACCCCTTCCAGCTCAGAACCCAAGTCCCTTCTCTCCCTTCGTCCTATCTCAGGCCTCCCCCAGCGCACCGTGGAGAAGGTCAGAGGTGAGGTTTCTGGAGGTCAAGTCTCTGCATCCCCAAAACCCGCACTCCAGGGGCTCTCAGATCTGACCCCTGTGTGGTGCCCGGCAGGGATGTACTTGATGGGTACCTCATTTAAATGGTGGTGGCGTATTGTCTTCCTGAACGACTGGCCATCTCGCCAGGGCTCCGTCCTTTAGTTGGGAGAAGTGTCACTTTTGTTTCTGCAGAGAGAGGAAGATGAAATTGTGTGTGCTTACAATTCATCTCGCTAATGGCAGCCTCTCTGGATCTGGAAATTAGACGTTAAGTATATTGAAGCCAGCTGATGGGATGACGCCCTCTGGAACAAATCAGTTAGCAGAGGCTATGACACTAATTGGGGCAACATCCCGGATTGTTTTGCTTTGACACTTCGGAGGACGTCGGTGTCGCCTGGGCGCAGCGAGGCCGGAGGACAGACGCAGTGGTTTGTGCAGAAGGCGCTCAGGGGGACCCAGACTGTCGTGTGGGCCCACCCGGCCTGTGAGGAAGCGGGAGGGAGCGTCCGTGACCTTGTTCCAGAGCCGAGGGGCCGAAGGTGCGGTCGTCTGTACTCACAGCGGCTTTTTTAAATTGTGGTAGAAAACACACAACGTTTACCTCCCAACAGCTTCGAAGTGTAAGTTCTGTGGCGTTAAGTACAGTCACCTTGCCGTGCAGCCGTCACCACTTCCTGGTGAAGCGAACCAGACCTGGGCAGTAGTTCTGGTGGTAAAAGCAGCCTGTGGTCGGAGCTGTTGCAGAAGGGGAAGGAGGCCGGTTCAGCGCCGGACACAGCCCGTGCGGGTGGGGATCGCAGCTGCAGAGGAGGAAGGCTGCTAAGAAGAGGCTGGGGGCTAAGCTGACCTAGCAAGATGCTTGCCGAAGGCAGGCCGGGGGGCCCAGACATCCCCTGGGGGGGGGTGGGCACGGGGAGCCCCATCAGACATCGAGGTGTCTCCCCGGGGACCCCCATCGTGGATGGGATCCTCGTGCGCAGAGTGGGGAGCAGCCCGTAGTGGCGCGGCCAGGACCTGAGCCCAGGTCTGACCTCGCTCCCCGCGGGCCTGGACTCCCGGCGCCTTCCCCATCCGAGCCGGGCGTGGCGGGGTGCGTGGGTGCCCCCTTCAGCCGCCCTCTGAAGGGAAGGCCCCAGGAGCAGCCGCTTTCTCTCCAGGGCGTTGTTTGTTGTTCTGCTTCCGAGGGGGCAGGTGGCGGGAGGCTGATCCAGCACCCTGGCTTTCCCTTCCACCTGCGTCCAGGGCCGTCCTGGGCGGGGAGCTGGGGGTCCCCAGGTGGCTGGGATGCTCTGTCGCCAGCGTGACCTCGGGTAGTTGCCTCCCCTCCGGGCCTCCATCCCTCATCTTTCAGTGGGGTGGCGGGCTCGCCCCACCTCCCCTGGGGCTTATGGGTCCCCCGTGGGAAGGTGGAGATGGGCTGGTGGGCGGCTGTGATGAGCACCGTTGTGTCTCCCGTGGCTCTCTCCTGCCATCCGTGGGCGCTGGCGTCAGGGAGGGTGCTGGTCAGATAGGAGAGCGGACTCTCCTGGCACCTCCTGGGATGAGTGTGGGTCCTGTGTGTGTGTTTGGGGGCTGGGGGGGGGTCCACTGGGGCGGGGGGGCTGCTGGCTGGTGATCGATGGTTTTAGAGAGGTGGGTTCACAGGACCCAGAGTGTTCCCTGGGCCCAGCTGTCCACACCTCTGCAAGCCGGGCTGCTTCCCAGGAACGCCCTCCCTGGGGGCGGTGGGTGGACTCAGAGCAGCTGAGGCCTGCTTTGTTCCTCATTCAGCGGCCCCGCCCCACCCCATCCCTGGGCGGTGTTATTTATGCTTCCAGGCAGTTAGTTTCTGCAGGGAATCCCTGAGGGCTCTGCCGGGGTGAAGCGGTCACTTCCCCCTGAGTGGGCCCAGCAGATGGCCCCCGGCCCAGCCTGCCCCACCCCAGAAGGCGGCGCGGCTTGTGACGGGCCCTGCTGTCCCCGGCCACGCCAGGCGGCTGCCTGCTGGCGCCCTCCCCGAGTGGGCCTGAGCCCAGGGACCCACCCTGGGATTAACACCCTCCACCAGGAGGCCCCCCCCCCCCCCCACCGCTGCAGGGGAGAAAGACCAGCCTCTGTGTGACCTGGAAAGGAAGTGCTACCCTCTGGGCGGGGACAGACCGAGAAGGTGCCTGCAGGGCAGTGTCAGCCCCTGAGCCTCTCCCTGCATTTTGGAAAACTTGTCCACAGCCCGACTTTTCCCCCTGCCCAAGTGGCTAGTCGTCCTGGTAGGTTTCCGGGAGTGTTTGCACGAAAGCAGGCTTTTGCGCTTGCTGAGTTCACGTCTCTTTGGGTGGCTGAAAGCCTGACCCCCCGGTGGTGGAACTGCCAGGTCGTAGAGACGTGTCCTGCCGTGGGGACTTAGCCTCTCGGGGGGTGAGCACAGCGCCCGCGTGCCCCAGGAGAGGAGCGCGCTCCGCTCGCTTCCACATCCTGTCTTCTCTCCTTGTCCCCCGTAGGGGAAGGGGTTTGTACCCACCGGACACTTGGGCCTCACAGACCCCAACCCAGAGGGAAGAGAGGATGCTCGTGGTGCCTTAAGTCTGGGGCCGCTCCTTGTCTGGTCAGGCCTGAGCTGGGTGTGAGTCCCGGACACGCCGTTTCTAGCTGGGCCACCGCAGGCAGGGGACTGAGCCTCTCTGAATCTGGCCCCGCGACGCTACGTGAGGTTACCACTTCCCTCTCCTCGGGAGGCTGGGCCGTGAGCAGGGTGCCTGTCCTGTGCTGTCCCCAGATTCCTGCTTTTGGCCGAGATGTGCTGGGACACGGGGCAGCCCCGTGCGGGTCTCGGCTTGAGATGCGCGGCGGCCCGGCCGCTGGCTGTGGTTGAGAGGGTGCCGATGTGTGACTGCAGTCACCCAGGGGCCTCTGCAGACGGGTCCCGGCCTGTTAGGACGCAGAGTGCAAGACCTGCTCCCCTGTATGTCCAGCTGACCTGGTGCAGGTGTCGAGGGCCTGCCTTGGGAAGGGGAGCCCTCTGCACGGGGCCGCGGGAGACCAGGGTGCAGATCACAGGGGAGGCCTCTGCAGGCCGGAGTCCCAGGCCCACTTGGCCTTTCTACGCAGCACCCGGGGGCCGTGGCCCGGCTGTTCTCTGGCTCAGTTTGCTGTCTGTCTCACGGGGTCATCGCCATGCTTGCTGAGCAGGTGGGTGGCTCGGAGGGTCAGCGAGTCCTCGAGGGTCGTGGAAGCTCTCAGGCAGGTGGGTGATGGGGGCCAGATGCTGCAGTGTACAGGCGGGGTGAGCCCAGTGGCCCTTGGGGCCACCCCTGAGCAGACGTGGGTTCTGAGAAGTCCTTCCTTTGGTCAGGGTTCTCTCTCCGTCATTCATAAGGGCCTCTTCAGCTGCACGTGGGGTGACAGCGCCCTGCTGACAATGGCAAACACCTCCTCGTGCACTCGTGCAGGCAGTGGGCCCTCTGTGTGCCCAGCGTGCATGTTTAGTTTCCACGGTGACCCAGTGAGACGGGCACTAATCACTTACACCCATGAGCTTTCTTTCAATAGACGGGGAAGCTGAGGCAGGGCGAGGTGAGCAGCTGCCCGAGCCGGGGCCGGGGCGGTGGGGCCCGGACAGCCTGGCTCCAGTTTTCTTTTGTGGAAAAGCGTTTGCTGAGCGCACGCTGGGTACTAGACTGATGCTTCAGGTCTGTGCTTCCGGGACTTTGCTGGGTGCCCGCACCACCCGGGTTCCTCAGCCCTGGCCGGGGCCCCCAGACCCCCTGTAACCCCACCCCTTGATTCCAGGCCCCCGGGACTCCGTGCAGAATGAGCCCCTGGCGATGTCGTCCTCACCCTGTGATGGGGAGGGAGGTGATAGCACCCCAAGGGGCACGGGGCGGGCGGCCCCTGGTGACGGCTCCTGGACAAAAGGCCATTGAGGTGGACCCTGAAGGCTGATGGGAGGATCGGTTCCCATGTGGGATGCCCCTCAGGGGTCCCCGAGGCCCATCGAGCAGCATTAGGCTCCCATCCCGTGTGAGGTGCAGGCCTGGGACCCTTTGATTGGAAGGAATGTCAGAGAGTGAGGCAGGGGCCTCCGGAGGGCCTCTACCTGAGCTCAGCTGCCCACCTGGGTGCAGACGGCTCCTGGAGTGGGAGGGCCTGTGAATTGCTCCACCTGCCGTTGGGGCCACAAGATCAGACCTTGCGCCAGCCCCCCCCGCCCTCCCTGAGGCCTTCGCGGCTTCCTAAGGCCTCCGGGGGCAGCTGGCTCTGCTCTGGGCCGCGCTGGGCCTCCCCGCCCACCTCTGGTGGACCAGCCTCTGTGCGAGCTCATCTGAGATTTGTAACCGAGGTTCTGTCCTGTTGTCCAGCACAGTCTTCTCAGAGGTGGGTCCCCAGAAAAGCGAGAGCTGTGGTCTGAGCTTTGAACACCTGAGCTGGGTTGTCATGGACGGGCACCCACGGTGGGAGCTGGTCGAGGAGCCATGGCTCCCTCTGGCCCAGAGAGAAGCGGGGGAGGGGGCGCTTGGGGACCGGCCCGGGGGCATTGCGGGGCGTGGGCTTGCCTCCACCCCGGGGGTCCTGAGCATCCCGGGGTGACGGGCTACGGAAGGCCCTTCATGTCAGAGCTGTTGGATGGTTCTGGAGGGACGGGGTGTGTGGGCCACAGGGATGTCACCCGTCACCTTGGGGCCATGCCTTGGGAGCAGGGCTGCCCCGGGGTCATGTCTCTCCGGCCCCCCTAGGACGCGCGGGCTGGTGAACAGGGTGAAGGGATCGTCCGCGCTCTGCTGCGTGATTGCATGAGGCCCTCGTGAGCGCACGGTGGGCTTTTGCAGGAACAAGGGCCGCCGCTCGGCTGCAGGCAAGTTGGTGTCCTCAGATCCAGTCTTGTTTCGGAATGAAAGAGCCCTGAGAAAGCCACGTCACGGGGCCGCGGCTGCCATCGATGTGACAGGGACCCCTGAGCACACAGACCTTGAAGTCGCCAGAGAAGCCAGGGCGGGAGGTGGGGGTCTCCAGGGCAGCCGGCCGTGGGCCGAGCAGGTGGCCGCTGGACCTCACGCATCCCCCACGGCCCATGCGCTCGGGGGTTTGGAAGAATCGCAGGGCGCTCTGGAGCAAAGGAAGCCACTGCCTCGGAAAAGATTCACAGGCGTTTATGAATATGGTCGTGCCTTCCCAGCCTCTGGAGCGAGGCTTCTGCGGGGCCGGAGTCATCCCCACCCGGCCTGTCTGCGTGGGTGTCACAGGCAGAGCCGGTGGACGCTGCGTGGATGGGGCCCTTCTGCAAGGGGCGGAGTCTCTGCATTTATGGGACGAGGATGAGCTGGGACAGCCCTGAGCCCCTCCTGTGTGGCCTCCTTCGTGCTCCTTCTGCCTGGGTTGGGGTTGGGGGCGCGTGTGGATCTGAGGCCGGGGCCGAGGTGTCCCTGGGCGACCCCTGCCCATCTCTGGCCGTTTCCTTCCTCTATATTCCATGTTCTCACCAAGTGTCTATCTCATCAGAAGGCCTTGAGCTGTGTTTTTTTGTTTTTTTTTTTGCGGTACACAGGCCTCTCACTGTTGTGGCCTCTCCCGTCGCGGAGCACAGGCTCCGGACGCGCAGGCTCAGTGGCCATGGCTCACGGGCCCAGCCGCTCCGCGGCATGCGGGATCCTCCCAGACCGGGGCACGAACCCGTGTCCCCTGAATCGGCAGGCGGACTCTCAACCACTGCGCCACCAGGGAAGCCCGAGCTGTGTGTTTTTGAATGAATGAAGCTGATTAAATGTCTTTGAAATCTCTAGATTTTTTCCCCTAAACATAACTTCTCCAAGTATCCTGCACATACAGAAAAAGTGTCTGTCGTAAGCGGACAGCTCGATGAATTTTCACAGAATAAAGCCACCAGGTAACCAGGACTGAGAGACAGGATGGAGCCAGCATCTCCTGGGCGCCTGGGGAGTTCCCACCACACCCCGTGGGGCGGGAGTGGCTGCCCTAATCGGCCCGCAGAGCATGGCGGGACCCAGCGAGGGCAGGGGGCTGACTCCAGCGAGGGCAGGGGGCTGACTCCAGCGAGGGCAGGGGGCTGACTGCAGCGAGGGCAGGGGGCTGACTGCAGCGAGGGCAGGGGGCTGACTCCAGCGAGGGCCCAGGAACAGAAGGAAGTACTCGTTCGATGAGTGACCTTGGAGGGCCCTTTGGAGGAGGCTGAGGTCGGGCAGGAGGCAGGTGAGGGCGCTCCCGGCCGAGGGAGCAGCTCAGGCGCGGGGGGCCGTTAAGTCACGGCCCAAGGAGGTGGCACGTCATCGATGCGTTTGCTCACCGTGTGCCTCTGGGGCCTCACCCCGGTGGCCTGCCAAGCGTGTGCGTGCGCGTGTGCTGGTTTTATTCTGTTCTGCTGCTGGTGTCCTGATTGCTCACCGTTCGTTTCGAGTGCCCGCTCCTCGGCCGTGAGAGCCGCTGGAATCCATGCAAGCAAAGTCGTCAGTCGGCCGCGGGCCTCAGGTGAGGGTTTTGCGGTGCCCTTGACCTCCAGAGCGGCCCCGGATCTGGGAAGTCTTCTGGTCCGATGGCCTGTGCAATGCCAGCACCAGCTTGTATTCCTCTCGTGACGGAGCGCCCCCGGTGGCAGCCCACCTCCCTGGGGGCTGCTCCCACGACACCCAGGCCTGCCTCCCTGGCACCCGCCTGCCGTGGTGGGGACCGCGTGGGTGAGCACAGCGGGTTGTTTCGCTATGTTCCTGTTCATCTTCACGTTCCTGAGCTGCCCCAGCAGGTCACCAGCTGGCTCTGCTATCCCCCCCCGCCCCCACCCCCCCACTTCTTGCTGTGTTGCCCTCGGGGCCATGTCGCCAGCCCCCGTCTGGACTGCTTGCAGAGGGTCAGTGTCATTTACCAGGACCCTCTCTGAATCATTGGGGGAAGCAACGAAGCAGAGTCCACCTGCTTGAGGAGTGGTGAGTGGGGCATGAAGCCTCAGTGCAGCCTTGGGGACGTCCCTCCCTGCGTCTCAGGAGGGAAGGAACAGAGAGGGGGAGGGGGCGGGGGCCCAGGGATGGAGCGTGGGAGATTGTTCCTGCGGGCCAGGTGGGGGAGCCGAGCCCCGGCAGTGGGGCGTGGGTGGGCCCTTCCTCTGCTGCCCTCCCCAGGCAGCGGCTCTTTCTCCTCCACTTCGGGCCGGCCTCTCCCTTGTGGTCACGGAGAATCTGTTCTGGGAAAAATGCATCTTTGAAGCCTACCCTCAGGGAGGAAGAGATCCGTGAAGTGGCTGGCACGGGAAGGGCCCTGACGCGCCAGGATTAAGCAGGAATCGCGATGAAGCTTCTTTTCGGGGAGCGATCCGGAGCTTTGTCTGTGGCTGTTTTCCATCTGTCTCCTTCCTCACAACGTGCAGGGGAGGGAAAATCACTTTAGACTCCTTTCCTGCCGAGGGTTTCCTTTGCACAAACGGGGCTCGCGGTTGCCGGGCAGCAGGGATTCTTGGGCTGATACTGCTTCGGAAGGGAGAGAGGTTCTTCATGGTCCGCGTGAGCCGGCCACCCTCTGCAGCGTCAGGTGCCGGGGAGGCCACTTCCTGAGGCCGTCCTGTGGACAGCGCGCCCTCATTTAAGGAGAGCCCACTGCACACATGCCGGCACTGTGACACATGCTAGCAGGTCCCCCAGCGAGTCCAGTTCATCCCTTGGGTCTGAGGTTGAGTGGCAGGCACCTCCTCCAGGAGGCCTTCCCTGATGCCCCCCCCACCCCAAGTTTGGTTAGGTCCCCTCCTGTGCTCCTGTCCTCGTAACACTGAGCACGCACTGGGTCCTGTGAGCTGCAGAAGTCACTTCTGGCCTCTCGTCCCCGGCACAGTGCTGGCATGTTGCGCTGCTCGCTCAACACGTGGGTGAGGACCCCCAGCCTCGTTATCGTCCCCACGCTACAGATGAGGGCCTGAGACCCCCGAGACCTCAGGGCATGGCCGAGATGGCGGGGACAGGCTGCAGCTGGATATCAAGCCGGGTTTAGCGACACCAAGCCTGGCACTCTGTCCCCTGTGGAAGGCTGTTCCACAGGCCCCTGAGATGGGGGCGGGCAGGTGCCTGACCCCTCAGCAGGGTCCCCATCCTTGCTCCCTCGTGCAGGGAGTCAAAGGCGGAATTCCCAGGACGCATGAACAAGGTAGGCAGGCGCTCCCTAGCCCGTGGTCAGCTGCTGCCCTCAGCTTCTCCCCACCCTCCCACTCTGCTGACCCATTTGGAGCCTCCCCGCCATCCCCGGCAGGGATGGGGACTCCTGCTGAGGGCAGTGTGTTGGAGCTGCTGCTTGGGGGTCTCCCCCAGCTCCCAGGTGTGGCTTCCCGGGAATTGTGCCACGACTGCTGGTAATTCTGCAGCGTCTGCAGCATCACCTCTTCAAGGCTGTCCTGTCAGCGATGCTATGACAAAAATGCCATCGACTGGCTGGCTGGAACAACACACGTTTATTTCTCACATCTCTGGAGGCTGGAAGTCTGAGATCAGGCCCCCAGACGGTTGGGCTCTGGTAGGGGCTCCCTTCCTGGTTGGCAGACGGTCACGTTCTCGCTGTGTCCCCATGTGTTGGAGAGAAACAGAGAACATTCCCCAGTCTCCTCTCCTCAGGGCACCAATGCCCTTCATGAGGCTCCACCCTCATGACCTAATTGCCTCCAAAGACAGTTGCATCGGGGGTTAGGGCTTCAATGCAAGAATCTGGGGGGGACGCAGACATTCAGTCCACAGCGAACGCTAACCAGTGTGCAGTGACAGACAACCACAGAAGGCTTGGAGGTGGTGGAAGTGGGGGGCTGCTCCCCCAGGAAGGGCAGAAGTGATGATTATGACTGTGACAGTGAACCCACAGGCTGGGTGGACCTTCTCAACCACCAGGGTGTGTATGGCCCCCGTTTCTCGGGCAAGGAGACCCTGGGACTCAGCTGCACTCAGCATTGCCTCCTCTGTTGGGGGGGGATGGGGACCCTTGTCTGTCAGACTCAGAACAACCTTTCTTTTTTTTTAAAAAAAATTAATTTAGTTTTGGCTACGTTGGGTCTTTGTTGCTGTGCACGGGCTTTCTCTAGTTGCGGTGAGCGGGGGCTACTGTTCGTTGCGGTGAGCGGGGGCTTCTCTTCGTTGCGGTGCGCGGGCTTCTCATTGCGGTAGCTTCTCTTGTTGCGGAGCACAGGCTCTAGGTGCACGGGCTTTAGTAGTTGTGGCTCGCGGGCTCAGTAGTTGTGGCGCACGGGCTTAGTTGCTCCGCGGCATGTGGGATCTTCCCGGACCAGGGCTCGAACCTGTGTCCCCTGCATTGGCAGGTGGATTCTTAACCACTGTGCCACCAGGGAAGCCCCAGAACAACCTTTCTTAATGCTCAGTGCTGTCAGATCTTTCCAGAAACACCCACCCAGCCATGAACGCGCTTGGGTTTGCAGTTTGTCTTGTAATTTGTGTAGCTGCTCGAGGCCGTCCTCACGCAGCTCCGTGGCTGCTGTGGCGCCGATGGTCATCCCTGACGTCCCTGATCCCTGTCCTGCGGGAGGTCAGCAGAGCCGGGAGCCTATGAACACAGCGCAAGCTGAACTCTGCCTGGCGCTGGGACCTGGGAGGGGCAGAGCCACACCCTCCTTTGTCATCAGAAAGCCCAGGGAGAAAGTAAACACTGCAGGGCTGCAGGGTAGCCAGAGCTTCAAAGGCTCTGCAGGCGCTGGCGTCAGGAGCAAGGAGTGGGCGAGGGCTGATCCGGCAGAGGAGAGATTCTGCGGCTTGTGCCGCCCAGTGCACTGGGGTTGTGCTTGCAGTTAATAACTGAGTTGCTAAGTCATCACTTCAGAGATAAGTGTGTATATTGGAAAATTATTGCCGTGGCTTAAAGATACAACTTTTGTTCCCCTTCCCATTAAAATGGCCATTAATCAGGGAGAGCAGTAGAGCAGCTCTGAGTCAGCGGCCCTCGCCAGGTGCTGGCTGCCCTCACCTCGCCCCCATTAGCAAGCTGGGAGTGTGACAGATGAGGAAGGCCCAGGGAGCCAATGAGCCGGAAATGCCGGGGCGGGGATTCCTGGGTGAGGCTCAGACCGGAGGCTGAGGCGCTAATCAGACCATCCACGTTCTTAGTCATCTCTGCTACTGTGTGTGGGTGACCACTCTGACCCTCAGTTTCGTTATCGGACAAGGGACACAGTATCACCTCCTCATGTGGTTGAGGATTCGGTGAGGCAGTGGGGTAACTTTGCAGCCCGGTGCCAGGCTGGGGGTCAGGGTCAGAGCTCAGGTTCATGGTCAGGGCTCAGGCTCACTTGAGCGTAGGCTTCTTCAACGAGGCCCCTGGTTGGTGTGAGGCTCTGAGACGCGGCAGCGTTGCCAGGTTGCCCGGGGGTGTGGATCCCCCGCCTCCAGGGGTTGTGGCTTGGCGTCCCTCGGAACTGTGTGCTGGAAGACCGCCACCACCTCAGTACCCAGTATCCCCCAGTGCAGTTCTAGGACGGGATGGAGGAAAACAGAATCCACTCCCTGTTTCTCAGCAGCTACGTGAAGTCTGAGGAGGGTGTGAAAATGCAGAAGACGCCTCTTAGAAAGGGCTTGGGGTCAGGCAGCCTGGAGCCAGCCGCCTCTTACAGTTGGGTCCCCGGCAAGTGAGGTCGCAATCCCCTCGTCTGGAAATTGGGGAAGATGGTCCTGACCCCACGGCATTGTGCTGGGGCCAAACCACACGTGCCGAGGCGGGAGTCGCTGCAGCAGCGGAGTTAGGTGTGTCTGGGGTGGGCCCTGGGGACCTGCTCAGGGAGCCGGCCTTGTAGACGCCTGCTGCCTGGCCCCTTGGTTCACCGTCTCCGCCACTAGGAAGAGGGAAGGGAAGAGTGTAGCGGGGGCCCTTCGGGAGGGCAAGGCCTCCTCCTGGGATGGGGGGCTCCTCCCACCCTGCCCAGTGCTGTTCTGTGAAGTGTGTGGGCATCCCAGCCCTGGGCCGCCCTTGGGATGCTCGTACCTTCGGGGCAGTGACTCGTGACTTTGTGGCCTCACCCTGGATCAGCGGGGAGCTGTGTCGCTGCCCGTCTGAAGCTGGCTTTGAGATGCTTCCTACGTTTTGACACACCTTCATCCCACCTCTTACCTGCCAGATGGGGGAGGGGAGGCCCGGCCTGTGCTCGCCTTCTGCTGCCCGGGCAGCTCCATCAGCAGCTGTGCTAACAGGGAGGTGGGAGGGAATGTGGAGGGGGGTGGTGAGCCGCATTCACAGACGGTGAGTGGCGGCCTGGGGCGACCCACCCCGTCAGGCTCCCAAAGCCACCGTTGTGGTGGGCGGGCTTCCTGGCCTCGGGGCCTCACTTAGCAGCCCTACTCTTCCAGGGTTTACGATCCTGCGCTGCTGTCTCTTGGCCTCAGGTTGGGTGGAGGAGCCAGCCTTGCTGGGGCAGGGCCGGGGTGGAGATCTGGAGCCCCACAGCTGGATGGGTGACCTGGGTCCACCTCTGCTCACCACTTGTCAGCTGTGAATCCTCAAGCCTCAGTTGCTCCTCTGTGAAATGGGAAGGTTGGCAGGAGTGTCTCCTGGTGGAGGGGGCGTTTTGGAGAATAAACAGAAATAAGCCTGGTAAAGACTTGGCCGGGGGGAGGCCTGGACGCACGTCAGCTGAGGTTGTCAATGAAGACGGTCAGGGCAGGGACCTGGAGCTCCAAGTGGCGTCCCTGCCTCCCCGGCTGGCTCTGCCTGGAAGCTACTGGGTGGCCTTTGCAAATCACTTACATCTCCCTAGCTGGGTTTTAGGTTTCCCATCTGCGGATTGAAGAATTTGGACCAGGTGGTGGCCAAGCTCCTTCCACTAAGGATTTTACGTTTCCTGACCGATTCCTGCAAACCCTCCTCGTTGGGAAGAGCTCCAGCTCAGGGTCTCCCTGGTCCTCTCCCAGCCCTGTGATCACGGAGCGCTTGCCTCGATGTTATGGGTCAGACACCATAGACAGCCGGTGCCCAGGGACTCTTGGATGGACACGGTGTGCTGCAGGCGCCCCTGAGCCTCATGGCTGGGCGCTCTGCATGCTCCGTTCACACCTGACCCCTCGCTGTGTTCCGTGAGGACACCTGGATCCAGCTTCCCTTCCAGCCTCTTCTTTCCTGGTTCCCAGGGTTATGGAGTGCTGCCCCCGGCGTTTCCTGCTCCGGCTGGGTCCTCGGCTTCCTTCTCCTCTCGAGTTACGGGCGCTGGCCCATCACCCTTACACACTGGCCGGGGCAGCTGGCCACCTTAGCTGGTTGCAGTGGGGAGGGGATGGTGCCGGGGGACGGGGGCTGCCGCTCGGCCCTCCTCTTCCAGGTCTCCGGAGGGTGTCAGGATGGAGGGGATATTAAATCGCAACCCCCCGCCAAGCGTAGCCTCAGAGACACAGAGAGGGCAGGGATGCTGGTGGCAGAGAACACGGGGAGGAACGGGGATGGCCCCCGCCCCCTTCCCATCTCCCCTCTTGGGCTCAGTGTAGTGCTCAGCTGGTCTCAGAGGCCCCGGGCCACGTGCCGTCCTCCTCTCCAGGCTCCTGGCCCTGGACCGTTTACAGCTGTGACGTCCCTGGGGGCTCTGCTTGGCCCCCTCACCAGGGGCCTCACCAGGCCCTTTGGGTCTGTCCTGTGCGCCGTGGCCCGGGACCCTCAGATGTGATCAGAGCCAGGGGAACGCCAAACTAGGTCACAGCCTTTCATTCCCAGTAGGAAATTGAGGCCCGGGGGGTGGGGTGGACGCTCAGAGAAAGGGCCAAGCAGAGAGCGGAGCCAGGGTCCAGCCTGTCCTCCTTGAGCACCCACCTTGGGTAAGGTGGGGGCCAGGGCTGTCTCCTGGCCCCGGGGAGGTGGCTGGGACACGTGCTCAGCGTCCTTGCTTTTGCGGGGCCTCCTATGTGTTTTAGGAGCGGAGCTCCAGTGCGGTCCCCGCCACCAGCGGTGAGACCTT
Source organism: Globicephala melas (assembly GCF_963455315.2). Lineage (NCBI taxonomy): Eukaryota > Metazoa > Chordata > Mammalia > Artiodactyla > Delphinidae > Globicephala > Globicephala melas. The sequence continues at coordinate 2,830,551 of NC_083319.1, read as the reverse complement.
GGTCCTGTCACCGTCCCTCTCTGGGCTTCAGTTTTCTCAACTTGTAAGTAAGAGCGGGGCGGCCCCCGTGGTGGGTGTGGCTGTGGAGACGGAGGAGTGTCCACGCACAGAGGGAGCTGAGGGCTTGCCAGGCGCTGGCTCCGCTGGAGGTGCACTGCAGGCAGAGCGGTGTGGGCCCACCGTCACAGGTCCGAGAGGGCCCGGGGCTCAGGGATCCCTCTGTGTTGGGTCGCAGACGTCAGCAGCTACAGAGTCCGAGGCGTGAAGATTTGGGCTGCTGGTCGCTGAGGCTCGGGGTGGTCTCTTCTCCCTGCGTTTGAAGGTCCTGATCTGGACCCACCGAGCGAGGAAGTGCAGCTAGATTTGGGGAATTGTTTCAGATCTCACTGAAAGCTCAGTTCAAGGGCACGACAGAGCAGTGGGCCAATTCTGAGATATCCACAGTCTTTGCTTTCTTAGCCTAACTTTTTCTTTCCTCCGAAATCACTTTCCAGCTCCCACCCTCTAAAGGCTACCAGACCCTCCCTCCGAGCACTCCCCTCCCGGGTTGCTGCGGGTCACTTGGCTCTGTGAGTGGCATTTTTTTCTTTTTCATTCTGTATCGCTGTCTTGGGGCTTGGGGTCTGGCTCCCTCCCATCTCCCTGCATCCTTTTGGCACCCTTGAAGGAAAACCCCATCCGTTAGGTACCGCGGCACTGCTGTGCAGAAGGCGGTGGCTAAGAGGTGACCGTGTTCCCCACTGGCCTTTGTGTCCCGGCCTTCTAGTGGCAGAGCTGGAACACGGAGCTGTGGTTGCCCGTCGCAATGAATCACTCCTCGCCGGCCGCTTGTCATTCCGAAGGACAGCACAAGTGTTTCTGACCTTTTTGCTCTTGATGCGGAAAGAGGAAAAAAGGAAGGGCAATGCCGGCTGAGCTGGAGAAAGCAATTTATAATGGTTTGCTTCTACATATGCAGCGAGTGAGCTGTAGGTTCCCCGATAGGTGAGTTTCCGGGCAACGTATTGAAATGAGGTTGATCATCTGGCCCGTTTTGTCTCCTCGGAGCTGCTGGTGTGTTCGCAGATGAGTGGTTCTGGCTGATAAGAAAGTCCTGCTGGTCTGTGCAGTTCCTGCTTAATGATTCCTAATGACCGAGGGGAGCTGGGGCGGGAAGCCCACTTGTCAGCGACTGGGCAGCGTCCGGCCCTTTTAAAGGCCGACTTGTAGCCATCTCTGTTCTTGCACTGGATCGTCTCTGCCCATTCTTAGGTTCACGTTTTGAGTTGCAGGGCGGTGACGTTTTGTGTGATGACAGCAGAGCTGCCGTGACGGATAGACCTGGGCTGGGCTGGCTTACACGGGAGGTGGTGGAACCGTTCAGAGAGTTCCCGGTGGGCAGAGAGTGTGTGCGCGTGCGTGCGTGCGTGCGTGTGTGGGCTCTGCTCCACGCAGGCCTTCTGGGATCCAGGCTGATGGCGGCTTTGCCACCTTTAAGTGGGGCTTTCACCCCAGGAGCAGGGCGGTTTTGTGAGCTAGGTCTGCAAAGCAGCCTGCTTGATGTCTGTTCCCAGTAACTGCAGGCGAGGCTGGAAGATGTGGTCTGGTTGGGCCTGGAAGAGGAGTTGGGGGTTTTTTGCCCACTGCGGGCTCCCGTGTGGAGTACGGTGCAGCTGATGGGAGCACGGGCTCGGCTGACACAGACTGGGTCCAGTTCCTAAGTCAGCCACTTATTGCTGGGTGACCTGGGGCAGGGTTCGTGTTCTCTCTAGTCCCCAGCGTCTGCATCTAGTAAGTGGAGAGTTGGGGGAGAGAACCTTCCATGCAGGAACCATGTTTGTGCCATGCTAATCCTATGACACTTAGGAAGGGCTCAATAAACAGTAGCGCAGGTTCTCATAATTAAGAAGTGGGGATTGGGAGGCAGGTTCTCATTGGAACCTTTGCTGTTGGTCCTGTCTGTCCATCTGTCCGTCCACCCATCCACCCATCTGTCGATCCGTCCGTGCATTCATCCATTCATCATCCACCTGCCCATCTGTCTGTCTGTCCATCTGTCCACCCATCCAACCAACGGATCACCCATCCATCCCCCATTCACCCACCCATCTACATGTCTGCTCGTCCACACACCCACCCGAATCCCCAGATATCCTTTGAGCCTTCTTTAAGTCACTCTGTGATTTAGGCCGTCATATAAACTCGGTGAGCTGCAGTTTTTCTCACCTGTGAAATGTGAAGAGGCAGCTCAGAGCCTGGTTTTGAAGGTCAGATGTGATGCCAGCCCCAGAAGAGCTTGGAAAAGCTGACCATGGGACATGAAAGGTGTCGATCGTCTGGGATGCCTGAAGCTGTCTGCAGGGAGCCCCTGGAACCACGGCCTCTGCTCGCCCTGTAGGGAAAGGGGAAAGCGTGGAGGCTGAGAGACATGTCACGGACCCCTCCCCCACCCCACCGAAGGTACAGCGGGGGGGATAACAGAAGGTTCTCCTCTCAGAGCCACAGCTGACTGTAAGCTTGAGCGAGTCCGCGGGTCACTGGGCCTTGAATTCCTGTCTGTAAAATGGGGCCACAATTTCAGTCCAGCCTATCTCATGGGAGGGAGCCTCCTGGGGCTCTCGCAGCTCTGAGATGGCGTCTGTTGGGGAGCAAAGTGGCCCTGAATCTGATCCACCCTCTCTTACGTCCCGACCCCGAGGCACGGTGCCTGCACTCAGCCACGCGCATTAAACATTTGATGAGTGACTAAGTCAGAGGAGCTAAAATCATTCATGTCCTCTAGACTGAAACAGCATTTTCATGAGATCATACTTAATTTACTTCCCTTTTCTGGTATTGTCTGTCCTGTCCTATCCCATCCCATCCCCCCCACCCCCACCCCTTACCATCCCATATCATCCCATCCCACGCCATCCCATCCCTTCCCGTCCCGTCCCATCCTTTTCCGTCCCATCCTATCCTACTTCACTGAAAAAATGCCGTTAGGACCCGCCCAAGTTTACGCCTCACCAGTGGGTCACCACCTGCAGTTTGCAGACTGCCCCGGAGCAGTAAGGTGAGTTCTCACCTGAGTTACAGCCCTTGCTGGGCAGGAGGCTGACTGATTACGGCTGGACCTCCTGCAGCCCAGGGACGACCCGAGCAGAGGAGGGTTGGCGAGCCGGCAGCCCAGAGCTGTCTCCGCCCACTCGGGGCCAGGCCCTTGAGGCCGCCGTCTGGCTGCTTCCCCTGCAGGTTTCAGCAGAGGCTTCAGCAAAGGCGTAACGGGTCCAGAGCTGCCCGGAGGCCTCGGGATGTCCTCCCTGTCTCCCCCTGGAGACCCCTGAATGATGCTGCTTTTTGGAGTCCGAGATCCCCTCTCTGTCTGTCTCCTCATCTCTCCATCTCTCCCTCGGCCTCTGGTCTCCGTCTGCCTCTTCAGCCCTCGCCCTGAACTCCTCTTTTTAAGTCGTAACAAAGGCGCGAGCCTGAAGCCAGGAGCTTCACCCTCTTCCTGTGTTTTCATCTGAATAGGGGGTGGGTGAGGCAACCCTTAATCACCGCGTGGATCTCCTCGCTCCCCTGGTTGTGCAAAACCCCCTTCTGTGAGCTGTTTGTGAGCGCCTGCTGCAGGCCAGCCACCTGACACACGTTCCGCCGAGTCCAGCAGAGTCACATGAGAGACACGCTTTTCTCCCCCATTTCACAGACAGGCAAACTGAGGCAGGGGGGCCGGATTTGAACCCAGGACTGTCTGGGCTCTTCCTCCCCAGCAGACCATCTGGCTGCAGCCCAGACCCGCCCCGGTGGCCCCCAGCCGGGCCCCACACATGCTCTGCTTGGGCCACCTTCTGAGGAGGAGCCGCCACCTCTGTCCCAGCCTTTGGCCTGGGCCCGGGGGTCTGCATTCTAAAGGTCCTCCCATGCACGTGTGGAAGCTGATTGGCCACCGGTGTCTGGGAATCTGTCTGCCTGGATGGAGGCCAGGTGGAGAGCTGCAGGGTCGAAGCAGGCCACGCCTGGTGGCGACGGGGCCAAGACTGCCGTCCAGGGTCCAGACCCCGGACCCCGGCCTCCCAGCCTCTGGGCTGTCACACCCGTTCTTGTTCCTTCACCGAGTCTTAAAGGAGCTGAAACATTAAAGGTCACAGTCAAGACGTAGATGCAAGTGAAGAGCACGGACAGCCGTGGCTTTGGGGAGTTGGCCGTGCACGTCTCTCCTCCCAGCAGGACTGGTCCCCGTGGGCGCACACCCTTCTCCTGTCAATCCCCTGCCCGGCCCCTGCACACACGTTTCTTTGTTTGCCTGGAGCTGAGGCTCCATGGGCCCAGGCGGGAACAGTTGGTGGATCGCTGAGCCCAAAGGTCTGAGCCGCTTGTATGTGGAGGGAAGGGGAAGAGGGAGGGAGGAGGGAGAGCAGGTGCCGTGTCTTTTCATTCATTATCAGGGATGCAGATGAGAAGTGGAGATAAAAGTTGGGGAAATGTCAGCCTTTGACATTTACGTTTTCAGAGGAGTTGGCAGGACTGTGGGCCAGGAGGTTTTTCATCATCACGGGAGAGCGATGCCTCTGGGGAAGCCCAGCTCCTCCATCCTGGGAGTGGGGCAGGCACCGGCCAAAGGCGCCTCGGGAAGCCGCTGAGGTGCTTCACGCCCCCCACACGCCTAACCTTTCACGCGGGGCCAGTGCCCCTCATCTGACCCCGTGGCTCTGAGGGGTCCCACGTCTGTTCCCAGCAGCCCCTGCCCTGGGCCTCTGGTCACTGCAGTGAGGTCCCCCCTCACCTCACCCCCCCTGGTGAGACCTGACGTTGCCCTTCTTGCACAGACACCAGCCAAGAAACGCACAGCCCACGCGGAGCGGGGGGCAGGGCACCCCCGGCAGAGCTGGGACAGTTAATCCTGTTAACCCCGTTTAAGGAGCTGCTCCTGTCTGGTGACACACATCCAGAGCGGAGCCCTTTACAAACTGCTAGTGACAGGTTCCAGCCTGGAGCAGAGCGACTGAGAGCTCAGGACTGAGCTTTGCTGTGGTCATGGCAGCAGGAGAAGCCATTCTGTCCGCTGGGACTGTGGACACGTGGACACAGGGACCGGTCTCCTGGCCTCAGCTCACTCCGCTGTGGCAGTTCCTCCCTGTCCTGGGCTCCACCTGTATGAGACTCGGCCTCGGCCCTGACTGCAGGTTGGCAGACAGGTTTCGTCTCCTGTGCCGATGCTGACGGGCTGCTGGTGCCTTGTGTGGACTCCGCGGGAAGGACTCTAGGCCTGTGTCTGGCTCCATGCGGAGGAGTGCGGCAGTTGATTAGTAATGTCTGCCACGGTAGGCGTAGGAGAGGGGTGGCGTGTGTGCCCTCTAGTTGCTAAGCCCTTTGGCCCTAACACTTCAGCATTCTGTCTAGTAACTATAAGGACATCAAGCAACATTGCTTTAATTTTTGTTCTTCCTAAATATTTAGAGCCCTCGAAAGCCAAGAATAACAGCAGAAGCCAAGTTGCTCGTTGTTTGTGAAAGGCCTCTCGGAGCACACAAGTGTGGGCGCCCTGGCTGGGCCAGCTGCACAATAAACCCATTGAGTCTTGTCTGAGAAAACACAGAAGAACCCTGTCATTCTTTGCATTCATAACTTCCGTGCGTCCCGGCCCCTGAAATAGAACCCCTACCGGAAGACAGCGCACAGCACTCAGCTTGTTGGCCCAGTCTGCCGTCTCGCCAGCTGAGAAAGGGCCCTTCTGTATGGTTTGGGGTTCTCTCCCCCTCTTTTTTAAAAAGAAATTGCTGCTAGAAGGAGAGCTGCCCACAAGGAAGTCTGAGGCGTGTGTCCCGGACGGGGGACTTCGGGAAGGTGACCTAGCCTCAGTTTTCCCGTCTCCCAAGTGTGCACAGCAGGCCTGGCCTCTAGGGGTGTGAGGATTCGCTGGGATGGTGGCCATGAAAGGCCCATCAGACTCAGTTTCTGAGACAGCCAGCGCTCAGCAGAGGGTGTCTGTGACTTTAGCAAGTGGTCATCACGGGCCACGTTCACGTTCCCCGTCCTCAGACGTGCACCCACACCCCCCCCCCCACCCCCGCACCCGTGCACACGCAGCTGGCTCTCAGAGTCGAGGCTTGCCCCTGCCTCCTCGGTGCTCAGGTGTCTGGCACGGCAGGTGCCCCGTCAGTCCTGCTGGGAATCGTGAGCAGCTTGTGTGAGCTGTGAGTCATTCTCGGGTGCGTTATGCTGTGTTCGGGGTCAGTCACCGCCCTCTCCTGGCCTCCATTACCCCGTGACCGTCTGCGGAGCCTCCTCCCTGCTTGCCGCTGGTCATTTTGGAGATCTGTGGAATGGCCACGTGGAGGCCTCTGAGGCTGGGAGCTGGGTGGGTCCTGCGTATCTGGAGGGGGCTGGACACAGGGCAGGACCGGGTTGGGGCAGGGGCGGCAGATGGAAGTGCTTCTCGCCGAGCAGTTCGGGAATTTGAGTTTGATGAGTCTTGTCCGTCTGGGGAGAGCCTGCTGGGATCCCCTCATGAAATCTGAACCTGGGCTGCTTCGTTTTCCCTCTATACTCCGACCCCCCAGGGCGCCGGGCATCTGTTTAAATGGTCCTACTGGAGAGAGGAGGGGCTGGAAGGGAAGGGAGCGTTATGCTGGGATGTTTGCGTCTGCGCTGTGCCCCGGGCTGCTGTGTCACCTTGGGGAACTCTCTTGACCTCTCTGGGCCACTGTTTCCCCATCTCTGAAATGTATCAGCACCTACTCGGAACAGGAGTTGTTATTAATCACATGGTAACTTGCAGAACAGGAGCCTGGGATGAGCACTTTGTAGGCATGATGTCTGAGCAGACAGACTCTCAGTGGCCCCGATGAGGCAGACCCTCTCCTGGGGGAGAACGAGACTCAGGGAGTGGTTGGTGTCGCAGCCCCGGGAGTCGGCAGAGGCGGGCTGTGAGCCCAGCCCTGCTCCTCTCCAGGGCGCTGTGCCGGGCGTGCAGCAGCCCTCAGCAGATATTAGTGCACCAAAATGACATATTTTGCACGTCAAATACGAAAGAGGTGTCTTGCCTAAAAAATCTTATGCTGTGTTTTCTTTTGTTATTGTTTACCAAGATGAAATGGGCTCAGTGAACTGTTCTCGACACCTACAAAACACTTCATGACAGTTTTATGATGACTTTAGGCTTTCTGGTGAAATTACAGAAGCATCTTTTCGTCTCCCCCCAGGTCATCTCGGCCGTGTCGAGGCTCTCCCTGCACAACTTGGCTCAGACCAAAGGGATCAGGTGAGCTTCGCGGAACGCGCGCTGCTGAGTGCCTGCCCTTTCATCTTCGTCCGCCGCCCGCGTGCCCTGTCGCAGATATTGGAGTTTTGAGCAGACACCGTCTGCCCTGTGTCTTTCTCATGAATTTTCAGCATGTTGTCGGGTTGCCTGTTGCCAGCGGCTGGAAGGGGCGGGGAGGAGGGGAGAGGCTTCAGCTCACACCGGGGAAATCTTGCAGCGTGTTACTGATGGCTGCAAAATCTCTCTCGATTTAGGTAATAAGATCAGCAAATTAATCCTTTCACAGATCATTGCCTACCTAAATGCATCAGAAGTGGGTCTTGCCTCGCATGAAGTAGCAGTGTTTGGTTGCTGTGATGGGGCCGAGCCAGGGGACCTGTCTGCTTGGGGCTGCGGGCCTCCCGGCAGGAATCTCTCCACTCTCAGCTTTAATTCTGCTTGGATTGCAGAGAATCCCATGGCCCCCGTTGGTCTGATCTCTCGTCCCTGACACGTGGACGTCGTGGGGCGAGGGGCCCTGGAACTGTGAGGGCGGAGGGGTCAGGGGAGATGGGGGGATGGGGGCATGCCGGCCACGGGGGAGGGGGACGGGGCGGCAGCCCCAGGTGAGGACTGGTCATTGTGTATTCTGACCCATGGATTGGAGTCAGGGAGACCAGGTTCCGTATCCGGTGAGGACAAGCACGGGGCCTCCCTTCCTCGATGTCCCTGGGGATTGTGGGCTAGCAGGGTGGGGACGAGAAGCTTGGGACGGCAGAAATAGCTCCTCCTGCGGGTGCAGTGGATGGGGTCGCACCTGGCTGGGTGCAGGCGACTTCGTGAGGGTGGTGGAACTACGGAGGGGCTTCGCCCTGGTGTTGTCGTGGAGGGGGGCGCTGCACATGCGTGGGCTGGGGGTCCCAGGACCAGGGTGCCTACAGCAGTGGGACCCTTGGTGGGGCTGTTTGCCCAGGTCCAGAGGGTCACCGGAACAGACGCAAATATTAGGGAACCCACCCAGAACCTCTTTCTCTGTCGGGTTCTCCAAGGACTCAGAAATTTCACTGAATTGAGGATTTTTTTTTTTAATGTCAGCTGAAGGATAGGCTGTTTAAAAATGTTTTTAAGCTGCTATTAAACACATATTCGAGAATATTTATAACACGTTTAGGGTATAAGGAATAACATTAAGACGAAATCCCTGTACCCACCACCCAGCCTACGTTCTAGAACTTCCGCTGTGAGGCCCCCAGTTGCATGGGCTGGTTTTCATTGTAGCTTTTGTCTGTAATAGGAACATGTTAAAAATGTTTAATTGAGAAGAGCGAGTTGTTTCCGGATACAAAGACAGCACGTGGATTTTTTTGTGTTTTTCCCAGAAACGGTCGTCCGTTCTTTCCCCCGCTAGCCCGGGACGACAGGCGGCGTTCCGGGTCGCCTCTCACCCGTTCCAGCACATTCTCCACCTGTGTGCCTGTCTGCATGTACACGTAGGCGGGAATGAAGTCCTGCCACAGAAGTTAGTCATTTTCTCTGCTTTGTCACGTAGCGTGAGAATGTGAGCTTTTCTCTCAATCCATTAAACGTCCTCCCAAACAGGGGCCTGCTGCCAGGGAGCCCCGTGGTGCCCCTGGGGCGGACGAGCCAGCTGGCTGTGCTTGGACTCGGTCCTGCGGTGGCCTGAGCACCGTGCCAGGCTCCCCACGCCGTGCCCTGCCGTGCCCGAGGCCCGTGACTGAGGCTGGGACCGCCCTGTCTACAGGCTCCTGGAGCCTCAGTTTCCCTGAGGGTTGACAGCCAGCCATAGGGTCTGCCGGTGGCTTAGAAGGTGGTGAGGGGCCTGAGAGCGGGCGTGTGACCTCTGATCAGCGTGGAGGCCCCTGGGGGACGGGGCGGTGCCCTCCCTCCTGGCCTTCTCGCCCCCATCCCCCCATCTCCCCTGACCTCTCCGCCCGCACGGTCCCAGGGCCCCCGCCCCACGACCCAGGTGCCCCCCAGGCTGCTCCCGTGGTGCTCTCCGAGGCTGGCAGGTGAGCTTGGAAACCTGCCCTCTCCCCTCCCTGTTCCGGGAGCCGCCCGGGCAGTGTGTGGGCACAGTGGCCCCCTGGATGGGGAATGAAGACCCCAGCCCTGAAGGTGGCCGCCCCTAGGGCGATGGTGAGCAGAGAGGGTTGCGATCTGGGCTGCGGAGGTGGTGAGACCCGGCTGTAAACCCTGCACCTGTTGGCTGTGTGCCTCGTGTGGGAAGCCCCTCTCTGAGTCGGTGCATGGGATTCACCCAGGGGGCTCATCAGGGTTCATTCAGATGCGGCACGTAAATCCCGAGGTCAGTGTTGGCCCACGGAAGGGCTCAATACATACTACAGTTTGTTGCAGTGACATAACAGGGTGCGTCGGGGGCCCCCAAGACCACCCTCGGGTCTGACGATTCGCTGGGACTCAGAGAACTCAGCAAAGCCGCTCTACTCAAGATTCTGGTTTATTATAGCAAAAGGAACCAGATACAAATTAGCAGGTGGAAAAGGCACATCGATTGGCGTCCAGGAGAGACGCTGCACGAGTCTGCCAGGTCTCCTCTCTCTGCTTCATTCTCCCAGAACGATGTGTGATGTCACGGGTGAGGGTTGCCAGCCAGGGAAGCCCCCCTGAGCTTTGGTGCCCAGGTTCTCGTTTGGGGTGGGTCATGTAGACATGGCTGACTGCCCACGTGGGTGACCTTAGCCTCCAGCCCCTGCAGAGGTCGAGCTGGTACGGTGGGGCCCTAGGCCCCCCCATAAACCCCATCATTTCCCAGACTCTGTGGCTGGGCCCAGGGCCCCCCAGGTAGACAAAGATGCTCTTATCAGCAGGACATCCCAAGGGCACAGAGGTCCCTGCTGGGAGCCGCCGGACCAGGGCCTGATCTTTCTTGAATGTGCAGGGTGCGGGCAGCCCAGGTCTGCTGAGTTAACCCTTTACTGCACACGGGGGAGGGGGAAATGAAGGGGATGGGGGAGGTGTTTGCAGACAAAAGGAAGAGGCAGGACCTCCCGGGAGGAGCAGAGCCTTTGCAGGAAGAGCTGCCCTGCTCACCTGCATCTCCTCCTCGTCTGTATCGCTCGGTTTCCCCTGTGCCCCATCCCCACCCTGTGTTTCTTCTCCCTCCTTGTCTGAGCCCCAATCCAGAACTTTCCCAGGGTCCCTTCCCTCCGCAGCCCCCTGGGGACAGGACCTCCATCACTTCACACGGCTCACCCACCCTGAGCCTGGGAGGCGGGCTCCGACCGCCCCTGTAGCACGACGTATTTGAGTCGTCTCTCCTCGTGCGCCGTGCAGGTTGAGTCTTCGCGGGCAGTTTACCATTCTGGGAGCCACCGGCACTGACACAAAACGCTAACTGTGCTCCCTTCCCTTAAGAGCATTTCACAGTGTTGTTAATTAGCAGAAGGTGTTCCTTTAGCCAAACCCTTTTCTGTTTTGAAAAGCCACAGACCGAGCCTGCAGCCCTGCCGAATCTCTTCCTCTTTTCTTTCGTGGCTGGATAGGAGCCCAACATGGTCCTTTAGAAAAATGATCATTTTCACAACGCTTGCTCTGTGCATAATGAGACGATTTTCCACAAAAGCCCCAATCATGCTTCTCAGAGGCTGATGAATAGGAGACTTAATCTAAGAGCCGCACCCTGGTGCTGGCTGGGGGATCAGGAGCGATGTGTGTGTGCGGTGGGGGTGATCCCTGGGGAGCCACCCAGCTCAGCGTGTGGGGATGTGGGTCCTTGTCGCAGCCGGAGCCGGCCCTCCAGACTGAGGGATCATCACGGCGGGGAATGGCTGGGAAGGAGGAGACGGTGAGACCGTCTCTGCGGCTGAAACTGAAAGGTGAAGCCAAGGCGCCCCCCGCCGGCAGAGGCCTCGTCTGCCAGCCACCTGCTTGTTGAGTGACCTTAGACAGGGAAGCTCTTGGACCCTCTGTCTCTTCTTCTGTAGGCTGGGAAGGCTCTCCCTGCCATGCAAGGTTGCCGTGAGCCCGTACACTGCAGCGCGATTGAGTGCAGCCCCTGACACTCTGTGAACGCCCACGGGCTGCTGGCTGGGTGGTGGGCCGACAGGTGCCCCCCAAAAGATACATCCACCTCCTAACTCCTGGACCCTGTGTGACAGGGAAACGGTTCTCTGCAGGTTACGTTTTTATAGATGTACTTACACCTGTAGTTGTAAGAGGGCGGCAGGAGGGTCAGAGTCAGAGGAAGGAGGTGTGATGACACAGCGGAGGTTGCAGTGATGTGGCCACGTGCCAAGGAACGCGGGTCGTCTCAGAAGCTGGAAGAGGAACGGATCCTGCCCTGGAGCCTCCGGAAGGAGCCAGCCTTGCTGACACCTTGATTTTAGTCCCTAAGACCCATGGCAGACTTCTCACCTTCCGGAACTGCAAGATAGTAAACCCGTGTTGCTTGGGGCCACCTTGGTGCTTTGGGCCACCTTGGTGCAGTGGGAGTGAATGCAGACGGCATGGGACAGGAGCCTTAGGAGCGGGTGGGGCCTGTCGTGGCGCCCTAGGCGCGTGGACGTCTGCACACACGCCGCGCTGGGTCCGGGTGGTGGGCTGGGCTCTGGGTCCTCACTGGGCTGAGTGCTTCTGGGAGCAGGGACCAGCCTCCGTCTTTGATTCCCTGGTCCTAGCCCAGCCCCACCACCCTGTCTCTCGTGCTCTCTGGCTTTTTACTGGGCTGCACTAAACTTCACCTAAGCTTCGTCCCTTTGAAGTGCACGGTTCGGTGGCAGCTCACACACGTTCAGTGTTGTGCCACCATCGCCCCTGTCTTACTCCCAAGCGTTTCTCACCTGAACGGAGGGATCCCACCAGTTGGGGCAGCGGCGCCTGCAGTGTTCCTGATCCTGCCTGGGGCTCTGTAGAAGGTTCTAGAAGGGGAGGGTGCTCCTCATGGCAGAGGCAAGGCTGGTGGGGAGGGAGCTCCTGTCTGGGAGGTGTTGGAGGAGGGCGTGCAGGCAGGGGAGGGTGGGCAGTCAGGCCTGGTCAGTTTGGTTTCCTGTGTTTCAAGGACCCCGGAGCTGCTGTGACGTGGCAGCCGAGTCTGGTGACCCGCCGTCACTGGGGGGGGGGGGTGCTCCATGCCTCAAAGGGGTGCATGTTGTGTGGGCCAGGCCCTCGCTCGAGGGAGCGGGTGCGGATGGGGCTCCGCCTGGCCTGTCCCCCCACTCTGGCCTCGCAGGTGTCCTCACACAGAACCCACCTCAGAAAAAGGAGGGGCAGCTGAGGCCAGTGTGGGGCCCCCGCCTGGCGAACAGAGTGGTCGCAGCGTGTGAATTCCTTTCGCATTCTCCTAACAAGGTGACACCTGCTTCCATGCAGGGCCCCTCCCGGGAGGGGATCTACTGTTGCATTAAACCTCCTGCCGAGAACCCTCTCCCCACACTTGGTGACAGTGACCCACGCTCGGGGAGGAGGGGACAGCCCTGGGGCAGCGGGGAGAACCCAACGCTGGCCTCGGCGACACCAAGGCCGTGTCCTGTCCACGCTGGCCACGGGGACGGAGCTCCCGGGAGGCACCACGGAGCCTCTGAACCTTCCCCACCATCCAGGGCCTGCAGCGTCCTTCCCTGGACACCTGAGTGCTTACCACCGGCAGCTGAGCCTGGGCCCCATCTGTGAGTGGGGTTGTCGGGAGGACGGCGTGGAGGAGGTGGGCCGCGTGCTTGACAGACGGTGGCAGACGGTGGCCGGTTGACTCTTCCTGAGTCCGTCGCCACCGCAGACACCGGGAGGGCCGCTTCCTTTCACCCGTCACTCACCCCTGTGCAGAATTTTGAAGGAGCGCTGTGTCTGCTTCTCTCTGCCGCTACCACTGTGGGCACGAGAGCTGGAAGGGGACACGTTTGTTCAAAAAGAAGTTAACTGGCCGTTTCCCGCGGGGCAGCGGGGAGGTAATCCATGCTGGAGGCGGTCAGGAGAAGCGGGATGCAGCCCGGCAGGCGGGGCATGAGTAGCCAGCTGGAGCTTCCGCGCAGGTGGGGGTCTTTTAAAAGACACAGCGCAGCTGAATGTCTCCCTGCCGCACTCCCAGATCGTCGCAGTCGTTGCCGGCTAGACGTGCCCGTGCTGTCAGTTTGCCCACAGAACATGTGCATCTGGCCGAGCTAATGGACTTTTATTGTTGTTCCCTCCCCCCCCCACCCTCACTCGCTCCCTCCCATTCACCTGCCCGCCTGTCCTGTCCATCCAACCCACCATCTGTCTGTCCGTCCGTCCATCCTTCCTTGCACCCATCATCAGTCCACTTACACATCCACCCATCCGTCTGTCCATCCCTTCTTCCAGTTGCCCGTCACCTGTGCCCTCATCCGGGCACCCATCTGTGCTTCCACTTCTCCATCCACACCCCGTCCTGCCACCCTTCCTCCATCTGTCCTCTTTCACGTAAACGTCAGTCGGTTGGTCTCCACGTGGTGCTCTGAGGTGGTCAATGGCTGGCAGAGTGATCCCCAGCATGGAGCAGGCCCTCGACAGTGTGTTGCAGTGGGGGGCGGATGAGGAAGTGACCCGGCCGACTGGGGGCGGTGCTGGGGCGCTGGGTCAGTTTCTGCACGGCCCCAGCCTCCATGGCCTCCTGGGTAAAGTGGGGTCAGAGTGGTAGCCCCCTCCCTGGGCTGTTGTGAGGATTCACAGGATGGCCGTGACGGTCTCAGCACAGGGCCTGGCACGTAGTAGGTCCAGAGCGCTGAGGGACAGGAGGAGGAGAAGGACCCTCTCTGCATGGGGGATCTGCCCGCACCTGTCTGGGAGGCTGGGAGGCTTGGGGCAGGTCGAGTGTGAATCTCCCCATTCCGATTCCTCAGCTCCCACACCTGGCCCTTCATCCCCCACGTTTACACACGGGGAAACTGAGGCCCAGAGAGCTTCCCGAGCAGGTGGTGACGGGGCCCAGGGAGTCATCTGCTCATTCATTCATTCCTTTGCCCATTCATTCATTCTGTCAGTGCTTGGGGATGCCAGCAGCCCTGCACAGGTGCTGGGACACGTGGGGGACCAGTCACTGTCAGGTGCGGAGATGGACACCGGACCCCGGTCACAGGCAGCCGTGTGCAGGGCAGGGTGCGGGGAGAAGCCGGAGCGCGACCCCAGGCCACAGGCACGGGGTTAAGGGCCTAAGAGACCCGGGTCTGGGCTGCCGGTGTGATTTTTAGCAGGTTTCTTAGCCCTGGGCCTGTTTCCTGCTCTCTGAAAAGGAGCCCGGGGCGAGGGTCAGTGTGGAGTGGCCCGAACACAGTTCTCAAAGCGAGGCCTGAGGACGCTGCCTCCCAGCCCTGGCTTCCCATGGGGCCCCCAGTGAGCCCGCGGGAGGGCAGGTGTCCTGGGCCGAGTGGTGGCCCCAAGAAGATATGCCGCCGAACCTGTGAATGTGAGCTTTGGGGAAAAGTCTTTGCAGATGTAACTAAATTAGAGATCTTGAGATGAGATCATCCTGACTGCCCCGTGGGCCTTAAATCCAAAGACAGGTGTCCTTATAAGAGGCACATGGAGCAGGGACCCAGGGACAGGGGAGGGACCTGGAGGCAGAGGCGGAGGCAGAGACTGGAGTGACGCTGCGAAGCCCAGGACCGTCTGGAGCCCCCGGGAGCTGGGAGAGGCCGGAGGGCTCCCCACAGAGCCTCGTGTGGCCCTGCCTGCCCCTTGATTTCAGGATTTGGGGCCTCCAGCACCAAGTGAATGAAGTTCTATCGTTTCAAGCCCGGGGATGTGGGTTTTGCTGGGCAGCAAAGCTCTGGGACGGGGCCCAGGCAGGGGTCCCTCAGCCTCTGGCATCCCCGGTGCGTGGGGGCACAAAGCTGCAACTCCTGAAAGCTGAGCAAGGGCCCCCAGGAGCCCCGACCCGGTCCCAGCACAGCCCTTGCCAGCCTGAGACCTGACTGCCGAGGAGGAGGCCAGCGGCTGGCAGGGAGGTTGGGATTCAGAGCCCCCCCTCCAGTTATCAGGGATGGGAGGTGGGCCTCCAAGGACAGTGGTGTCCTCACTGGCAGGTGCCCTGTCCCCAACGACATGCAGTGTTGGGGGCTGTAAGAATGTCCTCGGGCACTGGAGCCCCAGCCCCGCCCCCCTCCCCAGGCTTGTCCTTCCCTCTAGGGAGCAAAGACTGCTTCACTCTGTAACAGGCAAAACAATCAAACGTTGCCTTCTCAGCAAATGCCACCATTAAACATTTATTGGGCAGCTGTGTAACATTATCCGCTCGCTTTCAGAGACGGAGAAGGAAATCTTGTCCTGTTTTGCAGTGGGATTTATCCATATGCAGAAGGGATGTGAGGTCATTAAAAATGCTCTGGAACAGAATGTGACATCGCGGTGTGGCCAGCGGTATGGGGGGATGTGGCCCTGCTAGCCACCAGCCCCCGCCCCCCAAGCCCAGCTCTGGGGCCAGCAGGTCAGCGCTGCGCTCTGTGCAGCCCTGAGCTCTGCTCCCAGCTGTGGCCGGTGGGAGGGGACCGGCCCAAGTCTCCGCCGTGGCGGGAGGCCGGCCGAGCCCGTGAATCAGACCTGCCGCCTGGAGATGCAGCAGCATCTGCAAAAGGTGTTCTGGTGCTTTGGGGACATCCGGTTACACGGTGTGACAGCAGCGCTCGGGTCAGCCTGAGTCCCGCTCATCTCACTGTCGGGAGAGGGGCTTTGGTAATAAAGGGACAGTCCCCCCGATGTCACCTGGGTCATCCTTCCCACTGTGGGTCTCCTGTCGCGCCCCTCCTCCGTGCCGGCTGCTGCTGCGGTCAGGATGAACCAGGCTCCTCAGTGCCAGCAAACAGCCCCAAGTCTCGATGACTTGCTGCAGTGACCCGTGTGTGTCGGCCGTGTTCCCCTCCACGCCACTTGCCCCCAGAGCCAGGCTGACAGACGGCCTCCTGCTGGAACAGAGTGGCCACCGCGGCAGGGGAAGGAGACCCAGCAAGTCACCCACTGGCTCCTGCAGCCTCCGCCCCGTCGGTGAAGCCAGGATGTCTAGCGACCGGAATTCAGCCTGCCCCGCTGCGGGATACTGCCCATCCCTGCGAGGAGGGGCTGTTGTGTCCCGTTCTAGAGATGAGGAAACTGAGGCCAAGAGCCTGGGGGGCTGGCCCGAGGTCAGGCGTTTAGGGACTGGTGCAGTGAACTCAGATACGGCCCCGCCAGGCTGCCTCGGAGGGGCCCCTGCACCGTCCAGCCCTCGGTGGGGGAGCCCGTGCCACCTGAGCCTGCCCGCCGCCCGCCGTGTCTCCCTCACCTCCGGCTTCACGCTCAGGCACCGGGTCCCAGCCGCCGGTCCCCACCACTGTACGCCTCATTTTTAGGCAACTTGGGGCGATATTTTGACAGGAGAGAAGGGACTCTTGGAACTGACCGTCTGTCTGGCTTCCCTTAACGTTCCCTGCTTCTTCCCTCTTGGTTATCGGTTTTCCTTCTTTTATTTTTATGGATTCATTTATTTAGTTTTTAATTATTTTTAAGTCTCATGAGCCCAGCATTCAACCCCCAAACTAGAACCTTCTAGCTCACAGGGCAGAAAGAAACGTATGACCGCCCGCTGCTCTCCCGGGTCCGGGCCCGGCGGCCCCAGCAGGAAGGATGGTTAGCCACCATCCTTAACTTCGGGTCTTCCACCTCCTTGCTCCTGTAAAATTAGTCTTATTGTATCTCATGCGTAGTTTCGTGTAGCCCCCGTTGTTTTGGGCCTTTACTACAGAGTCACCAGCTGTAAGCTGACTCCTGGGATTGCTTTTTCACGGCCGTCACGTGATCGGTCAGGTCGTGGTGTGCAGTTCTGTCCTGTGAGGCACGTTGGCCTTTCCGGAGCTGCTCCTGTCCTCCGTTTCCCATCCCCCCCCATCGTAGCAGCAGCGACACACATGGGGCGGAGCCCTCCCCACGGGTCAGCTCACAGAACGTGCACCTGGACCCCGGGAATCAGGATTCAACCCCATTTTGCAGGGGAGGCTGAGACCCCGAGAGGGCACCTCTAGCTCAGGGTTGCCCAGCCGGTTGGGGTGGAACTGGGACCTCATCCTCTCATACTCCCGTGGGAGTCATCTGGGGGTCAGCGGTCCTGGGGCATGGGCCCAGCACTGACCCAGGCACAGATCCGCTGCCCGGGGCATCTCCGGGCCCTTCCAGCCTCAGGTCCTGGCGGAGCTGGCCTCTGGGGGCTGGGAAACCAGCCTCGGGTCTCACCTGCTGACCCTCACTGTTCCCTTTGGGGTCACTGGTAGGGAGACCAGGGCAGGCCTGTACCCTGCTCGGCACTGGAGGGTCCGGCCTCCACCATGCGATGTGATGCTGCCCAACGGCCGAGGCGTGGTCCTGGCCCCGCCCCTGGTGGGCTCGGCGGCTGCAGGAGGCTGGGTCCCTGCCACTGAGCTCCCACGGGCCTGGCACGTCTCTCCAGCTTGGGAATCTGACTGGTAGTCCGGGAGGGGGGTTTGGACGGGATGGGCGTCCGGCTCGGGCCCGTCCCAGGAGGGCAGCAGTGAGGCACCAGTGGTTCTGATTAACGCCGAGGCCTGGAGCCTGGCCCTGAGGCTTGGCTGGGCCCTCGGCCCTACAGACTCCAAGGTGAGCTGGACAGCTGGCCCGAGCCCAGCCCTCCCTGCCCAGGGCCACCTCCAGACCCAGGGCTGGCAACATCCAGAAGGGCTGCAGTCCAATCCTCTGCTCTGAAGTAGCCAGGCCGGACCCCCGGGACACGTGGGGGGCAGCAGTCCTGTCCGTGCCGTCACACGAGCCCAGAGCAGCCTGCTGCCCAAACACTGGCATGCACCTTGCCCTGCACCGTCACCAGTCGTGTGCACCTGCTCCAGGGGGATGAGTCTGAGGCTACGGCGGCAGAAGGAGGGACGGAGGCCCTCAGATGCAGTGGTCAGTGCCCCTCTCCGAGGATGTGGCCTCGATCTGGCCGGCCCCCGAGGAGTGAGCAGAACCAGTGTGGACAGGTCTGGGCATCGGAGGCCCAGGCAGAGGGGCTGGGGGGTGGGGGCGGGGAGGGGATGTGCTTGGTGTCCCTGTGGGATGGAGAGGGGCCGGGGGTGGGAGGAAGATGGTGTTGGGAGGGGTGGGCAGGGTGGGGGGTCTTTTGTCTCTCTGAGTGTGAGGGGAAGCCCTGGGGGTCGTTTCAGCAGGCAGTGGCCTCTGAGATTTTGTCTAGAAACTGCTGGCCCCGTGTGGACTGCAGGGGCTCCAGGGTGGAGGCCAGGACCAGTGAGGGGCTGCCGTGGGTGTCCAGGCCGGAGAGATGGTGGCTCGGGGGAGGGGAGCGAGAGCCTGATAGGCCACAGGAGGGGCTGGCGGTGCAGGGAGTGACACCCCACCCACCCGCTTGGCAGGTCAGTCCCTCTGGATGACCAAGAGCTGCAGCGCAGATGCTGCCGGACGCCTGGGCAGGGGCGGGGAACGCAGGCTTGCTCCCACCTGGGTTTCCTCCCTGCTCTGACCCCTCTTGAGAAATAGTCCTGGCTCCAAGCCCGGCTCTGTCACTTCCTGGCTGGTCTCTTCGGGCAACTTTCTCTACCTCTCTGAGCCTTGGTGTCCTCATTTGTGATGAGACGGTAACCCCCATCTTGTGGGGGGCTGTCGTGACTGATGGGGAAACCTGAGGACACCCCCATCCAGAGGCCTTTCCTGGACCCCTCGTTTGTGAACTGGGGGGAGGGCTTGGATTTCACTTGTGTCCTTGCAGCAGGGTGTGTGTGCTCCTACCTCCACCCCAGACCCTCAGCCCGGCGGTAGGGGCTTGGCCCGCTTGCCCTGGAACAGTCCCCTCCTCTGGGCAGTAGGTAGAGGGCTGGCCAGAACTGCCCCAGGAAGAGGACCTGCTTCTCTAACCGGAGTCCACAGACCAGTCTTCCGGCTGGAGCATCACCCACCCCAGCTCTGCCACAGAGATCGACTAGTGATGCCTGCCCCGGCCAGAGGTGTGGGGAGGCGGGGGTGATTGCAGGCAGGCCCAGGTTTGCCCTCTCCGTCCTGGCGGACCCACCAAGGGGAAGGACCCTCCCTGCGGGCCTGCAGAGGCCTTCTTAGGACTTGGTGGAAGGGCCAGGGGCTGACCCTTCACTTCCCAGCAGACCGGCAGGAAGTGGGGGGAGGGGAGAGGAGTGCCTCCAGCTCTGACACCCCAGCCCCCCAGCCACCATCTGTTCTCGGAGGTGGGAGAACGTGGCTCAGAGAGGGGAGGGGTCTTGCCTGAGGTCACACAGCGGCTTGGTGGTCTCTCAGAACCCCCGCTCCAGGTCCCCCCAGATCCCTGAGGAGGGTCCCCAGCTAGTCTCCTAGCCTCCATGTATCTACGAGGAAGATCTGCTTTTTTAAAACATAAATTTCTTTATTTTTGGCCGCGTTGGGTCTTCGTTGCTGCACGCGGGCTTCCTCTAGTTGTGGCGAGCGGGGGCTACTCTTTGTTGCGGTGCACAGGCTTCTCATTGCGGTGGCTTCTCTTGTTGCGGAGCACGGGCTCTAGGCGCACGGCCTTCAGGAGTTGTGGCATGTGGGCTCAGTAGTCGTGGCTCGAGAGCTGTAGAGCACAGGCTCAGTAGTTGTGGCGCACGGGCTTAGTTGCTCCGCGGCATATGGGATCTTCCCGGACCAGGGCTCGAACCCGTGTCCCCTGCATTGGCAGGCGGATTCTCAACCGCTGCACCACCAGGGAAGCCCGGAAGATCTGCTTTTCTGACACGTCCCAGTGGGTTTACCGTCCAGAGCCAGCAGTGTGGCTGCTGCTGGCACAGCCAACTACCGGTTCTTCTCTTTCTGACTATCACTGCTGTGCCCGGATGTGACCCAGACGGGCCACTGTCACCGTGTCCAGTGCGGCCGGGCCGTGACCGGGGAGCAGGGGGAGGGTCAGGGGGCAGCTGGGGCCCTGCTCTGCTGTTACAGGCCTCACAGGGCCAGAAGGGGCATTTCGGGGAGCAGACAGCTTTGGACGTGGAGAAGGAGAAAAGGGAAGAGCGTTTCCAGTAGCCGCCCGGGTGTTCCAGGGTGTAGCTTTCCATGCGTGCTCAGAGCTGCCCTGGTGGGGGGCCCCATCCCTGCCCCGCAGCCGATGGGCTCTGGAGCCTTGGCCAGAGCCACCCGCCTGCCCGGCCTGCTTCCTCCTTGGAGCCGAGCCTGCCCCGGTCCATCCCCTGGGGCCCCGACTGCGCTTGGGCGCGGCCAACGGACCCTGGCGCATGAGTGAGCAGTGCGGAAACTTTTTGTGCAGAGTCTGCTGGTGAAAACGGGGCTGCGAGAGGCCTTGGGCCTTGGGCTGGAAAGAGAGGCTGTTGCGGGGCGGGCCGTACGGGCTGTGGCTCTGGGAAGCCCCCGTGCTGGCTGTGTGGCCTCTCTGTGATGCCTCTCGTTCCCCGATGGCCGTTTCTAGAGCGTTCCATCCGGACGGGGCCCTGGCAGGCCGCCGGGATTTCCCGTCTAGGCCAGGCAGGTGTCCCCTGGGAAGAGGTCAAGGTGGCATGAAAGGAAAACAGCCGAGTGGACTCGGCTGGGACTCGGCCCCGCTGATCCACTGGCCTTTCCGCTCCAAACTGCAGCCGTTCCGAGAAGCGGGCCGGAAAGTCAAGAGTCTGTTGAGCATCGCAGCTGCTGAGAAACCGCGTTCCTCTGTCTCAGCAGCAGCTCCAGGCCCCTCCCTCTCTCAGACAATGGGATGGCGGGAAACAAACCATTCTCTCCTGACCCAAGGTCAGTGTCCCCCTCTGCCTCACTAGGGTTCTGGAAGCAAAGGTTGAAACCGCCTGGCTGGCATCTGGGGGTTCACTTGGGTCTCCCCCGGTCGCCTGGAGCCGCGGCCGCACCTCGTCCCCCGACTGCCTCTGCAGACGTCACAGGGGGACCTCGAGACCTCCTACCTCTGTGCTGACTTGGGCTTAAGGTTCTGGTGGTGGCACCTGGGCCGGCCCATCCATCACTCCCTCCCTCCGCCTTGGTCCCCATCGGACTCCTGCCCCACCTGGCCCTTCAGCCTGCTTCTGCTCTGCCCCAGCCTGTCTGACACCGCACACCCCCGAGTGTGCCCGGTGTGATCCCCTCTGCCCAGGCCGCTTCCTCCAGCCCCTAAATCTTGACCATCACCTCACCTCCTTACGGGCCAGGCCCTGTGGGAGGGCACAGTCACACCGCACGTCATGAAGCTTCATACACGGCCTGTGTGTGAAGCAGGTGGCTTATTTTTAACTCACCCATTTTACAGGTGAGTTAACTCAGGTCCCTTGGCCAGCTCAGGGGCCAGGAAGCTGTGTGGCCCATTCCAGCCCCCCGTCTGTCTGACGCAGGGCTGGAGCTCTGAACTCAAATTAGACCTTGCTCTCCAGGTCAGCTCCCCCGCATCTCCTACGGGAAGCCCTCCCGGTTTCCCTTTCCTCCTCCTGCCGTCTATACCTTTGTGGCCGTCCCCATGCCCTTTAGCCCTGTGTGGCCCTCGTGGTGGGAGTGGGTGGAGGGGCCCGTCGCAGCCCCTGATACGGTGGCCCATCTGCATGGTGGGCTGGAGAGAGGGACATGATCCCTTGCTTGTTTGGGCGGTCGGGCTGTTGAGCTGGAGAGCCGTTTTTAATAAGCAAAATCCAGTGCTTCAAGGCCTCCCTGCCAATTAGCAGGCGGCACCCAGGTGACTCTTTGAATAATTAAATGGGCCTCTGCCAGGGCCTTCAGGCTGCGGTTTGATGTGCCTTTGAAGTCTTCCTGGCTGCCGGCTCCCTGGCAAAGTGGTACGTCGCGGGGTGTGGCCCAGTGCCCTGTGGGCCGGGTATTCCCGGTGTCTCCCGCCCACCCTGCTCTCTTCCTGCTCACCTAGCAACTGCCTGGGCCCACATCACCCCTGGTGAGGTGAGGCTGAACCCAGTAGTGTCCCGGTGCCAGGCCCCGTGCCAGGCCTTCCGCAGGCCCACTGCACCTAATTCTCAGGCCATTTTCGGAAACTGTGTCCTGCCCGACTGGGGGAGCGACCTCTGAGGGCTCCCAGGTAGCGCCAGCGCCGTAAATGGGGCACCATTGTCCGCCACGTGCCCGACTGGGGCGGCCGGCTCGTCCCAGTTTTAGCCCTGGAATTCCCGCATCCTTGGTAACTCCCTTGTCCGGGGCAAGCTGGGCGGTGGTCACCCCTGCAGGACAGGTGCCCTCTGAGGCCAAGTCTGCTCTCTGGGGACCGTGAGCTGGTCTCGCCCTCCAGGGTGGGAACCCAAGGCTCTGCCCCTTCTCTCGGACGCCCCGGGCCGGCCAAGGAGGACCAGGGGCGTCTGCCGATGGGGCTCCTCTGTGATGCTGCTGGCGAACACGGACCTGGGAGGTCACTTTGCAGGGAGCGCTTTTCTGTGAGTTGAATTTCCACTTTCCTCCCTACACACGCCAAGTGAAGGATGGAGAAGTGAAGAGCCGTCTTGGGCCCGGGTCGCTTTCATCTGAAGCGTGGAAAAATAAACCCTGCGTCCTAGATTCTCTGCGTGGCGCTCGGTGGTCGGGCCCAAAGCTTTCTTACCTCCCGAATATGAGCGTTTGTTTGGATATGCCCTTCTTCTTCCAGGCCCCCGGGGAGAACGACCTCAGCAGGGTGGGCTGGAGGACCCCGTGGTGGTGCTGACCCCACGGGCCTGGGGCAGGGCTGGAGGCACCTGGGTGAGGGGCATTTCCTAATTGTCACGGAAACCCGGGGTGGGCCCACTGGGGCTGCTGCTCAGAAGGCCGTGGGGACAGTGGGGACTGCCTGAGTTGGAGGCCCTGGACTTGGAAGTGGACTCCTGGGATGAGCCCCCGAGAAGGGGAGGGAAAGTGACTCAGGCTGTCACACTTGCTGGGAGCAAGGACGTGGGCTGAGAGGCTTTCGTGTGTTATCTCATTTAATCTTAACAATGACTACTGCCCCCATTCTACAGTTGGGGAGACTGAGGTTCAGAGAGGGAGAGTTTCCTGCTCAGGGTCACACAGCGAGTCTGCAGCAGAGCCAGGATTGGAACCCAGATCTATTACCTGCCGAAGCCTGGTTCTTAGTTCCCTCCACAAGGTCTCCCTGAAAAGGAAGGTGACAGTGGCAGTGGGGGGGGGGGGGGTCTCTGTTTTGGCTTCTTGCCAGGGTGTAGAGCGATGGCTCTAGGTAGCAACGTTCTCTGTCCTGGCGGGCCGTCTGCAGACAGCACAGTCATGAGATGTGCACCTGCTGTGTGCCTGGGGCTCCCTGGTCTGGGGTGGAGGGACCCCCAGGGAAGCAGGCCCGGGAGCCACCATATAGCCCCGCCTGGTGGAGCCCTGGGTTGGATTGGATAACGCAGGGGAGGCCGCTGCCAGATAGCAGGAGGGGTCGGCACACTGAGTGCTGCACCGGAGCTGGGTTTGAAGCGCGTGAAAATCAGGCTGCTGCCTGGAAAAATAGTAAATCAGTGCCGACAAGTGGGCTGCACTGCCCTGGAACCCTGTGTCCAGGCCCCGAGTCCCTCAGCACAGCATGGGAAGAGGTGAAGCTGGGCGAGTTCTCCCCCAACACACAGAACCCGGCGACCTGGCGCCTCCTCCCAAGGGGTCCTCTCGTTGGCTCCTGGGTTTCTTGTCCTATAAATCGGGCCTGCTGCCCGCCGTGCAGGGTCTTCCAGTGTCCCCATCCGACTGCTCCTGGGTCCCAGCTGGCGTGCACCTGTGTCCGCCACCTTCATGCCATGACCCCGGAGCATCGGGTCTGCCCCCTTCCCGACCACGTGTCCTGTCCCCACGCGGCCGTACGCACAGCTACGCACGCGGGCACTTTTCAGAGGCCATGGTTTTACAGCAGATTCTCAAAAAAGCCCCGCAGACAAGGACCAGAGGCTGATTATTGATCCCAGAGCTGCGTTCAGGCTGTGCCTTTCCCTGAAGCAGTGACAGTGGCAGCCCCCAAGCCCAGCTCAGGGCAGGTGTCCAGGGACCACCCAATGGATGGGGGACGGAGAGCAAGGCGTGGTTCGGCGTAAGAATGCGCCCCCCTCTGCTCTTTGTTCGAGGGGTTGGGCTCAGCCACTCCCTTAGGGTGCCGTGTTTTGGGGCCTTCTTCCTCTAGCGGGGGACGCCCCTAGCCTCTGGCACTGGCGCTGTCATCGTCCTGCCCACACACGGCCATGCCGGCCAAGCGGCCGGATGCTCACGTTGACCTCAGGGTGGGAGGCGTAATTTGGTGGGACCTTGAAGCAGTGGCTTGAGCCTCTCATCCCTGCCCCCTGCCCCCCCCGGGAGGACGGGGTGCTGGGGTGGATTTGACGCAGCCTGACGCATGGACTCTGTTGGGGATTTCTTGGCACGTGGCAGCTTTTCTGCTTCCGGCTTGGGCATCCCTGTAATTCCCTCAGTGGTGCGAGTGGGAAACTTGGCTTCCCAGAAGCGGAGCACGAGGAAATGTGTCCTCAGGAAGGGTCTGATGGGATAAGAGGAACCCAGCCGCGCCCTGACCCCCAGCCCCCCCGCCCTGAGGACCCGGATGGCCTCACTCTGGTGTCTGGCCCACGGGCATTTCTGTGCCGTTCTGCATACTTGATTCTCATCCCCTCCTCTTCAAGAACAAATGAGCTCCACCATGAACGTCTGGCTCTCTGGTCTAGCCGGGGAGGGGGACACTGATGGCGGGGGTGGTAGGTGCTGCGCGGTGGGGTCTGGATGATCAGCGGGTGCCTGAGACGGGAGGGTGGAGCCAGACCTTGCTGCAAGTGACCCGAGGGTCACACCTGCTCCAGCCCCTCTCGGGCTTGAAGTTACAGCTGGAATGTGGCCCCAGAAACGCCCTCTGTGCCAATGCGTCTCCTCGGGGTTAAGTCAGGGTCAGTGTTGTGAAGTCACAGCTCAGGGCTGACTCGGGTACCTCTGCGTGGATTCTCATAAGCGCTTCTGGAAAATGCTTCCTTGTATCTAATTGGAGGCTGCTACTTGTTGTTTTGGAATATCTTGAGAATAGCTTGAGAATATCTACGATCCATTTATCTGTGCGCCCATCCATTCCCCAACGAGTCCACCCCCCCTGAACCTGTCCTCCTGGCCACCCATCCATCCTTCCACCCCCATGCCCCCACCCACTCACTCATTCATCTGTCCATCAACCCACAAATCCCATCCGTCTCCCACCCACCTGTTCTCCCACCCACCCATCCATCCATCTGTCCATCCGTCTGTCCATCTGTCCATCCATCTACCCATCCATCTATCCAACCATTCATCCACCCACCCACCCATCTGTCTGTCTATCCATCCATCCATCCATCCGTCCGTCCATCCATGCCTCTCTAATGTCAGGCACCGTGCTAGGTGGAAGTGGACCCAGGCTGAGAGAGTGGTCAAGCTGGTGGAAAGCTGGTCAGGGAGTGGTTTTGGGGGAACGCTCCACTTCTGGGTCCTGCAGTCACGTCTCAGCCTGGCCTGAGATCTCCTGTGATCAGTTGGGTGGGGGCCGGAACCTTCGGCAGTCGGGGTAACTGACGTTCGACTGACTTTGAAGAAACCAGAGCTCGGTTCCAGCACCCCGTCAACCACGTGGGATCTGGGTCGGCTTCCGGTTCTCCTGTATCGTGGGAGTGGTTTCCTGGCTGGAACCGTGGCTGGTCAGTGAGGGTCCCTCGTCTGCCGAGGGCCAGGGCGTCTTGATGGCTTGCAGCTCTCCCTGTGACCCGAAGACACACATCTGTCCTCCTTCCTTCTTGCCACATGATGGCCAGTGGGGGATGCCATTGTCGTGGTGATGCGAGGAAGGGGGGGAGAGCCACAGGGAGGAGGGGGAGCCCACCACAGAGAGGTCAGGCTGGGCTATGCCATGAGCTACCGCCATGAAGCCGCAGGTGATAGGGACCCCTGGTCTGGTGGGTCTGCCTTGGGACCTCAGACCCAGGGCCATGCAACGCTGTGACAGAGCTGGGCAGGACCCAGGCCTCCAGCTGCTGGCTCAGTGGGCTCCGCAGGACCCCACCCCATGGAGCACAGGCCCCGAGTGGTAGTGGAAGCTACAGGGTCCAGGCGTCCATCCCCACTGGACTGCCCTGCTGAGCACGTCAGCCTGACCCACAGCAAGGAGGCTGCCAGCCGGGTCTCCTGTGAGATCGTTAATAACAGACTTCCTACCAGAACCCGTGCCCTGGGAGATGGGGAGATGCTCGTTTCACCCAAAGGGGCGTTTTCGTCTCCATGGAGGTGGTTAATTTGGGCCCATTGCTTTCGAACGAGCTGGCAGCTCCCTCCTCCTGGCAGCATTCACTCCCCTCCGGCCCCGTCCTCCTGGAGGCTGGGCTCTGTGCCCGGCGTGGGGACCATGCACCCGTCTGCAGGTCCCTGCGGGAGAGGCAGGAGTGGGCGCTTGCACGTGGGTGTGCAGGGCACCCCGGGGAGCCCCGGAGAGTGTGTCGGAAGCCCGTTTCCTTGAAGGGCTGCTGCATGGGCTCCCTGTGCTGGTGGTGGGCATGGGGGGGCCAGGTGTGGGTATGGTGCCGACAGTGTGCCCTTCCCATTTCCACCCCAATCGCTTCTTTACCCAGAATGCGCTGTTCCGCTTGCGGACCTTCCCCTTTCCTCCACTTCGTGAACTGGGATCTCATGTCAGTCTCCAGATGAGACCCCAGTTCGGGGTGACAGAGCCGGTGGGCTCACCCACCCTCCCCGCGAGCACGTGCCACGTGCAGGCGGGGCTGGGGCCGGTGCCGCGCCTGCATTCCTTCCCGTGAGCCCGGCTGCGCCCAGACCTGTGTCACCTGCATCTCACGCCCTAACACTCCTCACCTGTACTGGCCGGCCCCCAGCACCTGGGCAGCGTGGGCTGGCTCCACCCCCTTTCCCAGGAGTCAGGCCCAGGTTCACTTTGCAGTAGTGACAGGTGCGGCCCGAGACCCTGCGTTTCCAGGGAGCCCCCTTTTCCTCCCCGTGAGTTCCCCTCCCACGGATTCTGAGCTGCCGAGGTAGACGCCCGTCTGCAGGTGACGCCCCTGCCATGCCGCCCTCCCCACACCAGCGGGAAGCTTTCTGACTCCTGGGCCCTTCTCTTCCTCCTCCCAGATGCGTCTTTGGGGTGACAGAGTTTGCGGGGACCCTGGGCATCCCCCCAATACAGAACTGGGAGATTTTCATGGAAAATAAGGGTCTCAAGTCCAGATAAGTTTGGGGCTCACGGCCCACCCTCTCTGTCTCCTAAAGACAGGTTCCCGTGCTCCCCGCCGAGGATGCCCAGGGGAGCCCACATCCCCGTGTCTGGGGTCCCCCTGGCGTGTGGAAGCAGGATAGTTGCGCGGACGGAAGCTTCCTGCTGTCCCTGACCCGCTTCCCTCGTTTGCCAACAGGGATGCCGGGACCTGGACAGAGGGACCGACTTCCGGTGTCCGGGGCCGAGCTGGGCGTGGGGTCCTCATTCTAGGCACGTCCATCTGGGTGGTCCTGCGTCACACAGCCACATAACGTGCACCCTGTTTCCTTCCACGAGGGAGCGGACAGAAGCCCGCCTGCTCCTGCGCTCGCTCCGGGGGGTCCCGTGGTGGACCACAGGCTGGGGGCCCGGCCAGGGCGGCGGTGCCACTGAGACCTGCTCACTCCCCTGACGTCTCCTCTCCCACAGGCCCTTCCCCTCGGAGGAGACCGCGGAGAATGACGATGACGTCTACCGCAGCCTGGAGGAACTGGCAGAGTAAGGAGGCAGGCGGGGGAGGGTGGGGAGCGGGGCTTCACGCGGGCCCCCTCAACGGGCGCTGGTCTCGGCCGTCTGCACGGGCCGTCCCCACGGGGGTGGTGGTGTGGCTCCCCTGCCGGAAGGATGCGCGCTTCTTCACCCCACATTCCAGGAGGCTCCCAGCGTGGCTGCTGGTGACGTGGCTGCGGCCCTCCTCCCCAGGCTCAGGCGTGACGAGGGCTGGCTTTTGCCGGGCTTCTCTATCGAAGCTGCAGTGGGGCTGGGGAGGTGTCCTAGCTCGGCCCTTGGAGGCTGTGCTGCGGATGGGAGAGAGCTGGCGTTTCCGGAAGCTGGGGCCCCTGGAGCACAGGTTACAGGCAAAGGCAGATGGTGATTCCGGGTTGTCTCGTGGCCTGACACGGGCTGGGGCTGGGCCAAGGCCAGGCCACCTGAAGCCACTGGGGCGTCTCCCCTTCTCCCAAGGCCCCGTCTTTGCCTGCCCCGGGTCCCCCCGATTCCTCTCTCCGAGGATTTCTTGCACCACCTCATGCAGCCTGGGTCCAGCTGCCCCTCCCCGGCCGTTTCACCTTATGGTCCTGGAGCCCCCCCAGGGACTGGCAGGAATCCCTGGGCGGCGGCTCTTCCAGAAGAGATGGTTGGGTTCTGTGTGGTCAGCTGTGGCCGGGGGTGGGGTCACGTGGCCTGCTGCTCGGAGAAGGGGCGGCGGCGTGGAGCTGGCAGGGCCGCCCTATCCTGCAGGGGGGGGACCGAGGCCCGGGAGATGATGGGCTTGCCCAGGCCGTGGGGTTGTCCCACGTGGCTCCTGACCTGGCAGGCCCACGACCCTCTTCCCCGGATTCCTGCCCCTGGGGGCCTCTTTCCTGTCTTTGTTCCCGGATAAACGGCCGTTCCTTCTGGGAAGACTCGTGGCCTCTCTCTCCTTCGTCTTACAGCACAGACTGGGAATAAGAATCATAATCAGAGTAAGAGCCGGGATTTGCTGTGCACTCGCTGTTCAAAGCCCCCGGCTTGTTCCACGCCCCCGTCCAGGCTGCTTCTAGGATATGGGATATTCTTTGCAGGATCTCTGTCCATTTAAATAATTGGAGTCATTGAAGAATCAGCCTGTGGGCAGCAAGCTGGCGGCCCAACATTGTGTGATCTGTGAGTGAAACGCTCACTGGCCAGTGGGCATAGCTGCCACCAGCCCATCTTCCGGAAACTGGGCTGACCCCAGTGTGAATGGTGGCGATCCTCGGGACACCTGGTCGACCCCATGTGGGTCCGAGGGTGGAGAGCACCCTGAGGGGGCAAATGGGGCCCAGGGTCCACACGAGTCCCAACCAGGGCCTGGGGCTCCCTACCTGGGTGCTACTGCCCGGTCCCAGGAATCAGAGGGGGACCTGGAAAATTTCGAGAAAGGTGCACTCCAACCCACGGGGCCTCCCGAGGCGCGGGGCTGCATGAGTGGCTGCCCACCTTCCCCCACCCCCCGTAAGGGGTGAGGAAGCCGAGGCTCAGAGAGGCACGGCCGGAGGGAGGCCCCCAGGGGTCCCCCCCCGTCTGCAGCCCCTTTGCTGGCTGAGCTCCGTGCTGGGGCTGCTTCCCGCCCGCCCTCCCGGTATTTTCCGCCGTGGAGAGCCTCTCCCTGTCTGCCAAGTCCGAGCCTAAGCGCCCCCCACTTTGGGAAGCCTCTCACCCTCCGTCCATCCGCCCGCCCAGCCAGCATCCTCACTCACACCCCACGTATCACAGAGCACCCACACCCCTGTCTGGCCTTTGGGGTGTTTGTGGGGTGCACTGTGATAGACCGGAAGGTTCCCGAGGTCAGTCCCTGCATCTCCATGTCACCGCCCCCCCCCAGCAGCTGGCACCCCGTGCCCTCGGCCTAACAGCGCATCCCAAGCGATAATGTTCATCTCCTTCTGTGCCCCACTCCGCCCCACAGTCTCCTCGTGAGGGGTGTTCTAGGGGTGCCCCCGCTTTACAGATAAGGAAACTGAGGCCTCGGGAGGGAAGCTACTGGCCCACGTCACTCAGCGAGGGAGCGGCAGAGCTGCCGTCTTACCCCGAGCCTGTACCCTCACCTCTCCACCATGCAAAGTCAGTGCCCCCCCCCCAGGGTCCGGGGAGCCCCTTGCCCAGTGCTGAGTGCCGGGACCTGATCTGCCATTTCTCCCGAGTCACCCCCAAGCTGAGGCTGGGGGTCTCTGCCCTCCCGAGACATGCACGAGGCGTCAGCAGAGGCTGAGGGTTCCAGGATGATGGGGCCCACGGCGCCCTCGTGCGGCTTCCTCTGTACCAGCCAGGCCCCCCGCTTAGCCCGTCCCAATGGCTCTTTCACGTTCAGTTTGGAGGATTCCTGGGCGGTGAGTTGGCCAGCGAGCCCGGGTGCCCATTTTCCCCTTTCTCGGTCTATTCTGCCTGTGTCTGACCTCTCACAGGATGGAATTCCTCTCGCACGGAGAAGCCAGCCTGGGGGATGTGCGGCTTTGCACACAGTTCAATAATATTATTCCATGACATTAAGAGAGAGCCTCCTTAATCCAATGAGTTCCTCATGGCTGCAGTTATTGCAAACGTAAATCATACATTAATAGGGGAGGGGAATGAATTTGAGTCTTGAAGTTGCGGTTTCGTCCCAGAGGCTCCAGGTTAATAAATTTTTCATGCTTTTTTCCCCCTTCTCCTTTTACTGAAAATCAAGATTTCCTAGCGTCCTGTCTCTGCGGACCTGGGGTTCATATTTATCCATCATGGCAGTTTACAGGACACAAACAGAAATGTCATTTCTTCCCTGGCCTCCCCGGGGCAGGGAACGGGGCACTGGCCCGGATCTGAAGCCAGGCAGCGCCAGGGAGCCGGGGAGTGACGTTTCGAGCAGAACCGGCTAATTCTTTCCTTTGGGCTCTGGCCAGGTGTCAGAAAGGATGATCACCTCGCGTTTCTAAGCGGCCCCTCGACGCTCCGCAGCTGTTTGGGGAAAGGCGAGCCTGGTGGGGGGTCTGGGCACCAGTGGAGGACCGCCAGCTGTGCGTGGCCCCGAGAGCGCCTTCTCCGTTCAGTCGGTCGATCAGTCATGGATTTGTTCAGCCATCAGCCGGTTACTGTGCACTTTCTGGAAATGGGCAGCGGGAGTGGGGAGTGGGGAGCGTGCTGGGTTGCGAGGGGTGAGTGTGGGCATTGCTGGAGGAGAGATGTGGCTCTCCCGCGTGGGCCCCTCAGAATCCTCGCTAGAGGCGCCGTTCCTACCAGGCGTGTCTTCAGAGCCCCCCAGTGTCACCCTGGCGGGGCATTGAGGGCCCTGCAGCCTCAGCCCCCGAGACGCCACTCCACACGGAGAGCCCCCTTCCACCCACCTAAAGCAGGGGCACCGACCGGGCTGCACAGGAGCCTCTGCCTTGCTCCCAAAGCAGCCAAGGGCGTCTCTGGGCAGACCTGGGGCCTCGGCCCTGGCGTGTCCTACCACGTGGGCTTTGGCAGGTCACCCAGTCTCTGCGCCCCGGCTCCCCTGTGTGTAACACGCGGTGTCGGCTGTCAGCTACACTGCGGTAGCACAGCGCCCAGCGGGCACACCCTGAGCGCCCAGGCAGGGGAAGCGGTTCCCATCCTCCCGGTCTACCAAGGACGTGGCCTTTGTCTCCGGTTTCCAAATGGCCACGGCAGCGCCGTCCAGGAGAAATCGTACACGAGCCGCCTGTGCGATTGTTCATTTTCTAGTAGCTGCACCAGAAAGAGAAAAAAGAAACAGGTGAAGTGAATTTTAAGAATGTATTTTTACTGAACCCAGTGTATCATCTGGTTCAACACGTGATCATTAATGATCACGTGATCACGTGATCATTAATGAAGTATTAATGAGGTAGCTGACATTCTCGTGCAGAATGTCAGCCGGGTCCGTCCACTGGCCACGTTTGCGAGCGCGCAGCCACGTGAGGCTTAGGGGCCCCACGTGGGCAGCCCGGGTCTCGGAGCAGCATTCCGGGGACCAGCGCAGAGTCCCCTGCCTTTGAATGGACGATGCTGAACTAAGATGATGCTCTCTAGCGCTCTGAGCTCACTTTTGAGATCCTTGAATAATGTATAATCAGATAATAGAGCAGCTGGTTGAAAAAATTAACACAAAATAGCGCCACTTAAAAAACGCTTCATCAAGCAAACTGAGCCCCACA
This sequence comes from Globicephala melas, assembly GCF_963455315.2. NCBI lineage: Eukaryota > Metazoa > Chordata > Mammalia > Artiodactyla > Delphinidae > Globicephala > Globicephala melas. The sequence continues at coordinate 2,798,582 of NC_083319.1, read as the reverse complement.
TGAGAGGCCTCCTTTTAAACTGCCCTGACGATTAGTACCTTGCATTTGCCTAATGGCTTGTCCCTCCCGCTACCCCTTGCTTCCTTCCAGGTGCTCCCGGGAACCTGGAGCTGCCCCCCTACCTTCTCATACCTGCCCGACTCCTGGGTGGGCCAGGGTTTAGGAATCTGCACTGGGGGAGCCCCCCACACAGGGGCTGGGAGCCAGATTTGCACACAGAAAAACGACCCTCGTGAGACAGCTCACCACGGGAGTCCAGAGTGGGGCCGGGTGAACGCCAGCTCAGAAATCAGGGAAGGCTTCTCAGAAGAGGTGACCCCTGAGTCTTGGAGCCCAAGTGGGAATCGGCTGAAGGGTGGGGCTGGCATCCCAGTGGAAGGAGCAGCCTTGCCAAGGCCCGCCCCGGGGAGGCGTGGCAGGTTTGAGACACCGCAAGGTGTTTGCAAGAAAGCGGAATCGTCGAAGCACCCTGGGACGTGCTGGGAAGGACCACCCTCCTCATACCCAGGAAGGCGCGGCCTGCATCAGAAGGCCTGCAGAGACCCCCCAGCTGGGTGTGCTTCAGTGCTGGGGGGCGCCCGGCGTGGAGGGGGCGCCTCAAGGTTATCCTTGCCGGCTGGAGAGAGAGCATCACGCGGGCCGAGGAACAGCAGGGGCGCGTCCGTCTCGGCCGCACATGGTGGCTTTCTGTCTTTCTCTGGGCCCATTCGATCCTTCTCGGGGCTCACTTCCCCCGTCTCTGGAGTGAAAGCACCGGCCCAGATGCTACGTGGGGCACCTCGAGCTTGACGGAGCCACGGTTTCACGATCGGGGAGGCCGCTCCTTGACACCGGTTTCGCTTTCCTCGGAATTGAAGTGATTCTCAGGCTTAAACAAATGCGGTCGTGACGCGGCAGGGAATATAATTTATCCGTAAAGGTAGAGCTGCGCGCTTTGCTACATCATAAGATGACTTCGCAGCTTTAAAGGCGTCGTGTTAGCATCGTCGGGGTAATTTTTTAAGATGCATGAAATGTAGGCGTTTCCCCGAGTCGAAGCCGCTTTCAAGGGGCTTTGGGGCATCTTCTTGGAGCTGGTCTTCCTGGTCCCTGGGGAGTGAGGTGGGAGTGCACAGGTCCGGGGGTGGGGGCTGCTTGCTGGGAGGGCGGAGGCCACGCCCCTCCTGCCGGCCCCCTACTCCAGGGGACGGGCAGCTGTCGCTCCGCCTGACTGTGACCCTCCGCTGAGGAGAGCCTATGCCCACCCCACCCGGTGACCTTGCCCGCCCGCGGCTCCCAGCCACAAAGGAAGTTCCTTTACGTTCACGCCGCCTCGTGTGAAAGTTCAGTGTCCAGCGGGAGACCTGCACGTGTGGGGGACACCCAAGTGCGAGGCCTGGACGGGTCGCTGGGTTTGGGGGCATCTCGTGTTTCTCCCAAAGGATTGCTTCTCCAAGGGGACGAGTTTGAAAGCAGACTAGACAGAAACAGCCCCACTACAAACAAAGCACAAAGCCCGCCTCGTGTAGAACACGGACCCCACCGTGGCCCAAAGGGGGTTGACGGTAAAGCCCCCAAAGGGGCGGTGTCGGTGGCCGCCCTCCTCAGGCTGGTGGAGGGCCTGGCTGGACAGGGATGGGCAGGGTCCCCTGAGCCCTGGGCGCTGCGGAGGTCTCCCCCCTGCTCTGCAGCCTGCTTCCCCGGACCGGGCGCCCTGGCTCCGGGCTGCTGAGGTGGGGACAGCCATGCACGGGCAGGCCTCGGCTCTCCCATGGTCCTTGCTGGACAGGGCCACCCAGTCTACCGGCCCAGCTGCCTCTCCTCTGGCCGTTCAGGCCTTCATTTGTACAGTGTGCACTTAGCGAGCGCCAGCGGTGTGCCTCCCTGTCGAGGGGCTCTCCATCCTCACGGGAAGTCTGGGAGGCCCGGCCCGGCTTTGGGACCGGCCAGATGGAGGGAATGAATCCAGCGTCCACGGAGCACACGGGGGTCTGTCCCCACACTGAGCCCTGTGGCTGAGGGGCAGAGGGGATTTGAAGCAGGTCTGACTCAGAAGGCCACCTGCCTGACCGCCCTCTCCGCCCCAGGGCTGTCTGGTGGGGCCCTGCGGTGACCTGGGCCCTGCAGTTCTCATTCTTACAGCTCTTCTAAGCCCCACAGGAGCTATCCAGGCGGTGTCCACTGGGATCAGACCTCGACAGGCCAGGACACCTGGAGGGCTTCCCAGAGGAGGTGTTGCTGGAAGGGGATGGAAGGTGCATAGGATTTGCCAAAACGTGACTTAGGAAACCTGTCCCCGCCCCCACCAGGCCGGCCACTGCCTAATTTTGGGCTGGGGTCCTGGGAGAGTCTGGGTCTCAGCTGTGTCTGTTACTCAGGACCTGAGGGCTAGCCGTGCCGGCCCCAGAGTCACCGTGTGTGTGCAGCCCAGTGGCTCTCCTGCCCCTGTGACCTAGACAAGGTGCCCGATGCTCCCCCGCCCTCCCAGAGCTGGCTGCAGGACTGTCGGTTGGCCAGAGGGCAGCCCATCCTCACCCCGAGCGGTAAACAGGCTCGTAGCTCCCCCCTCTTCTGGTTACGGAGGCAGCCAGTGCAAATGACAGCCCTGGGCTCTGCGCCCCACGGCTCTGAGGCTCCCTGCCCTGCCCTCCAGGGACATCTCGGCCCCTTGGTACCTGGGCCTGTGCACTTTTGCAAGGTCCTGGCTGCTGTGGGGGCCCAGGGCTTCATTGACCTTGAAACCCTGACCTGCAGCACTTCAGGAAAGAAGCTTGTTCATCCTCTGTGCTAGAGAGAGCACAGGGGCCCTTCTGAATGAACGCAGAGCAGATGCCCGGTTGCCACTCTGCCCTGGCTAAATATTTAAATTTTGCAGGCCAGCAGGTACGACACAGACTTAACATGCATTTTTATTTTTAATACCTAGTTAACCCCGGGTCCTTTCAGGACAAGGCTGTCACAGCGATTCCGGGGTCAGATTTCGCACAGTCTCTGTAGGGTGGGGAGGCCAGTGTGGAAGGATGTACGCATTCATTTTACTGTTTTCGAGAAGAAAGCGGGAACCAGCTGGGCTGTGGCCAAAAGTCTGTCTAATAAAGGCCTCTCCAAATCACTCTCCTGATACTGACTTCCAGGACCCCGTGAGGATAGACTAGGCCCTTCTTACATTATTTCCCGTGTGTTCAACCCAGATTTGACACACAGTGGCACTTAAGAAATATTCCTTTAAAAAATGAATAAGCATAACACGTTGGATTTAACGATAAAAAACCCTGTCATGTACATAATATCTGCTGTATTGGTTGCCAAACCCTTATTCCTCTTACATAACCCAGCCCGGAGGTCACCTCCTCCAAGAAGCTGAATGAGGTGCCCCTTCCCCAGAAGATGACAACGTCCACCAGGATTATCTTCGTCACTGTGCTGTCCTCGTCTTCCTGCATTTGTCCCCCACGCCCCAGAGGAAAGCTCCCCGCGAGGGTCATCCTCGAGGGAACAGCACAGAAGAGGCAGGTGACCTGAGCTGGGCCCCGCACACCATGGAGGCCCTGGACATCTGCTATTCTTATATTAAGGATCCAAGCGTGGTTCCAGGTGCCGTTCAGTGAGTCCCCCTGAGCGCCAGGCCCGGTGCTTGAATTTTGCCCTGTTATCTCAGCCTTCCGGACCTGCAAGGTGGGTGGCCCCGCCCCCATTTTGTAGTTGGGGAAATGAAGGCTCAGCGTGGGTAAGTGATTGGCCTGCGGTCGCACAGCACACTTTACCTGACAAAGGAGCCAGCTGCTGCTTGGCTAGGACAGTCCTCTGGGCCTCATCCTTGTGACCGAGTCTGGCTCACGGTGGGAAGACTCTTCTGCTTAGAAAGCGTCCCTGGAAAAGGGTGAGTTATGGCCGGAAGCACACTGCCGGGCGAGCCGGGCCCCCTCTGGGAATCTGGTAGCTGCCTCTTTCTCCAGGTGCGCCCCTAAATGGCTTTACAACCTTGGGGGACCATCTTGCCCTCTCTGGGCCCTGCTTTCCCCATCTGTAGGGAGAGCAGCCCCTCTCTCGACTGTTGGGGGGAGGGTCCGCTGAGGGCATGTGAGGCCGACCTCCCTAGTGTTAGCAGCGCCTTATCTGTCTGTCTGTCCCCACGTGCAGCCCATCCAGCCGACAGCTGGCTTCTCCGGGCCCTCTGAAGCCCCCTCTCCCTGCCGCCCGCACTGCGTGGTGTGGACGGAGGTCGGGAGATGTCAGGTTTGGTTTCCTAGTAACAGTTTAACGGCGATTTGGGATCCTGCTTCCCAGCATCAGACAGCCTGGGGCCAGAGTGCGTATCGCATCTGTCAGTAGCGATATTTTATGTCCGTCATAAACACAGAGGCTCGCCAGAGGCAGAAAGTGGAGAGTTTGTTGGCTTTTCTTTGATTTTCCATAGGCGGCGGGGGGCTCTTCTGAGCAGCTGACTTTCTGTACCAGAATTGGGACAGGCCAGCGAGGCTTCTGGGGCGGGGGGCGGGCCGTGGGGTCTCGGCGGGAGGGGAACTTTCTGCCGTCTCCGGAGGGCAGCAGGCCGCGCTCGGGCCCTCCTGGAGGATCTCAGGCCATTGTCAGGACCAGAATAATTTGGGGGATTTAGCATCTGTCAGCTCAGCTGCTGCCGGAAAGCAGCGGGAGTGAAAGGGTGAGGGGAGAGGAGGCCGGCAGGGAGGTCTCTGTCCCGGAACGTGGGCTTGGGGCTGGGGAGGCCGTGGCATCCACGTGGCGTCCAGCTGAAGGGCGAGCTGAGGTCTCGCGGTGGCGTGGGCTTGGCCGGGAGGCTCATCTGTGAGCAGGCATGCACGTCCCCACCGTGGTCCCGGACTCCCCCGCGCACATCGTCCTCCGCTCTCTCCTGGACAAATGGACAGAGAAGGGCGATCTCTGAAACCTACCAAGGACACATCAGTGCTGACACCCGGCTCCCAACTGTCTAGTCTGATGCGTTTCGAACATCCGAGGTATTTAATGCTGCCGGTGTCTGTTGATCGAGCATGGACCCCTGAGCTAAGTATCGTCTCATTGACCCTCCCCTCTCACCCACGGGGTGGTGGGCCACGGTCACTTATTGAGCACCTACTGTATGCTGGGCCTCTGCTGGTCATCTCCTTTGAGGCTGGTCCTTCCAATGACCCTACCGGGGGATTGGCCTTATTCTCAGTTTGCAGATAGGGAGACCGAGGCTTAGGTTCTCCTGCCCAGAGTTGCAGAGCCAGACACTGGCAGGGCTGAGGATCCATCTCGGACTCGCCTGACTGCTTCCCCCGACGGGGGTCACTTTTGGGAGAGTCAGGTTCCCACCCCGAGAGCCCCCGGCCTGAGCTGAAGGAGAAGGGGACCCACCAGCCCTGCGGTCCAGCATTGACCGAGCGTGGTTACGTACACAGGTGTTTCCAGCATGGCGGGGACGTGCAGTTTCTCCATGAAACCCAGCCTCTGATAACTTGAAACCCCAAGGCAAGGCTCTGTTGGTCCGAGTGATGATGGGAAAAGAACCGGGGTGTAGCCGAGACCACCTGCCGTGATGGACTCCCGCTGGGGTGACTCAGAGGCTCTTGCGGGTTTTTTCAGGGCCTTGGGGTCCTTTTCAATGACTGTGGGAGGTTGGGCTGGGGGTTGGGGTGAGTGCACCAGGCCCAGATGGGGGTCCAGACTCCTTGCCTCTCTGCCTTGGGATGGTGTGCAGGGGCTGCTGGGGGCTGGCTCCGGTTCTGAGGGCCAGGGCAGAGCTGGGTGGTCATCAAGCTCGTGTTGCAGGGAGGAAACAGACCGGGATCCGTACCCCATGGGATCTACCTCCATGTCACCGCCCTGCACTCCAGGACACTTCAGACGCTCGGGGGACCTCATTTTGCACCCCTCCCCCACTCCAGAGCCCACACCTGTCATTTCCTTTTCCTCCATTCCAGGGCCACGGCCGTCAGATGCACTGGGCACAGCTGGTCACAGCGTTAACGCACCAGCTTTAGCAGATGCTGAGACCTGGAGTGTATCCCCTGCCCTGTTCAGGAGACTCACACTTGGAGGCGATGCCTTAGCGAAGAGTTTGGGTAACAGTGGAACTTCCATGGGATGTTCGCCAAAGGGACAGAGCTGCTGGGAACCAGAGCCTGTCACCCCACACAAATGACACTCCCCCAGTTTAGAAGGGTCTGCGTCTCAGCCGTAACTGCTGCCCTGTCTGTCTCCCCATCTGGACTGTGAGGTCCACGGGACAGAGTCCGTTGGTGCCTCTGTCATCTCTGTGTCCCCCCAGATTCCACAAGTTACCTACCGGCACAGAATTGGTCTTAGGATAAGTATCGATGAAGCCAATCAAATCCGATGGTCTTTTCATCTTAATTGCTGACTTGAACAAAATGTGTAACTTTACTTTTATGACTTTGTTTTCATTTTTTTAAAACCCCACGTCTTTGCTTTTTCTTTTATTTCCCCTTCTCCCATAATCGGGAACATGCACAGGATGAAATTTTAATGCTGCTGTTTTATGATTTTGTGTAATATACATGAACCTGTATTTCTTAGTGTTCACTGACCTGAATTAAATAATGGGTGGGGAGTATTTTCACAATTAAAAAGAATCGTAAATGTAGACAGTAGGATTATGAGTGCCCTCATGGCTCTATGATGAGGCCCTGCAGACAGCGGTAAAGTGAGGACATTACAGGCAGGAAGCTGACCGTTCAGTACTCAAGGTGTTTTGTTTTGTTTTTTTAATTGAAGTATAGTTGATTGACAATGTTGTGTTACTTTCAGGTGTATAGCAGAGTGATTCAGTTATACATACATCTATATCTATCTTTCAGATTCTTTTCCCTTATAGGTTATTACAAGATTGAGTATCGTTCCCTGTGCCGTACAGTAGGTCCTAGTTGGTTATCTATTTTATATATAGTAGTGTGTATCTGTTTATCCCAAACTCCCGATGTACCCCTCCCTCCCCCACAAGTTTTCAACAGGCTCTGGATAACAGACATTTTGCAGAATGGAGAGCAGTGATTGGGTCTGCATTTTTGAGATTCTTCTGTCCCAAGTTCAGATGCCAGAGCACAGCTCTCTCTCTCTGGTGTTTCTGGCTCTGCCTATTTTTAACCTCAGTGCCCTGTGTCAATTAGAAGAGATGAATGTGGTGAAAATTGATCCTGCGTGAATGGCTGTTCTTGTCTTTATTGATTTTGAGGTAGAAGAGCAGCTGAGATCATGGTGGTGGACGTGTGTTGGGGCTGTATTGCTGGTGTCTCAGTCCTGTTCCTTCTGTGAGTACGGGGGGGGGAGGGGGGGACGGTATCATCTTACTGTTACCCGGAGGAACCCACTGTTTCTTCAAGAGCTGCTCACTGTGGATGGGATCGAGCGCTTGTAGTCTTTTTGTATGAGGGCATCCCCAATCCACTGGCTTGAGGTGCCAGAGGAAAGGAATTGGGGGTGGCAGAACAGGCAGAAAGTTAGGCAGGGAATGCTGGCAGGGAGGGACCCACAGGCTCACATCTGCTCATAGAATCCGCCTAAATCCTGGGTTGACCACTAAACCTCACACACACAGGAGAGTCCCTAAGGTTTCCAGCAAAAAGTGTCGCAGCTGGAAACTGGATTTAGCAGCCATTTCTACCTTCCCTGCCCACTGCAGGGAAGGTAGAGTTTGAAGTTTAAGTACAACCAACCGAGGTAACTGTCAGAACAAGTATTACTCTCCAGAAGAAATAGTAGGATCTGAATCTCTGTAATGAATCATTCATAACGCCCAGCGTCCAATGAAAAAAAATCATCAAGTTTACAAAGACACAGGAACAAGTGAATCATACTCAAGAAAAAAACAGTATCGAGGGGAACCAACCTTGAGATGACTTAGAAGTCACAGTTAGCAGCTTTTATAAATAAGGGCTTCAAGGAAAATATGCACCAAATCAATGAACAGATGAGGAGCCTCAGGAGAGAAACAAGAAACTATAGAAAAGGGCCAAATGGAAATTTTAGAACCAAAAAGCATGATAAATGAACGGTCACTGGATCAGTTTAATAGAAGACTGCAGATGGCAGAGGAAGGAGTCATTGAACTTGAAAATATTCAGTAGTTCGATGGAAGTTATACACTCTTAATTACAGAGAGAAAAGGAGGTTGAAAAATATGAACAGAGCCTCAGACATGTGGGACAATATCAAGTGGTCTAACAGGTATAATTGGAATCCCAGAAGGAGAAGAAAGAGAGAATAAGGCAGGAAAAAAAAAATTGAAAAAAACAGTAGTCCCAAGCTTCCTAAATTCTGAAACCTCTATGATAAAACTACAAAATGTTGCTGAGACCTAAAGACCTAAATAAATGAAAGTGTGTACTGTGTTTGTGGGTTGGAAGATGATATTGTTAAGATGTCAGTTTTCCCCCAGATTAAAGTGTAGTCACTACAGTTCCTATTATAATTCCAACAGACTTTTCTTTTTAATTGACAAGGTGATTGTAAAGTTGATGTGGAAACACAAAGGACTTTAGGATAGTCTAAACAGTCCTATAAAAGAACAAAGCTAGAGGATTTACACTGCCTGATTTCTATAAAACTCTCTATTTAGTTTTATACTTTCTATACAATAAATTAATCGAGACAGAGTGGTATTGGCATAAAGATAGCTGAATGTATTGATGGGCTAGAATAGAGCATTCTAGAACAGACCCACACATGTATAATCAATTGGTTTTTGTCAAAGAGATCCAAGCAACCCAATGGAGAAAAGAAAGTTTTCAACAAATTGTTCTGAAACATCGGGATATCCACGTGGGGATGAGTAAATGAACTTCGATCCCTACCTCACACCATATACAAAAATCCATTTGAGATGGATTAGAGACCTAAACAAAAACACTGAAACCATATAGGTCTTAGAAGAAGATACAGGAGAAAGTCCTTTGCAACCTGGAAGAAAGCAGAGATTTCTTACACAAGGCACAAAGATTTTGTAGGTGCAACACAGGATAGAGTCAGGACACCATAGAAGAAAAAGTCAATAAATTAACCTTCATTAAAATGAAAAATGAATGTTTATCAAAAGGCACCATTAAGAAAACGAGCAACCATGCCAGAGACTGAGAAAAAAAAGTTCAAAAAACATATCTGACAAAAGACTTGTATCCATCGTAAATAAAGAACTGCTAGAATTCAACAAGAGTAAGGCAACCAATTTTTAGAAATGGACAAAAGTCTTGAGCAAGCCTTTCTCATAGGAAGATACACAAACGTCCATAAGTACACAGAAAAAATGTGAACATCACTGATCTTTGCAGGAATGCAAAATAAAACCGCAATTCTCACTACATACCTGCTCTAGTGGCTAAAACTAAAAAGGCTGGAACCCGCCAGAGCTGGAGAGAACCGCAACAACTGTAACTCGTGTACACCGCTGGTGGTGGAGTAAACACTGCAGCCACTTTGGAAAAGTGCTTGGTAGTTATTGATGAAGATAAACACACACACCTCCCCTTTGATCCAACAATTCCACTCCTCATGGAATTTCATTTCCAAAGGAAATGAGAGCACATGCCCACAAAAAAAAGAAAAAGAAAAAGGCAAATGCTCCTAGCAGCTTTTATTTACAATAACCAGAACTTGGAAGCAACCCAAATGTTCATCAAAAGGAGAATGGATGTCAAATTGTGGGATTAGGACTCAGCAATAAAAAGGAATGAATTGCTGATGGAGGCAACAGCCTGGATCTCGGGGGCATGATGTTGAGGAGGGGAAGCCAGACACAGACGTGAATGTAACAGACGACGCAGTTGACGCCACGTTCTAGAACAGACGAAGGGAATCTCTGGTGAGGAACAGTCAGAGGCGGGTTACTAGGGGAGGAGGAGGGGTCGATCAGGGAGGAGAGGGACTTTCAGGGGAGAAGAGGATGCTCTGTGATGTCACGGGGTGTGAATTACACAGGGGCGTCCCCTTGTCAAAATGGTGGAGCTCAGCGTACATCTCGATCTACATAAATTCTATCCTCCAAATGAGAAGCCTATGTGACGGCATTCCGCCCCACGCTCGAAATGCAGTAGGTGCTCTGTGGACACAATAGGTGCGTGTAGACGTCGGTGCATGCCCAGATCTGCGGATGGTGCCAGTGAAGAGGGTGGCAGAGGAGGGACTCTGCCCCTCGGCACCTTCCGTAGGACCCCACGGTCGACACTGGTGTCCAAGCGTCTTTCAGGTCCCACCTGTCTGGGAAGCTTCTGACCTCTCCAGCCTTCACTGTCCTCTCTGTCAAGCACAGCTCTTGCTTGGGGTCCTAATGGGGCGGGTGCCTGCATCACCCTAAGATCGACAGATCGCCGGTTCTATTTCTCTGAAGAGCCCTCAGTGCCCACGCCATCAGGTCTTCAGCCAATGAAAGCATTCTGACCGGTCCACCGACCAGGAGATAGCAGAGCAGGAACGCGGCTTCCGAAAGAGCACGTGGCCAGTTCCCCGCCCGTGCACCCCGGCTTCCCCATCCGCACGACAGAGAACTTTGGGCTCAGTTGCATCTCGAGCCCTGATTCCGGTTGACTGATGGTGGGGGCTGCATGGGGGTCTTTGCCGAAAAACATTCTGAGCTGGATGGGGTAGAGTCCTGGGGTCAGTCAGATGTTCCCCCACATGTGGGATGAGAAAGGGGGCTCCTGGGCTGGCAGATTGCTGTCCCTGCACCTGATGGTCTCGAGGACCCTTTCCAGGCTGACGTTCAGTCATTTTATTCATTTCATCAGTTCGTAGAATATTTGACTGTCATGGTCCCCCCATCCAGCCCACTTCCTTCCACCGGCCCATCAGAGCAAAGCTGATGACTGTCTTCGGACGGTACGGGCGGGCTGATCTGCCTTTGAGGTGTCTCACTGAGCAGCCCGGGGGCCTCCGTGTCTCCCCTCTGTTCCACGCTGTCAGAATTCGCGACAGTGCCTTTGTCACCAGCCTCGCTTGGCTGCACGACAGAAATCCAGGGTGTCTGGCATCCTTCGGAAGGAACCCCTGCAGGTACCTGCCTGGACCTCCAGCAATCTGGTGGGCAGGGCTGCGGGAACTGTTTCCTTTGGGGGCAGCCTCTGGAGAGGCAGGGGTGATTTGTGTCAACACGAGTGACCGTTCCCAAGGCCCACCTTGGGGGACAGAACCCCCTCTCCGCCTTCTCATTGGTTCTGACAGGAGCTGGGAGCCCCGTCACCATCTGGGTGCTGATTCCCACCCCAGTTCTTGGCACTGCCGACATCCAGACACTCGTCTCGCGGTGGAGGGCGGGCGGGAGAGGGGAGAAAGGACGAGCTGGGGCCGGGATCACCCCGCAGCTCCCGGTAGCCGCTGTGGAGCCTCGGTGTGTGGTTTTCTAACCTGTGAAAGGGCCTCAGTGCTCTCCATCTCCAAGGGTGTGTTAAGTTGAAAAGCATACGTGTTTTCCAAGTGCCCACACGCGCGTTGGCGTGCCTGTGGACGGGCTCGTCGGGGGGTGGGTGACGTCACAGTTACGGGGGGTCCGTTAGCTGGCCGAGCCCCGTGTGATGTGGCTTTGTCCTCAGGCCAACTTTTGCTTCCTGGGGTGGTGTTGGTAAAACAGCAAGTGACGTACCCCCAAAGCAGCAGCTTCCTCTCCTGCCCTTGCTCATCAGCTCCCTGCGGGGGTCTCATGAAGGTAGACACTGGCTCACCCCCGTGCCTGGAATCGCCCCCCACAGAGGGAAGTCTGATGCATCTACCCACTGTCCCATTGCAGCTCAGCCCCACGGGGGAGGTGTCCAGGGCTCTGGGGAGACTGGCTGCTGCGACCTTCCTTGAATACGACACATTCTCTCCAGTAGGTTTGTGGCGACCTGTCTCCCCCGCCCCAGCCTCTAGAATGACAGCTAATATTCAAAAGCTTGGTTTGGGACGGGCCAGAAACCCACTCGTAAGAGCCGCTGGGTAATCGTTTCTGCTCTCGCCTCCCTCCCCCCCGCCCCCGGACTCTGTGCGGTGGGGAGGGGAAGTGGTCCACCTCATGCTGACGCCTTTCGGAAGAGAACTTTGCCAGGCCTCCTTTGAGCCAGGCCGTGAGATGTGTCCTCACACAGAGAGGCACTCGGGGCTGGCGTGGGCCTCCCGGGGGAGCTGGCCTCTGAGCACAGCCTGCCCGAGGTCGGACCCCACGGCAGGCTGAAGAGCTGGCTGCCCTGGGCCCAGGGTGACTCCTGTCCCCGATCCCCAGGCCAGAGTGACCCTGGGGTCTGGGGGCCTGTGGGAAGTGAGGGACAAGTCGGGTGGGCTCACTGGCTGTTGCCTCATTCAGTGAAATATTTGCTGAGTACCTACTTTGTATCCGGAGTGGGGATCAGAAGGGAGGAAGAAGTTGGGTTTCGTCTGGGGAAGAGACAGGCTTATCCACAGGCACTTATAAAATAATTGGAGATGCAGTGAGAGGGATGCCCTTGGTACAAGAGCTCCAGACGGAGAGTCCCGGATGGCAGACTGGGCGGGGGATCCCGGAAGGCCTCTTGGAGGAGGTGTCCCTTGACTGGAGGCTTGCAGGTCAGAGGGGATAACTTGTTGGCAAGATCGTGAGCTGAAAACAAAGGTTTATTGAATCGCAAGTTAAGTGGTAGCTTCCTTGCTCCTTGGGGAAGGCGCATCACAAACTCCTCGCCCCTCTGCTCTGCTCCCTTGCTGACTGGTGGGGAAAACGTCCACGTGCCTGTGAGCGCTGCACTTTGACCTTCACACTTCGACTGCTGGGACTGGGGAGACCTTGGGCTGAGCCCAGAGCTCTCGGGGCTCCAGGTCCCAGGCGTGGGCCCAGGGAGAGGGCATTTGGTCCCCAGAGCTGGGCATGCCTGTCCGTCAGCTATGCAAAGATTCCCGTTAAGGCAGCATCTCGCCCCTGGGTCCCAGCGTGTGTCCCTGCTTTTACTAAAGGGCTGGGGTAGGTGCGCTTTGTCATGGTGGGACCTTCCAGAAGGGCGGCAGGCAGAGCACAAGGCACTCCCAGGCTGCCTGGGTTAAACTACCAGAAACCACGGGAAGCAGGTGCCCTGTCCTTGGACCAGGACACTGAGGCCGAGAGGGAGGGCCTCATGGTGGCCCCAACTGCCTCTCCCCTCCTGGGGCCCCCCTCCTGGACGTGGCTTTAGCCCCCCACCCCTCTCCCCCGCTTCCCTCCTGTGCAGTGAGCATGACGTGGGGGAGGACATCTACGACTGCGTCCCGTGCGAGGATGAAGGGGACGACATTTATGAGGACATCATCAAGGTGGAAGTGCAGCAGCCCATGGTGAGCCCCCGCTGCCCGCCCCGCCCCGCCCCTCCTTTAAAGCCTCTGCGCAGACCCCACCGTCTGAGCCACGGGCGTGGGGGGGGGGAGCTGCACCCAGTCCTTCCTGGCCACCATGGGGTTCATCCCCTGCGCCGGTCGGCCAGGTCCCTTCTTTCCTGTGAAATGTTCTAGGGAGCCCGGGATGTGACACCGCTGCCACCCCGCCTCCCCGGACGTGTTGCTCTGGAAGTCTTCTCCGGAGGGCGTGCAGGGCCCCGAGTCCTCCCTGCCCGGGAGCCTTAGGTAGTGGCGCGGGGCTGGTCTCAGGCAGCCTGCCTCCCTCTGCCCCTAGCCAGCGTGTGTCTTTCCTGCGCGAGGATGTTTATTTCCGACGGGCGTCGGCTAATCACGTCTCGGATGTTTGTTTGCTGCCGCTCCGTGTGCTGCCCACAGCTGCTGTACTGGGGAGGGAGGGTTGCTGCCAGGCCAGGACGGGAGACGGGGCTCTGGTGGCGTGGACCACAGCCCCTTCGCACCCCCAGGCTCCTGGGGGCGGTCGCGATGCCAGTTGCCCACTGTGGCGGCTTTTGATGCCATTTGCCCTCACCAGAGAAATGGGGGAAATTTCTCTGAAAGCGGGTTTCAGTCTTTTCCCTCAGTGTGGGGGCCACCAGCTGGTGGTGGAGAAACAAAAGGGTAGGACACAGCTCCCCACGAGGCCTCTCAGAGAGGCCCTTCCCGCTCTCTGACGGGAGACGTGCCAAGATGCCGGGCAGTGGCTCACAGCCCCAGATGCTGCTTCTAGGAACGGGTTTCTCATTTTGCCCCTCAAGGGTCTGAAGGTGGGTTTCGCTCCCCACAATTACCAGGAATCTCACTCTGGAGAGTCAGCTGTGGGTCTGTGAGCCCAGGTCTGCCCCCGCCCCGGGCAGCCTTACGGTAGGCAGCTCTGCTGCTGGACCTTCCAGGGAAGTGGGCTCAGGGGGCCAGAGGGCTCTGCTTAGCTGCCCCGGCCTGAGAGGCTGGCTGGCCTCCCGCATCGCCAGCAGGCTGAGTGAGATGGGCGCCGCCTGACTCCCCAGGCCCTTTGGAAGCTGGGTGTCCTTGGGTTAGGCGAAGGCATGTGGGTGTAGTGGCCTGTGTGTTTGGGGGGATCTCCTGCCCCCTGGTTGTACAAGCTCCCACAAGACCCCGTCTGCACCTGGCTTGCAGAAGCCCTGGAGTGGGCGCTCCCCAGAGGCCGCTGCTGTCCCTGGTGCTGAAAGCACATGACAGGACCCGGGGCGTTTGCAGGACCTGCGGGGCTGGGGGAGATGCCCGCCTGTGTCCTGGGGACAAACCAGCGTCCCACCTGCCCAGCGATGCGTAGCGCCCCAAGTCTCGGCGCTGGGCTCACGAGCTGTCCTGTCCATCTCCTGCCACCCGCCAGGTCCTCTGAGATACAACAGCTGGTTTTATTTCCTCTCCTGTCATGTCTGGAGCTATCTGAACGGTCTAAGTGGAAAGTATTGGGAATAGTGACATTTCTAAAGGAAGCTACAGCCAGGAGATGGCAGGTGCCACTCTCAGAGCCCGGCCGTGGGCAAGCTGCCATGTGCTCGGTCCTGGCACTGTCCCCGCCGCCCTGCCAGGCTGCCATGCGGGCGGGCGGAGGGTGTGATGTGCCCTCTGGGGCCGTTGGCTAATGGGGGTGAGCTCCCTGACTCCCCCAAGCTCGGCTTGAATAAGCGTAAGCACCGCTAACTGGTTCTTTGCCCTATTTGTCTCTCCACGCTTTCAGATTAGATACATGCAGGTAAGTAGCAGGTGGAGGGGAGGCCCGGGGCCAGTCCTGCCAGCACCGTCTTCCTCTGACTTCCGGGAGGAACTCGGGACCCTGTCCCCAGGGAGACGCTGTTGGGCACCACATTCTTACACACAGTTTTAGGGGAGCTGTGGACCCTCAGCACTGAATTCCCAGGCTGAGCGGGGCTTCGGGCTTTGGGAAGGGGCCTGGGGGGCCTGGGTGATGTGCCCGCCCGGCAGGTTACTTTGGAGAACTGTGGCCCCGGCAAACCCACGCGGGGCCCTGGGGCATTTCCTGGAGGAGGGGGAGGATGACGTCAGGGCAGGTATGAGTCCAGACGGCGCGTCCCACGTCCCAGCACTGTTTCCCCGGAGCCTTGCTTGCTTGGACTGAAAGGACTTAAGGAGAGTGTCTGGACCGTCCACAGAACCTCCGACAGTCAGCCCACCTGCTGCCTCTTCCCCGGCCCCTGTGGCCACAGTCTCTTGGTCAGTCCCATCCCAGAGGTGGGGCAGGCCCCGCCTCAGAGGCGTGTCCTCAGTGACCCCTGCCGACGGGCTGTTAGCTCGGAACCTGGTCCGAGGCAGTGGACATTTGGAAGGTCCAGCCCTGTGGGGAATTGGCTTCTTCCTCTGAGGCGGTAGCAGGCTGAAGCTGGGAGGTGGGTCAGCGGGTGGACACGTGTCCTCGGGGAGCTGGTCAGACCCTCTCTGTGCACGGAGTCGGCGCTTTACGTATGTGACGCCCACTGTGTCTGCTGGAGGGGGCGACCAGTCTGGTGGAGACAGATTCAGAAGCCTCTGTCCCATCTCTGCGCTGTCGTCAGTTCTCAGGGTCACACCACATCCCCTCCCCTGTGCCTCAGCCTGCCCGTCTGCAGAAAGGAGGGGAAGGGCCTTTTGTCTCCCACGCGGCCCCCTTCACGCTCAGTGACCCCACGGCCGAGCCCGGGCGGGCGGCAGGTGGAGGGCCTGGCGGGGTCCTGGCTGACCTCCTGTGCCCCCTCTAGAAAATGGGCATGACGGAGGACGACAAGAGAAGCTGCTGCCTGCTGGAGATCCAGGAGACGGAAGCCAAGTACTACCGGACCCTGGAGGACATCGAGAAGGTGGGCGTGGCCGCCGGGTCCACCCAGGACCCCTGCCTCCTGGGAGCCGCTGTCACCGGGCAGGGACTCAGGGCAGCGGTGACGGAGGCGGGGCTCACGGGCCCTCTGGGTTTTGCACCCTCCAAAAAGGAGGTCGCCCTCACCTTTCCTCTGCCCTCTGCCCTCTGCCCCCACACAAGCTGTGGGCTCCACTCAGGCCAGCTTCCTCGTCAGCTGCCACCCTTGGCCCTGGCCCCACCTCCACCCTTTGGCCTCAGCTCGGACCCTGGACTGTTCCTGACTTGCTTCACAGGCTCCTTCCAGCCTAGACGGGGCGTCGTTATGGCTTCCGCTCCGGAATGCGCCGAGCTAGGCTCTTTACGTTTCTATCCTCACCCAGAGCTAGACGCCTTCTGTATACACTCTCCCCAGGCCAGGCGCTGAGTGAGCTCTTGATGTGTCCCTCCTCCCTGGGGTGCTGTCTGCCCTCAGCCTCCCCCCACCCTGTGAGCTGCGATAACAGCAGTACTACCCACTGTGGGCATCCTGCACCTGGGACGCAGTTGGGCCCAGCGACGTGAGTCTCTGGAGCTCCTGTGGCGGCCTGTGTGCTCCCCTGAATGGCCGGTCAGCGCTGTCTCCCTGCCGGCCTGCCCAGCTCCTGGAGAACCACGGACGGGCCTGCTCCTGCCATCCGCCCTGGCCTCCTGTGGTCACTGGCGCAGTGCCGTTTCCCTGTCACTTGGGCATCCTCATTGCCAGCTGCCAGTGCACGCTGGCGTGAAAGAACCAACACGTTTTTGAGACGGACCCTTCCTGGCTGGTCTTTCACTGCAGAGTAGGGCCAAGTGTAGCCATAAGGGGGTGGCCTAAGAAGGCCCCCACTGTTCAGGGCGCTGTGGAACCTCCAGCCGGGAGTCGTGAGATGCCCCTTGGCCCCAGGTCTGGCCCAGGCTTCTGACCTTTCCCCTCCTCCCGCCCCACTCAACCCTTGTGTGTCCGCCCTTTAGCTTCTCCCCGACCACCAGCTTTTCTGCAGACACATGGTCCCAGCTGCCCACTCCTTCGAGTCCCAGCTCCCGGGTCAGCTCCTTCCAGGGCCCTGCAGGCTTCACGTAGCCTGAGTTTCGTCGCAGAAAACCGGCGGGCCACTGTGGCCCGTCTCCACCCCTGCAGTGTGGGCTTTGGGGGCGGGTGCTGCCCGTCTGCGGGCGCAGTGCACGTCGGGGTTTGAGCTGGGGGCGTGCCCAGCCAGGGTGTGCATGTGCTGAGTGTTCTCGGGGACGATCGTGTTTGCAGTCCTCCCCTAACCGTGTTGCCATCCCCGTGTCAGGTGAGGAAACCGAGTCACACAGTGGCCGGTGCCGGCACGGCACAGGGAGGAGTGCTTGGGTGCGTCCAGCAGCCACTAGTCTTTGTTCGTTTGCACAGGTCTCTCTTGCTGCACACAGCGGCCAAGGAGAGGGCCAGGGGACCAGGACCCTGTGGGAGAAGGGGCAGGGAGAGGGGAGGGTGGCTGGTCGTTCCCTGCGGGGGCCTCCGGGAGGCCGGGGGCAGAAGCACCCCTGCCACTGTGGCGCTTGCGGGGCCGGAGCGGGCCCCTTGATGACAGGTTTGGGGGTGCACTCATGGGTGTAGGCTCAGGAATGGGTGTCGGGTGGGAATCACGGCATTTCTCGGTCCTCAGGCTCTCCCTTGGGTGATGCCTCTCGCCTCCCGGGAGGACCCCACTTGCTCAAATATCTCAAACAGCAGAGCCCACCCTGGCTGGCCTTAGGGTGGAAGTCCAGCGCCACGTGCAAGGGGCCCTCTGAGGAACTTTGCCCACCTGGCGGGTCCTCAGGCCTGACCCCCACCCGGTCCCACACTTCCCGCGCAGGTCTCCCCCTCTCCAGTAAGCGTGGAGCACCCCCGTGTGCTGGTGAGCGGCCGCCCCGCAGGACCCTTGATGGGGGAACGGGGGCGCTGCCTGCAGTCGCCTGTTTTTCTCTGAGGCCGTTAGAGCCCCTCCGACCGGCGACTGTGGCCTCAACGGTGACGGGCGTCCTTCAGGCGGTGACGGGCTTCTCTCTTCCAGAACTACGTGACCCCTCTGAGGCTCGTGCTGAGCCCGGCGGACATGGCGGCCATCTTCATCAACCTGGAGGTGAGGGTCCCACCCCGGCTCACCGTGTGTGGGCTGGAGGTCCTAACCTGCTCGGACGTCAGGCGGGCTCCCACGTGACCGTCCCCAGGGCTTGATGGTTGATCCTGGCTAAAGGGTGTTTCGTGGCTGACGGATGGGGGGCGGTGAGCAGGCCCCCATTTCTTGGGGACTTTGGTTTTAGGAGACAGAGGACAGTTTCTGGGAGCTTCCCTGCCCAATACCGTGTTGGCGGGTGTGCCCGGGACGCACACGCCCTGGAGGAAGCCCCAGGTTTTGTCGTCAGTGGAGGGAAGTGTGTCCCCTCCCCCTCTCTGAGCAAACAGAGCGCCCTCACTGCTCTGCGGTGTCTGAACACGGACACCGGAGGGCCATCCCGCGTGGGGAGGCTCACCTCGATGTGGTCAGCAGAGCCGGGCCCGGAAGCTGCGTGTGGGTGGGCTTCGTCGGGGAGCACTGGCCCTACTCTTCCTTGGGGTGCCGACGGCTTGAGGAGTGGGCGCTGGGCACCTCCTGGGTGAGGCTGACGCAGACCCGGAGTTTCGCAGCCCCTGCGCCCCCCGGCCCAGAGCTCATCCGGCCGTGAGCAGTGGCACACGTGGCCACAGGACTGGGGACCTGGCTGGGGGACGGTGCTGCCTGCCAGCCACCCCTCTGCTCTGGAGTGCGGACACACTTCCCCCGGCCCCGCTTCCACAGCAGAGAGACTTCACCCGTCAGGGCGCCTGCGCCCCTGCACTCCCGCGTACAGCGGGCGGGTCCCCAGGATGCCGGCTGGGGTCGGGCACCGTGTGTCTGGACAGGCTGGTGCAGACTCTGGGCGGCTTTGGCACCTTCTAGTGAACGGCAGCCGGTGTGTACGTGAGGAAGTACGCCCGGCGCCCGGCCGCTCACACGGACGTCCTTCCATCGGAACGGCAGCCCGGAAGGAGCGGGATCACGGAGCCCGCGTGCCCCCAGCCTGCTGTGCCTGCTCACGCGTGGTTGCTTTTTGTCCCAGGACCTAATTAAGGTGCATCACAGCTTCCTGAGGGCCATCGACGTGTCCATGATGGCGGGGGGCAGCTCGCTGGCCAAGGTCTTCCTGGACTTCAAGGAAAGGTGAGTGGCCGGGGCCTCTGGGGCGTCCGGGCGCCGCTCCGCTTCCATCGTGGGGACGGGGCGGAGCTGGCGGGTGAGTTTACCCAGGTTACCGCTGCGCGGTGCTGAAGCGGGCGTCGGTGCTCCCACGCTCACCCTGTCCTCACTTGTAAACTGAGAAAACTGCCTGCCCTCCGTGCCGTCACAGCCTGCATGGGAGGGGCCTCTCGGGGGCTCCAGCCGCCCCCTCTGCCTCTATTCTTGGGGGTCGTGGTGGCTGAAGGACACTCGTGCCATCACGACGCCCCTGCCGTGCTGCAGACCCCACGGGAGTCGGGCACCGGGAGAGTCTGCCCCTGAGTTCTGTGCCTGGGGGGAGGTGACCTGTGGCACCTGCCTCTACAACTGCACTCACCCCCGCCTGTGCCAGCCTGAGTGAGGGGCTTCAGGGGCTGCAGGGAGCCGTGGCTGAGAGCCCAGGCTCTGGGTCCCCAGGGCTGAGGCCATGCCGCTGCTTCTACAGGACACCACAGCCCGACTTCTTTATCTGTCGGTCAGGGGCCACGATGGCGTCTGTGCCACTTGGTGCCCTGAGGGTGAGCAGAGCCCAGGCCTGCGCTGCCGACACGCTGGTCCACACCCAGCGAAGGCTGCGGTGACCGGGCAGGTGTAGGGGCCGGACCTGGGCAGCCGGGCGGGGGTGCGGACGGCAGCCCTGGACGCGGTTGCGTGGCCATCTTGGCATAAACTGGCTTCAGCCCTGAACGTGGGGAGACGTGGTTCCGGGACCGAGAAGCGCAGAGCCCTGGCTCTCCCAGTGGTGCCCTGGTCCTGTGCGAGTCTCTGCAGCTTCGGGGCAAGTGTCCGTGGAGCCCGAGGGGGTATAGATGCTCTTGTCAGGATCCGAGGCGGCCCTTCTCCTCCAGGCCCCTCCCAGGTGGTTAGGCTGAGTCTAGACGCAGAGACGGCGCCGGCCTCCACCCCGCCAGAAAGTCACCTGTGGTAATCATGCCCGTTAGTGGGGTCCCTGATCAGAATCAAGACTGTCAATGGGACAGAGCGACAGCTCATTAGGAGTCAACGCAGGGACCTTTTTTAAAAAAAATTATACCGCTCTTACGTGGCCCCTGTGAATCTATTTGCTTGCTGGCTTTAAGCGCCTCTGTTGGTCACCCCAGTTGATGGAGGGGGTCCGGAGGCAGCCTTCTGTTCTCTAGAATGTCCTGCTGGAGCCTGGCGGGGGCGTTGGGATTCTGGAAGCTTCCAGCTAGGTGTGAGGGGGCAGCTGTCAGGATGGCTCTGCCGTCCCAGCAGAGAGCCCGGGCCCCTGCTTCTTCCCCTTGCGCCTTGGCAACTGGTGCTTCAAGACGGGATGCTGACGAGGACGAAGCCGGATGACGTGGAGGGCTCACAGGGTGCCGGCATCGCAGGGTCCTGGGAGATGGTGGCTTTTAGCCACTGAAATCTCAAGATATGCACCAGCAGATGGTGCCTGGCGTTCTGTCCCTCGTAGAATCTTTGGACAAGGAGCCTCAAGGTTCTGTCTTCGTGGTGCCTCTGCCTGGGAGCTTGTTAAAAATACCGATTCCTGGGGCTTCCCTGGTGGCACGGTGGTTAAGAATCTGCCTGGCAATGCAGGGGACACGGGTTCAAGCCCTGGTCTGGGAACTAGATCCCACATGCCGCGGAGCAACTAAGCCCGTGCACCACAACTACTGAGCCTGCGCTCTGGAGCCTGTGTGCCACAACTCCTGAGCCCACGTGCCACAACTACTGAAGCCCGTGCACCTAGAGCCCGTGCTCCGCGACAAGAGAAGCCACTGCAGTGAGAAGCCCGCGCACCGCACGAAGAGTAGTCCCCACTCACCGCAACTAGAGAAAGCCCACGTGCAGCAATAAAGACCCAACACAGCCAAAAAAAAAAAAATACCGATTCCTGGGGTCTGATGAGGGATCCTGGGAGCTGTAGAAGGCACCACAGGGGCCAGTGGGGACCCTGGGTCCATGTCACCCTCATCTGCAGGAGGGTCCCCTGCATCGCCCGTCAGGTAACTCTCAGCTCCGCTCACAACCCTCTGCACAGGCAGCTGCATTCCCAGGCGCCTTCAGCTAGGATTGCCTGAACGTGCCTCCCCCAGGTGCCCTGTAGCTCCAGGCAAGGAGCCGTGGCCTCCTGAACAGGCAAGGGTCCTCAAGCCTGCTTTCTGAGGGGCCACGAGTCGGGGGGCTCCCGGGAGCCATGAGGGAGCAGGCAGTGCCCATGTACAGGTGGCAGACGCAGCCAGAGGAGAGCAGACGAGGTTTCTCCAGGCACCAGCAGGTGTGGGCATGCTGGCCGGCCCGGGCAAGGGGGTGGGGATCCGGTCTGGGGGTCAGGCCGGCTCCCTAACCCACCCTCTGCCCCCAACAAGGTTTTCCTCTCACCTGGCTGCAAGCCACCATGCTAGGTGGGCCCATGGTGCCCCGCTGCTGGACTTGAGCTGACTGTCAGACCTGACCCTCGCCCAGGTGACGGGCACGGCAGACACTTCTCAGCACCTCGTTAGTGCTGCGCCTTGGCTGGGGGTCGGACGGGCACTGAGGCCCAGTAACCCAGCTCTAGGCCGCGTGGCTGAGGTACAGATGGATGACCTGTCCTCTCCTGGGCCCCTCCACGTCCCCAGCACAAGGGCTCTGCTGCCTGGCCTGTCCCCGTGGTCCAGTTTGCCTGTGAATAAGACCTCGCACCATCCTCTACACACAACCTCGGGCTGGCCTGCCCCCAGGCCTCCTTTCCTCTGGGAATGACGGACGTTTCCGCCTTGGAGAATTGCCGTGAGCAGAATGCATCCTGGCACCGAGAGCTCTGCAGATGGTCACCCGCCCAGCGAGGCATCGGGGGGTCCAGGCATCCGCCCAGCGAGGCATCAGGGGGTCCAGGCACTTCTCCCTCCCTTTGGGGGAGGGGCTGGCTGCATTTCACCAGACCTCATTTGCCAAATCACTGTTCATCCCAGCGTCCGCCTTTTCTGGCGCGTCCCTTCTTATTTCTGAGTCGGCCCCGAAGGCCCTGATGGTCGCTGGCTTACCGATTCTGCAAGCATTTATGGACCGCCTGCTGTGTGCGGCTGCAGAGCTCTGGGCCAAGGACATCGTGGTGAGCGAAGCAGGCTCAGCGCTCCCTGGGAAACGAGTCCACAGACGAGACTTACCGTGGGCTGTGATAGTGCCTGAGAGCACAGGGAAGGGGAGGGGGATGAGCACAGGCTGGGGCCCCCTGAGGGCCTGGGGGAGAGGGGATCAGCCCTGAAGCCACGTGGGGAGTAGAAGCTGCGGGAGAGCCAGGAGCTCTGACTGTTTGGGGAACCGGCAGAGGCCGGAGGAGCGGGACCGAGGGGGCGAAGGGGAGGTTCTCCAAGGAGCAGTTACAGGTTCTGCAGGATCTGGTGGGCGAAGATAGGGATTCATAATTTTTTTTTTTTATTTTTGCGGTACGCGGGCCTCTCACTGCCGTGGCCTCTCCCGTTGCGGAGCACAGGCTCCGGACGCGCAGGCTCAGCGGCCATGGCTCACGGGCACAGCCGCTCCGCGGCACGTGGGATCCTCCCAGACCGGGGCACGAACCCGTGTCCCCTGCATCGGCAGGCGGACTCTCAACCACTGCGCCACCAGGGAAGCCCCATAATTTTTTTAATGAGGGCAGGAGAAGCCATTGAATTCAAGGGGCAAGATGCCGGCAGCTCGTCCCTGATGAAGGATGGGTGGCATCCAGGTGTGGTATGAGCAGCAGAATGGCAGGGGGCGATCACCTCCCTCTTTTTGGAGCTTATTCTCCCATTAATGCAGCCTTGATCCTCAGACAAGGCAGGGGCTCCTGTTAACCTTGCCGTGTGGGCTTACAGGAGACGACGTCTCCCACACGGAGGGAGCTGGCTCTCGGGCAGGGTTTGCGTTGAAGTCACACCTTTTGTATTTATCGCTGGGGCTGACCAAGGTGGGCCTGGAGCCTGACTTCTCGTGGGTCCGCGGTTCGGGCTGGATGGGGCCTGGGGAGCTGGTGGCCCGGTGGTAAGGCGGGAGGACGAGCTCTTAGGAGGGACTGTCTGTGGGGCTTTGCGCACGTGCCGTTAGGAGGAACGTCGTTCAGAAAGGCAGGTTCCCCGTCCCAGGACCCCGTGGGATTTCCGTGAGTGTGGAGAGAGAGGCTCTGGGCAGGGGAGGGCTTCGGCGCGCTGCAGCTGCTCCTTGCTCTTAGGTTAGGTGGACGGCGCTGCCCTCTGGCTGTGATTTCCATTCACGGAAACCAGGGTCTCTGGGGGCCTTTCATCTCAAAGCCCGAGGCCAGGTGGTCCTGCACGGAGACAGCCCTCTCGTACCCCCTAGAGCCCCCGCAGGGGTTCGCGTGGCTGCCCTGTCGGCAGGGCTGCCCTGGGACCACCAGCCGGAGAGCCCTTTGCCTCCCGCCCCGTCCAGAGCTCCTTTCCCAGATGGGGCAGCTCGGGACGGGAGAGGGGAGCGGCCTTGGCCACGCGTGGTCTCAGCTTGTTCCCGTGTCCCGGGTGAACACCTGGGCGCATCACCTGTGTCCTGGGACGTGCTCCGTCCTGTCCCCGGCTGTGTGGGCTGAGACAGAAGTGACGCAGTGAGGAAATAAGGCGTCAGATGTATTTCTGTGAGAGGCATTCAGCCTCCCTTTATGGGGTCGGAGTTGGAAGGTCAAGCAGTTAAATAAATAACCTAGCCCGGAGCTGGTGGCCAACATCGACCACCCCATGAAAGAGCAGAAGGTGGACGAAGGTCGCTCAGCTGACAGTCCGGGACACGGGCACGCAGAGTCAGCGGGGACAGGAGTTAGGAATGAGGTGGCCATGTTACATGCAAACCGGTCGATTTCCTCCGTGGCAAGAGCGCTGGAACCTTTGGGTTGCTTCCCCAGCGTGACGGAAATCACGTGTACAGAACAGGGTCACGCAGCGTGCGTCGGGCCGGGTCGGGGAGACCGCCTTCCCCGGGGCCTCGGGTGGCTGGCGTTCCCAGGCGCTCCGGTGGGACCGTGAACCGTCAAGTCCTCCGCGTGTGCGTTGCCTTACTTCCAAGTTTCTGGGTTTTTTTTTAAACTTTGGTACACGAAACTGGCTTTCTTTCTCTTCCTTCCTCCCTCCCTCCCTCCCTTTCTTTCTTTTTGGCTGCATTGAGTCTTCGTTGCTGTGCGCGGGCTTTCTCTAGTTGTGGTGAGCAGGGGCTACTCTGGTTGTGGTGCGTGGGCTTCTCGTTGCGGTGGCTTCTCTTGTTGCGGAGCATGGACTCTAGGCGCGCGGGCTTCAGTATTTGTGGCACGCAGGCTCAGTAATTGTGGCGCACAGGCTCGGTAGTTGTGGCACACGGGCTTAGTTGTTTCGCAGCATGTGGAATCTTCCCAGACCAGAGCTCAAACCCGTGTCCTCTGCATTGACAGGCAGATTCTTAACGACTGCGCCACCAGGGAAGCCCCTTAATCAACTTTTATATGAAAATTCTGAATTGAATAGCAGACTCCTTGAAGTGGAAACCAGGGCTCAGTTTCTCATGCAGAGTGGCTCCTGGTCAGTGTGTCACACTCGGGACTCTGGACCCGGCCATCTGTCCCAAACCCCCAAGGCCCCAGGGAGGGGAGACCTGCCCGGGGGCTCACGTGGCAGAGCCGGGGTGCTGGATGCCCGGCCCAGGTGTGGTCACCGCGGGTCCCTCGGGCCGTGCAGGGAGAGCCTGGGGAGTCCCACAGACCCAGCAGGATGCAATGTCATCTCCTCCAAAGTGAAGCCAGCAACAGGCCTTGACTGCCTACCCACAGCGCCTCGCCAGGTACCCCAGGGTGCAGCAGCGTCCGCGGAGGACAGAGAAATGGGCCTGACGTCATCTTCACCCGAGCTTCCCAGAGCTGGGCCGGGAGAGGCCTCCAGACGTTTGCTGACACACAGCGTAACCTGCGTCTGGCAGGGCGTCCCTGGAACGTCATGCGCGGGGCTCGGCCTCCTGGTGTCGCCCTTTATTAGCTGGTGACTCTTAGCAAGTTCACTGAGGCCTTGGTTTCCCCACTGGAGAGTGGGGCTCACCACCCCCACCTCTACAAGTGGGTTAAAGGGTCGTGACGCTGTGCGTGAAGCTCCTGGCCCTGGTGGCTCCCAGAGGTGGTGGCTGTTGCAGCCAACGACGTCACCTGCCTGGTCCTTCTCCAGGGGCGTACTCGGTAGTCAGGTGACAAGATTTTGAAAGATGAGGTTTCAGGCTAGTAACCCAAGGCCCTGAGAGCGCTGGGCCCCAGTGCCGGGGGCTCTGGTCTGTCGGCCCTGGGGGATCGTGGTGGGAGCAAAGCAGAGGGTGTTAGGAGAGAAGCAGGACGGCAGGCAGGCAGTGGACGCAGGGGAGGCCGGAAGCGGGGGGGGGGCGGGGCTGGGTTAGAGGGAGCTCCTTCTCCCCCTCTGCACCCCGCATCTTCCCTGGATCCGCGGCCCCTCCCAGCACCCCCGTCTCCCAGGTGACGGGGCCTGACGTCACCCTGCCCTGAGAGGCCGGTGGCTGGAACCCAGGCACAGACCATCAGTGCCATGTGGCAGCAACAAGGGCTGGCCCACGGGGTCCCCGCACCTCGAAATGTCAGCTCAGGGGCCGGCCCCCCAGGGCGAGCACAGAGCCGGGCTGGGCCTTGGTGCTCACTGCCTGTGGGCTGCAGCGTGAGTCGCCTGGGGAGGCGGGGGCTTCTGTCTGGCTTTGGCCCTTTCCAGGGGCGGGATGGGGGGCTGAGAGCGGCACCCCCAAACCCGGTCCTGACCTGGAACAGAACCACAGAAGAGGGCCTCCTTGGGTTCGGGGAAGGCAGGGTGCCCCTCCCTCCCCACGGCTGGCAGCCCTCCTCCTGGGCAGGACGGGGAAGGAAAGCAGCCTCATGGGAAGGACAAAACCGTTAAACGTGCGAACACGTGAGGAGCTGTCGGGGGGGAGCTGCTTGCTGTGCTCACAGCCTGACGTGCAAACGGCTCGGGCTCACACCCAGTGTGTGTGTGTGTGTGTGTGTGTGCGCGCCCGCGTCCAGGCTCCTGATCTACGGGGAGTACTGCAGCCGCATGGAGCACGCGCAGAGCACGCTGAGCCAGCTCCTGGCCGGCAGGGAGGACTTCAGACAGAAAGTCGAGGTACTTGCCGTGTCCGAGCTTCCAGCTCCCTGGCCTCTTACCCGTTTCCTGGGAAGCTGGGGGCGGGGCAGTGATGGGACGTTTTTGGTAGATGTTTCTGGCAGGTGGTTTTTTCTCCTTTGCATTTTGTTGGGGTTGAGAGTGGGCAGGGGGAGGTCACCGTCCCAGGCCAGGGCCCAGCCTGGGTGCCGCTGTGGCAGGACCCCCGGACCAGATCCGGCTGAGTGGGGGGCTGTGACTGAGCCCTGACCCTGGCCTATCGGGACCCCATGGGGGCCCCAGGTGACGGACCTCTGCTGGGAGCCTCCCACCCCTGCCGTGTCGTCCCCCCAGAGGCTGGGCTTCCCATGTTGTGTCTGGCCGGTCAGACGGTTCCCAGGGTGAGCCCTGGTGGCACGTCCCTTTGCTCCGGCAGTGCTGGGGGTGACTCGCCCCTCGGAGAGGCCCGATGCCCTCGTGTGTCCAGGCAACCCGTGGGGAGCCCCTGGTTCCTGAAGGCGGTGCCCCCGTTAGTGTGAGCTGGCCTCCCCCAGGGTCTCTGGTAGACCCCAGACCAGGCGTCACTCAGAATCCCCCCCATGTGGCCACTGCAGACCCCTGAGGCTATGAGAGGGTCTGCCCGCCTGCTGTGCAGCCCACCCCTCTGCACACGCCTGGTTTGGGGGGGGGCGGTCTCTGGGAGCCGGACCGGAGGAAGACCAGACACCTGGGCCCCAGTGCAGGGCTTGGGTCTGCCCCCGTCCCCAGGCCGGGGGATGGGAGTGTTGGGGTCCGGTGTGCCCGGGCAAGGATGCTCTAAACCCACCCGCTGCTCCCCCGACGCCCAGGAATGCACCCTGAAGGTCCAAGACGGGAAGTTCAAGCTGCAGGACCTGCTGGTGGTCCCCATGCAGAGGGTGCTCAAATACCACCTGCTCCTCAAGGTGAGACTGGCTGGAGGGGGTCAGGGCCCGGCAGCCCCCGGGGCGTGGGGTGGAGCCCACATACAGGCCAGGGTGACAAATGAACAAGCGCGTAGAGTAGGGCAGCCCGTGCTTAGCGCCTAAAAACTGCAAAATCAGTGCCGGGAGCTACGCAGTGTTTGTGTGTCT
Source organism: Globicephala melas (assembly GCF_963455315.2). Taxonomy (NCBI): domain Eukaryota; kingdom Metazoa; phylum Chordata; class Mammalia; order Artiodactyla; family Delphinidae; genus Globicephala; species Globicephala melas. The sequence continues at coordinate 2,771,020 of NC_083319.1, read as the reverse complement.
TATGAATGTTGTCAGTTAGTACGCAAGGACAATTATGATCTAAATCGGTAAGAGGAAAAAAAGCCGAGAGAGACAGAAAAGCACCCTCAGGCCAGAAGTAAGAGCTCCTGGGGCTCGTCTCCTAACCCAGTCCCTGAGCTTCCTGGTGGCCACGGAAACAGGAAGTCCTTCGGGACAGACAGACCTGCGAGGGAGACAGTGGTTTCTGTGAGATGGCAGCCAAGCCTCTTTAGTGAATCAGCAGGTCACCTGTTAGCACGGCCCCTGGCTTTGTGCTGTCTTAATGTTCCCCCCGTTATCCACAAGCGTTGGAGACACCTCGCCTCGAGGCCGTGTGTCCCCTGCAGGAGGACTCGCTGTCTGTCTGCCGGAGTTGGGCGGCTGGACCAGAGCCGGGGGTGGGGGTGGGGGTGGGGCTTTGTCCCGAGGGCCTGGCTCTGTCTGCACACCCGGGGCCTGGTGGGGACCCCTGAGTGGTCACCCACGCCTCACCACCCCCCCAGGAACTTCTGAGCCATTCCACCGACCGGCCCGAGAGGCAGCAGCTCAAAGAAGCGCTGGAGGCCATGCAGGTGGGTAAACTGAGGCAGGGGAGAGGCCGGGCCAGCCTGGGGCTTCATGGGCCGTGCCCGCCCTCTTTGACTGGACCTGGGCTCGCTAACAGCCTTACCTCGGTGATCGGAGATGTAGATCTTCCCGGGACGGCAAGAGGCGGAGCAGGGGCAGGGCGGTGGATGGGACCCACCAGGGGCAGAGGGGGTGGGTGGAGGGGGCTTCCCTAAGGATTCTCTTCTCTAGCCTCCCCTGGCCCACAGTGACCCCACCCGCACCCCCAGGCCTCCCTTCCTCTCGCTTCCCTGACCGTCTGCCAGACGGTCGCCAGAATCCAGGCACCGGACCCAGTGCTGGGCCACCTGGCCCTCCCCTGCCTGCTGCCCAGTGTGTGGCATCTGCTTCTGAAATGCCCACTCCACCCAGGCACGGCGCCTCTCCCCTCCTCCCTCTGTCCATGGAAGCCCACTTTGCAGCTCAGCCCCCGGAAGGAGAGCCCAGCTCACGTCCCTCCCCCTCTTAGAACCCTTCTGTGGCTCCCCACTGCCTGCTGAGTCAGGCCCAGACCCTCCCCCCGGCACACAGGCCTCCAGAGCTGTGCTGGCTTTGCAGTTGTGTTTACCCCTAATGCCCCACCTTCCAGTCAGGCTTGGCCATGCCCAGGCCCCTGAAGGTGTCCGTTCTTCCCCACCTGTGTGTTGGCTCGGGCTGAACCTGTCCTTGTCACCTGGCAACGTCCTGTGCCTCCTCCATCTTTGCGAAGTGACCTTCCCAGGGGGACCGCCCCCTCTGGCTTCTGTCCCCCCACTGCTCGGCCGTCTGTTTCTGGAGCTTCTCTGAGCAGCCTGTCCTCTTCACTCCAAGTCCTGTGCGAACTCTGTGGCCTGTGCCATGGAGGCCCCGGCGGTTGCACGGCTCACCAGGCCCATCTTGTAATGCTCCTGCCTCGGGGTCTCCGATTCTGCCTGGCCAGTGGGCTCCCAGTGTGGACGGGCAGGGGGCACTGGAGGGGAGGCTGGAACCAGCTCTCACCCCCTACCCACCGCCTGGCTCAGGGGCTCCACCCTGGGCTCTGGGTGTCTGTCCCGCTGGGCCTTCTGGATCGCGGTGGGCAGTGCCCCCTGGCGGCCAGCAGGAGACTGCAGCGTGTGGGTGGCCGGGCTGCACGGTGGGGTCGCCCTTGTTCCGCTGAGGCTCTGTAGGGCCAAGAACTGGCTGGTCCAGGTCGACCTGGTTGTTTTCCTTCTACTCTGACCTAGAAGGTGGCCGAGTGACGGGGCAGAAGGAAGCTGCTCTAGGAGGAGGGATTTCCTGGCGCACCAATGGGGCGCAGCTCTTCTGCCTCGTTTGTCAAGTGGGGTGACGCTTCTCACCCCTGCGGCCATTTCGAGGGCCAGCCACCTCTGGGGACGGTGGACGGTGCTTTGGAGATGCCCAGCCCTTGCACGGTGCCGTGGGGTTCGTGGCTGAGCCCCTCACGCCCAGCGTGGGCCTGCTGACCCGCTCCCCGCCTCTGTGTGTCCCAGGACCTGGCGATGTACATCAACGAAGTCAAACGGGACAAAGAGACCCTGAAGAAAATCGGCGAGTTTCAGAGTTCCATAGAGAACCTGGTAAGTGCGCCGGCTCCCCAGGAGCGGAGACAGTCACGGCCATATATGCATGTTTTAAACAATGACTTTCAGGGCTTCCCTGGTGGCGCAGTGGTTGGGAGTCCGCCTGCCGATGCAGGGGACGTGGGTTCGTGCCCCGGTCCGGGAGGATCCCACATGCCGCGTAGCGGCTGGGCCCGTGAGCCATGGCCGCTGAGCCTGCGCGTCTGGAGCCTGTGCTCCGCAACGGGAGAGGCCGCAACGGTGAGAGGCCCGCGTACCGCAAAAAAAAAAAAAAAAAAATGACTTTCACAATCTCAGCATCGAATAAGTGGAAGGGCGACCGCACGCTCCGTCCGTCCGGGTCGTGGAGGCACGTGCAGCCGTGCTGAGCGCTCTCCGCCGAGAGGGTGGAACAGCTCCTGGAGCCGAGGCTGACCTCGCACTGCCAGGCTGTGCACCGAGACCAGCCCAGGGGCCCTGTGCACAAGGGTGGCCACTGGCTGAGGGCCCGAGGAGGGGAACGGTATTGACTGCTCTGCTCTGCCCTCCCTCCCTGGCCTGGACCGGGACTCTCTTGGGTCCAAGAGGAGAGTGCGGCGCCCAGGGGAGCATGAGGCTCTAACACTCTGGGACCCCTGGCTCACCCACATCTCCTGTCTCCATGAGGGACAATAGAGAGGGTTTGGTCACCCTGCCCAGGAGTTGCCCTTGAGTTCTCCCCTCCCCCTTGACCTCTAGCAGGCAGGGCTGACACCTCATGGGACCTTATCCTCATCCTGGTCCATCAGAGGCTCAGCCTCGGGGCGTCAGGTGAACCACTGTGTCCTGCGGGGCGAGGAGATGGGCCATCCCAGGAAGCAGGCACCTCCCCGCCTGTGCCAACCGGTACCAGCCTCTCGCTGATCTGCTGAAGGTCTAAACAGGGTTTCTCCGCCTCGGCACTGTTGACACTTGGGGCTGGAACGTTCTCTGTCGCGGGGCCTGTCCTGTGCATTGTGGGATGTTGAGCTGCACCCCTGGACTCTGTCCGCTAGATGCTGGTAGCATCCCCACCCTTCAGGGGCCCAAGTCATGGCCACCAGATACAACTCCCGACATCACGAGATGTCCCCTGGGTACAGAATCAGCCCTGGCCGAGGACCGCTGGTTTACATGCATTTTCACTCTCTGGTCCCTGAAGTTTCAGAGTCCGGGTGAGTGTCTGTCAAAAGCAAATCAGCACAGAAGCTTTTGCAAAGGAAGCCCCGCATGCCCAGGCTGACACCTGGTGCCCATTTGTCTGGTCCTCCCCAACCAGAGTCAGAAGAGCCCAAACAGGACTGTGGTACAGGCACGTGGCGTGAAGACAATCGTAATGTGTCGTCCAGCAAAGAAAAAAGAAGTCGCCGAACAGCATTATGACCCGACCCCATTTTTCTTTCCTTTCAGAGGGAAGAGGAGGTTAAGGATGGCTGTGCCCCAGGCTGTTAGCGGTGGTGTTAGTGCCCGGTGGGGCCTGGGGCTGTTGGTTTTCCCCTCGTTGAGCGTTGGATGTTTTCCACATGCTCTACGATGGATGGATGGGCACTACTTTTGTGACAAGAAGACTTTTTTTTTTTAAGTTTTTACATACGACTAATTCTTGCGCATCAAATGACAAAAGTTAAGCAGCAGGGAAGCAGGTGTGGAGCACTCCTGTGGGCCAGGCGCCCTGCTCTGCCCAGCCGTGTGGTTTTCTCCGGACCCCATCCCAGCAGGTGGAGCTGGTACCTTTCTTTCCGCCCTTTGGAGATGAGACACAGAGGCCCTGAGTCACTAAGCAGGTGCTGGTCCCACCCTGGGTGACACCCACGCTGCGCCCTTTGTTTTGCTCTGGCAGCTCCTGGAAAATGCAGAAAACTCTGAAAGAAGATGCTGAGAGCCCCCGTCATAGCGCCAGGCGGGCTGGCCTGATAGCGTTTGGCGGCATCCTCTCCTTCCTGTTCTGTCCGCGTAGACCGCACAGGGAACGTGCCCAGAGACGTCTCTCTGAATCAGAGCAGAGCAGAGATGCAAACCAGGCAGAAAACGAAAATGAAATCCTTGCAAACCAGAGAGGGGGTTCCACTCGAAGACTCTTCCTGTGATAGATGAACCACCGGCAGGACCCCCGCGCCCTGCCCGCCCTCTATCTGATAAGCGCTGTCTGTTCTCTGTTTAATTTGGTTTCTCGGGGTCAGGCGTCTGGCGTTTCCCACCAGGTTCCCGCTCTGGCTCCATGATGACAGTGGCCTGCTAACTGACCCACACCATCAATCGCCCTTTGTTGCCGCAGAGCTGGAGGGCGTCCTCAGCAGGGCCGGGTCTGTGGGGCGCAGAGTCTGCAGGCCCAGTTCCTCCCTTCTGTCCTCGGCACCCGCCGGGAACCGGGGGGGGGCTCGTCTCACATCGCTCCCACCTTCGGTTTCAGCGGAAAACGGCCGCCCCGGACGCGTGCCCACCTGCGTTTCTCTCCACGTAGGGAACTTGCTCTGGCACCGGGACTAACGGCCTTGCCCTTTCTTTCCCAGCAAGTGAAACTGGAGGAATTTGGGAGACCAAAGATCGACGGGGAGCTGAAGGTCCGGTCCATAGTGAACCACACCAAGCAAGACAGGTGAGTGGAGCGGGCGCCGGGCCGGGTGGCACCCGAGTCAGACACGCCGCTCCAGGGCACCCCGCTGCCCAGCGGGCCTGGAAACAGCTTCTCACGTGGACTTGGCTTTGGGTTGCGCCTTTTTAAGTGCTTCCTTCCTTCCCGGTGAGAGCGACGGCCAGTGGCTGGCACGCCCGTGGGGCTGCCCTGCCTGCGGCCGGCACTGGACCGGCCGGGCTGGGGGACAGCCAGAGGCGCGGCCTGCGAGCGCACAGGCTCCTGGGAGCGGCCGTGTGAGCTGTTTGCCAAAGGACTGGGCGGGAGTGCGGGCAGGCGACGCGAAAGCTCCCGGGGAGCTGGCACGGCCCAAGCTTGTTCAGTCCTCCACGCACACCTGCTGCGTCCAAGGCCTGGGGCCGTGGCCGGGGTCGCAGAGACGTGAGCCCTGCCCCACGCGGATCCTAATCCCGTGGAGGATGGACGTGTAAATGGGCAGTGACCGGCAGAGGCCAGTGCTGTGGGGAAGGCCAGCGGGGGCAGGGGCATGGAGGATCCAAGGCCGGGCTGAGGGGTCAGAGTCGGCCGGGTGGGCCAGGCCGGGGGAGGGCTCAGGCTCAGGCTCAGGGAGGGAGCAGCCCTCGCGCTGCCCACCCGGGCGCCTACAGCCGTCCCGCGGCCTCGGACCCCACTGTGTTGGCTGCACTGTCGGGCCCCTGGTGGCCGCACTGACAGGCCCCTGGTGGCCGCGCTGTCGGGCCCCTGTGGCCGTGCTGTCGGGCCCCTGTGGCCGCGCTGTCGGGCCCCTGGTGGCCGTGCTGTCGGGCCCCTGGTGGCCGCGCTGATGGGCCCCTGTGGCTGCACTGATGGGCCTCTGGTGGCCGCGCTGTTGGGCCCCTGTGGCCGTGCTGTCGGGCCCCTGGTGGCCGCGCTGACGGGCCCCTGTGGCTGCACTGTTGGGCCCCTGGTGGCCGCGCTGTCGGGCCCCTGTGGCCACGCTGACGGGCCCCTGTGGCCGCGCTGTCGGGCCAGGTACCTGTTCCTGTTTGACAAGGCGGTCATTGTGTGCAAGAGGAGGGGCGACAGCTACGAGCTGAAGGAGATCATCGAGCTGCTTTTCCACAAGATGACCGACGACCCCATGAACAACAAGGACGTCAAGAAGGTGAGCCCCAGCTTCCCGGTGGTGACGGAGGGGCTTCTAAGGCTGGGCCGCCCGGTGCGGGGCAGGCACCGACCCCCCCCGAGGGAGGAGTTGTGGGGTGGCTAGAGAAAGCGTGGTCAGGTGGGCTGGCCTCCACCCGCTCTGTGCTGGGCACAGCACTGCCCCCCCCCGGCCTTTTGTCTGAGTCTTTCCTGGCGGGGGTCGGAGGGGCACGATCCGGATCGCAGCCCCCCAGTGAGGACCCTGAGCTGAGGGGTGTGGCCCGAGGCCGCTGGTGAGAGCCCAGCCTTAGACCTTGGCCGCCTGGCGCATGTGGCCCCCTGCAGCAAGCAGGCCCTCCTGCCCCTCCCCTGCCCTCCCGCTTTGGAGGAGGGCACCGGGTGGGCCTTGCTGTGGCTCGTGGGGCTCTGATGTCCAGCCAACGGGCTGTGGCTGCTGGGGGTGGGGCCATGGCTGGTAAGGGAGGGGCCATGACTGCTAGGGGTGGGGCCATGACTGGTGAGGGAGGGGCCATGACTGCTGGGGGGTGAGGCCATGGCTGCTGGGGGTGGGGCCATGGCTGCTGGGGGTGGGGCCATGGCTCCTGGGGTGGGGCCATGGCTGCTGGGGGTGGGGCCATGACTGGTGAGGGAGGGGCCGTGGCTGCTGGGGGGGTGAGGCCATGGCTGCTGGGGGTGGGGCCATGGCTGCTGGGGTGGGGCCATGGCTGCTGGGGTGGGGCCATGGCTCCTGGGGTGGGGCCATGGCTGCTGGGGGTGGGGCCATGACTGGTGAGGGAGGGGCCATGGCTGCTGGGGGGTGAGGCCATGGCTGCTGGGGTGGGGCCATGGCTGCTGGGGGTGGGGCCATGGCTGCTGGGGTGGGGCCGTGGCTCCTGGGGTGGGGCCGTGGATGCTGTGGGTGGTGCGATGGATGCTGAGTTGGGGCTGCCGTGCTCTCTGGTTCAGTCCTGCTTCTGCACCCAGTGCTTGAGTACCCATGGTGTGCAGCCCTGGGCTGGGTGTGGGTGCCAGGAACCAAAGTGCTGAAAGAGGCTGGACTCCCGAGCTAACAGGTAGAAGGCAGGTGCCACCTGGAAGAGCTGTTGGGGGTGACCTGCCTAGCCCTGATGTCCAAAACAGGCCACTGGGGCCCCAGAAGCAGTGACCTGAGGCCACCTCCCAGGCTCAGGGCTGAAGACGAAGCCCCCCAGGTTCCGCCCCGGCACCTACCCCTCTGGGAGGAAGGCCCTTGCCATGGTGGTCCCATCCTGGGGCACTTGGCAGTGGGCAGTGTCCTGGGTGGCGGCACCCACCGCGGGGCTGGGCCAGGCCTCTTGATGATCTCGTCTCCCCTTTTCCTTTCCTCTCCTCGCGCTTCCTAGTCTCACGGGAAAATGGTAAGCCCCTGGCGCTCGTGCTCGCCACCTTCCTCCCCTCCGGGCCCGATGCCGACACTTCCTCCCTGAGTTGGGAGTGGGGTCTGGGGAGCCGGGTGGGCCTGAGCCGGGCTGGGTTCCCGGCGTTCTCCTCCTTCCTCCCCTCAGTGTCTGGATTAAGAGGAGACATGTACTTGTGATAACAGATTTGCCGGCTGCAAAGGGTGTCAAGTGAAACCCCCCCTCCCGCCTGCCCCACCCACTCCCAGTCCCTGGAGGTTAAGGACCTGGGTGGTTTCAGAGCCACTGGGGTTTGGCCTGTTCTCTCTCTGCCGCCCTTTGTCCTCTTTCTTCTTTCCCTCCCTCCTTCCCTCTTTTCCTTTTTCCCTCCACCTTTCCTAACACAGATGGGCTCAGACTTCCCAGACGCTTCTTCCTGGGCCCCTTGGAAGCCCCGAGTGATAGCCGGGCCTGGTGGTGGCTGAGGGGTGGGAAGGCTGGGCTGACTTTGCCGCAGCTCCCCAGGCCCATGGCCTCCTCTGCCTTTTTTGTTTTTTTCTGTTGTTCTAATTCAGACCAGTGAGCTTTTTTGGCATCACATTTAGGAAATGAAAGTGGGTGGGCTGGCATCCTGGAGGGGGCCCCAGGTGAACGCCTCAACGCGGGTCATTAGAAGTGGCCTGGGCTAAGCCAGCAGAGACCTCAGTTGAGGGTGCACCTTGGAGGGGGTCGGAGGTGGGTCCCAGGACATCTCGTTAGAGGCTGCATACACATACACACGTGTGCACGTACAGGCCCGGGCACGAGTGTGCCTGTACCTGTGCCCGTGCACCTGTGTGCACCTAGCCATGCCCGTTGCAAGCGTGTCCCCTGTCTCCTCCCACAGTGGTCCTACGGTTTCTATCTAATTCACCTTCAAGGCAAGCAAGGCTTCCAGTTTTTCTGCAAGACGGAAGACATGAAGAGGAAGTGGACGGAACAGTTTGAGATGGCCATGTGAGTCCGCCGTGGCAGCGGCGCGGGTGGGAGGCCACGTGGATCTTTCTCGGGGAACCCGCCCCCCCGGATGCCAGCCCCTTCCCCCCGCGTGGCAGCCTCGCTCTTTAATCTACAGTGGCCAGAGGGCCCTCCCCCTGGGGCCGAGCCTCCCACACTTGACCGGCAGGGCAGCGAGTGGCCAGGAATGGCCATGGTGCCAGATGGGCTCACGGTGACCCAGATCCCTGGGTCTTACAGGCCAGTGGGTTGTAACCTTTGGGGAAAAGCCCCAAAGCTGTTTTTCCATGAAATCTAGGAGGAGCCCCAGTTAGCCCAACAGAGAAAGGTGATCGTGGGGGTGCCTGGCCACATCAGACCTTGAGGCCAGGTGGCAGGTCCTGGGGGCCTCCAGGCAGGTGCACTCACCTCCCTGGCCTCTTCCTCCTGGTGAGATGCACATGAAGGGAGGGTCCAGGTTCTGGGATTATTGGGAAGATCCAACGGGGTCCCGCGTGGGACACATCAGAATAGATGGCGGCCAGGCGGTGGGCCCCAAGGCTTTCTAGGGGTTGTAATTTTCTCCCCACCGTTCTCATGAAAATTTTCAAGCATTAATCCAAGTTGAAAGAACGTCACAGTAAATGCCCGGCCTGCTCCGTTCACGTCTTGTGCTGTCCTCTGTCACATGCCGTCCCCCCAGCCCTGGTGCCGTCTGCTAGCGGACGTGTCGTAGTGAATTGCAGACATCAGTGCGAGTGAGGGTGCCCGTCATGAAGTCACGATTTGTTTAGATCTTTATATCTCAGGCTCGCACACAGTGACATCCTGGGTGCGGTTTGCTGAGTCACGACAAACGCTTGCACCGGCCCACACCCAAGCCCTGTCCAGATACAGCCCTTAACCATCACCCCAGAAGGTTCTCGAAAGCTCCCACTCGGACCCCTCATCCTCCCTGGGGTGTCAGGGCCCCTCGGGTCTGCCCGGGGGTCGGGGCAGATCCTGGCTCTGAGTCCTGGCCTCCTGACTCCCAGCCGCGTTCCGGAGCCCGGCTGGTTTGGCGGCTCCCGTTTCGGGGGGGCGGAGGGAACCTGGAGCCCGCTTTCCCTCCCGTCAGGTCAAACATCAAGCCCGACAAAGCCACTGCCAACCAGCACAGCTTCCAGATGTACACGTTTGACAAGACCACCAACTGCAGAGCGTGCAGGATGTTCCTCAGGTGAGGCCCTCTCCCGGCCCCCGAGGGGGCCCGCTGCTGCCTCCCTCCTGTGCCCCCATCGCCGCCCAGCACCCCTAGGCCAGCGCTGTGCTGGGCCCCAGGGACCCGGGGAGACATCCCATCGTGTGGGAGGCAGCCGGCCCTCGGACGTTTGGGATCCAGGCGGGAGGGGAGGTGCCTGTCCCCGTGGGTGCCCAGGGCCCCCTGTGGGGATGGCAGAGCCAGGCTGCGCATCGGGGCGGGGGTCCTGGGCCCCAGGGCTTTGAGGGGTGATGCTCGGGGGAGCAGAAGGCAAGGTGGGTCTGGTGGTCCACCTCACCTCCTGCCCCTTCCCCCTCCCACCCCGGCGCAGAGGCACCTTCTACCAGGGTTACCTGTGCACCAAGTGTGGCGTCGGGGCACACAAGGAGTGCCTGGAGGTGACCCCTCCCTGCAAGATCAGTGAGTACCCATCCCTGCCCTCCCCGTGGGGCACGGGCCCTGGGGGCTGGTCCTCAGGGTCCCACGACACACCCCGAGCCGAGGGTCCCGTCATCCCTCGCAGCTGCCGGCTCTGGCGGTGTTCCCACATTCTCCTTTCCTGCCGTGGTGACCCCACGGGGCAGGGACCAGATGAGGAAACAGAGGCTCAGAGAGGGGAGGACGCCGGCCCTGGGTCACACTGTGTCAAAAGGCCCACCCGGAGCGGGAGCGGGGATTCCGGGGCAAGCCCTCCTCCTAACTGCATACTGGCTGGCTTCTCTCGGCCCCTTGGGCACCCGCTGCCGCGCTGCAGTTGTAAGCGTCTAGAATCTGCACCCCGCAGAGGGCACAGGACATTCCTGGCAGCTGCATGGAGGTTTCCGGTCACAGAGGAACACCTCGCCCCTGGGTTCCCCCGCCCTGGAGAGGCCCGGCCCTCTTTAGCGACAGCCCTGTTTGTAGACCGTTCACGTGCGTGCACGGCACCTACTGTGCTCCCCTTTGCCTCGGATGGGGGAAGCCTGAGGCTCCTGTCAGTCGTCTTGGTTTGGGGGATGAGTTGGGGGAGGGCCCAGCCTAGAGCAGCTGGACGGGCCGCCGGAAAGCCTGAGATGGTTCTGAAAGGTTTCAAAGCCGCCACGGTCAGAGGCTGGCTGAGCTCTGGATCCGGGCGTGGGGCACCCGTCAAGCACCACGCTGCTCGCCCTGCTTCATGGGGCCCAGATGCTCCCACATCCCCGTGAAATGGGGCTGTTCTGCTGACATCCACACTCAGGGAAGCTGCGCTCAGAGCGGGTTAACCACGCTCCAAGTAGACAGGGAAACATGCCGGGCCTGCTTGTCCCCCGAGACACCACCGCCCAGAGTAGGAGAGTTTGTTAATTCCTCATTTACTGTGACTGCTGGTCCAGTGCCCTGATCTGGGAGGAGGGTCCGACAGGTCAGCCCAGACCCCCTCGTCCCCACCAAGGCCCGCCCGATGCAGCCCACTCCGGCCCGGCGGAAGTTCAGCGACCCTGCCAGTCTCCTCCGGGCTAGAGGATGCTGCCGGCCCCGACTGGCCCCGACGCAGCTTTTCAGCTTCGCCCATGGCTACCGCCCTCTTGTGGCCATGTGTCCTTTGTGTCAAGCGACTGGACAGTTCATTTCTTCTGACATTTTTTTCCTGATCTTAAAAGTAACATACTTCTTTATCAAAAACTTAGAGGGAAAAAAAAGAGGAGAAATGAAATAAAGAAGAAAATAATTATCACTTATGAACAGATTAAGAAATAACCAAAGGTGATATTCTGGTGTATTTCCTGTCAAGTTTTCTTTTTTTTTTTTTTTTTTTTGGGCGGTACGCGGGCCTCTCCCGTTGCGGAGCACAGGCTCCGGACGCGCAGGCTCAGCGGCCATGGCTCACGGGCCCAGCCGCTCCGCGGCACGTGGGATCTTCCCGGATCGGGGCACAAACCCGCATCCCCTGCATCGGCAGGCGGACTCTCAACCCCTGCGTCACCAGGGAAACCCAAGTTTTCTTATTTTTAAATAATCTTTCTGTTTCCTTTTGCCTCTGATTATTAAATACCCATTTCCCATAGAAGATATAGAGAAAAGTAAGGGAGATGAAAGGGATCCTGGTTTTTGTCACACCAGGCAAAAACAGCTACCGTTAGCCATCACCTGCCTTCTCCCTTGTTTGCAATGCCCCCGCCCCCGTCCCCCATCTCTTTTTAGGTTTTTGTGTTTTTCATGATGTGTATAGTTGAGGCTTTACCAGTTAGGCAATTGCACATCTTTCGAAAGCTGAAGTCATCAGCACCCTCCCCGTGTCACTGAGAGCCCGTGGTGGGCACCTGGTTTTATTTTAAGGAGCGTGTGCTTCCCCCAAGGGCACGTGCCTGATGCCTGACGCCTGTAGCCTCTGTTCTGCAGGGTCTGTCGGATCCTATGTCTGCCCAAAGCAGGCTGCGACTGTGCGTGTGTTAGACGGTGTTGAAGTCACATCAGCCACACGTTAGCCCTTGTGGTGCTTGTTTTGTCTGGTGGTGGAGTGGCAGCTCAGCTTGTCAGATGACCGGGGCCCAGCCTGGAGCTGTGTCCTCCCCTTGGGTCGCCCCAGGGCAGGCAGAAAGAATCTTTAGAATGTTTGCCTTCCATCTGATGAGCTGAGGTGTCCCGTGTCCGAGGTGCTGACAGAGTAGCAGGACTACCACGTCTTCTGTCATTTGCCCACGGCAGGCATCACTAATCAATTGTGGAAACCTTCCCTTTGAGCCCAGGTTCTGTCCAGTGATCAGGCAGTTGCTGCCGTTGGAGCAGAGTTGGCTCATGCAGGAAAACCCGTTTGCCATTGGGTCTGATACCCAGTGTGTGTTCTCCCGTGGGGCCCCTAAAACCAGAGCTCAGAAGTCGCCATCAGAAGTAGTCGAGAGATTTTTGCGGTCACCAAGCACGCGTGTCCGTAATCCAGGTCTGAAAGGAAGGGCCTTGGAGCTCACCTCGCTCACACACGCGGGCGCGCCCAGCGGCTCTGACCCCGATGTGCTTCCTTTTCAGGTTCTCCTGCAGACCTGGTGAGTCCCCCAAACCATTCCCTTCCCACTGCCCTGCACCCTACGCCGCCCCGTGCCTGGAGCCGGAAAGACCCAACCGTTCCGGCCCTCACGCTCCTGGGGCCAGGCCGGCTTGCAGAGCCCCTGTTGGTTACGAGGGGCCTTTGTTTTCCTTCGTGGTCGTCAGTAGACATGGGTCCCTGTGCATGGCCTCTTGGGCCCTGGTAGCTTTCCCCCGCCCGGCTGCCCACCCGTCCCACCTGCCCAGTGGCTTGCTGGTGGCTCTGGGTGCCCAGCTCTGTGACAGGCATCTGCCCACCTGCCCCCCATCCTGATAGACGTAGAGCCCTCTCTTCAGCTGACTTGGGGACGGAGTCACTGAATTCACTTCTGGATTGTGGACGTCATTTCTCTCCCCAGCCATGGGGGTCCAGTCAAATTAACCAGCACGTAACGGGCTCTTACTGGGCCCTGCGTGGGCTACAGAGATGCCCTCAAAGAGGAGGGAAGACAGAACATTTAGTGTATGCAGCAGGACACGTCCTGGACAGAGACAACAAACCCCAAGCTTTGAGCAGGGAGGCCCTGGGCTGGGGTGGTCAGGGCAGGCTTCCTGGAGGAGGTGGGAGTTACTGGTAAGGGATGGGAGGGGAAGAGGACAGATGTCCCAGGGCTGTGGAGGGGTACAAAGGTGGAGGGTGTAAGTAAGAATCGTGTCACACAGGGAACTAGGTTGTCACCATCACAAATGTCCGTGGGCGCTCAGGACGTGTTCCTGGCCCCCTCCCCACTTCCTGCCTTGACCCTTCCCTCTGGGTGTGGGGGGCAGGGGGTGTGGGATGCTTGGGCAGCCTTCCCTCCTCACTATCCTCTGTCCTTGCTCTCACAGGACACCTCTGGAGCGGGGCCAGGTGAGTCTGTGGGACTTGGGTCTTCTCTGGTACCGTCCTTGTCAGCAGTCATCCTGGGAGCCGAGCCTGGGCCTGGCCGCGGTGTCTGCCACCTGGCTCCCGGCTCCCAGGGTGTGTGCTGCCCTCCGGCCCCATCTCCCTCCCACCTCCACGGCCACTTCCCCTGGGAACTTCCTTAGTTTTTGATGACGCAGCGCCAGGCATGGGGCCAGGGCCCAGCCTGCAGAGAGTCAGGGTCCCTTCAGCCCAGTAGAAGCCCTGAGCTGCAGCCCGGAGACCCCGAGCAGAGCAGACTCTGGGACACTGCTGCTGTCGCTTTACCATTTTCTCCGTCCCCCCAAGCCCCCCTTGCTCTGCGTTGGGTAGCAGGAGAACTGAAGGCACCAGGTATGAGGCAGCCCGAGCTGTGGACAGAGTCCAACCTAATCATGAAAACAGAAAACAAAAACCATGCTGCCGCCTCTGGGGCACCAGCTTCAGGAACCAGGCCTGGCAGACGCGGCCCCTGCAGGGCTGGGCCGGTCAGAGCAGGGCACGGTCTAGGAGAGGCCTGCAAGTTTTGGGGGGGCTCAGGCGGGCCCCCCCCCGTCAGCCCAGGGCTGCCCCGGAGTGGCCGTGTGGCCTTGGCAGGTCGCTGACCCGGCCCCCACCTCTAACAGGAGGGATGCCCCGTCTTCTACTCCACGCTGCTGGCTCTCAGTCACAGATTCGAAAGGTGTTTGGATGACGGCACAGAAAGCGCTCTTTAAAAATAAGTTGCCGTTACTGCAGTGATACCCTGAATCTGTTAATCTCACAAATAGTTTACTTATGATATGTAACAAAGGGACGTGGGAGCCTTACGGGAAGAATTTAGGGAGGGGCGATAGAGGCCCATGGCCCGCTGCCAAGAGCCCTGAGAGGTCTGAGAAGGCCCGGGAGGTCAAGGTCAGCCTGGGGTGGGCTGCCACCAGGATGGAGCCACCGAGCCACGCCCTCTCCTGCCCTGTCCTTCGCAGGTCCCAAGATGGTGGCCGTGCAGAATTACCATGGCAACCCTGCTCCCCCCGGGAAGCCGGTGCTGACCTTCCAGACGGGTGATGTGATTGAGCTACTGAGAGGCGACCCTGAGTCTCAGTGGTGGGAGGTGGGTCCTGGACCTGGGAGGGTCTCGGGCCCCCGGCTACCCCCTCCCCACTCCCCAGGGTAGCAGCAGAGGGTCCTGCATTTCCAGGCAGGGGTGGGTTTGGGGTGCGAGACCATTGGGGTCGAGAGGAGTGGGCTGTTAGCAGGGCCCGGGTCTTGGGGTGTTTGCCTTGAGGTGGTAGGGGGTGCAGCATCCCCTCACGGTAGAGATCGTCCTCCTGGCGTCCAAGCCCTTTCCCTGTCTGCCTCCTGCCTGGGTTATGTCCTGCACACACACACCCCAGGCCCCGCCCAGGCCATGCCACGCCCACCCTGCTCCCCACCTGCCCCAGTTCAGGCCAGCACCACCTTGCTCAGCACTGGGGGTGCAGCATGACCGAGACCCGCCCACCGCCCTGCCCCAGGAGGCCCAAACACGGACACACGTCCCTGTGATGGTTTACGGCTCTGAGCCATGAAACCTGCTCTTCTGATTATAAGGCCTGAGAAAGGGGAGCCATTGGTGCTGCCCTGAGATCGCCCCCGTCCACGGGGTCTATGTGGTACCGCAGGAAACTGGGGCACTTGCCCAGGCTGGGTGACCAGGGCGACCTGCTTAGAGCTGATGCTACAGTGCGTGTGTTCAACTGTCCAAGTACTGTTACTGCCGTCGTCGTTGTTGTGTGGTGGTCCTTGTCAGCACGTACTTACTTACGAACTTATCGCACCAGACTCGGCCTCATGTAACTGGAGATTCAGGAGCTGAGAAGGTGTCTGCAGTACAGCGTCTGCCCCGCGCTGACCCCAGCCACCCAGTTCCCCTCCCTAGCTGTCACCAGGGCCATCAGGTTTGGGTGGCCTTGCAGAGACACTTTGCTGATGTGAAAGTGGGGGCCGGGAAGGCCTTGGGAGGGTCTTCCAGGCAGAGCGAACGGAGAGAGTGAACAGTCGCCCCCCAGGCCCTCCCACGCTGTGCTGTGTTTTATCAAGACCCCCAGGTCCACACGCCCCTCACAGTTAGGGGAGGGCCGGTGTGGCTAAGAGGACACGGCAGCCAGGAGAGGGGGCTCTGGTCCCAGCGCTGAACAAGGCGTGTAACTTCTCTGGGCCTCAGCGTGTCCTCATCTGTGAAGTGAGGGCGCCCCAAACGGTGATGAGGTCAGCTGAGGTCACAGCAGGAAGGTGGTGCTGTGATGGGCTTCTCAGGGACTCCCCTCGTCTTCCTCAGGACAAGCTGAGTGCACGCTACAATCCCCCCTCCCCCCACCACTGGCCAGGCCAGGCCCCGCCGGCCCTGACCATCTGTCCTCTCCCAGGGTCGGTTGGTGCAAACCAGGAAGTCAGGTTACTTCCCTAGCTCGTCTGTGAAGCCCTGTCCAGTGGATGGAAGGGTGAGTACTTCCCATGGAAGTTTCTGGAGCATGGTGGCCAGGGTGCCATGGGTGCTGAGAGCTGTCTCCTCGCTCAGGACGCCCTGGACTTGTTCAGGCCGTTGTGAGCTGGCCCTGGAGCTGGGATGAAGGGCCAACGGGCAGGGGATCCCTCCTCTTGGGAGGGCTTGGCTGTTTTAAAAACACTAAAATGGGCATCTCTGCAGCAGGTGCAATGGACCAAAGACCAGCCGCCTTTCTCCACACTGGAGGGACTGTATAAGTCTTCTCCCTCGAACATAAGGACTCAGAGCTAGATGTTATGATGTTTAGAAAAGAGGCAGTATGGCATTTCTTGCATCTGAGCACTGTGGCGCAAATTCTGCTCCGTTACAAAAGGCATCGAGCTGGCAGCCATCAGTTGCGTCAGCCACACACACCCCAGAAAAAGCTAAAAGTGAGAGAGTGAAACTTCTCCCGAAGGAGCAGCAGGCAGGTGCCCGACCCCCTGGGAGCCCCGGTCCACCTACGGGGCCCTGCCCGGCCTCTGGCCCCACCGCCCAGCCTGTGCTTCTGTGCAGGCCATTGCCCAGTCGAAGGAGAAAGCATTTTAGGACAGGCTTTGCTGGCAGGTCGAAGGGACCAGACAGCAGAGGAAGAAAATGTCACTAACTCACTGGGTGGCCTGCGGGGGGGCAGGGGGTCCCTCAGGGTCCCTTCCCAACCCTGGCCCTCAGTTTCCTCATCTGCATGGTGAATGGGGTGGGGAAGGGACAGGTAGTCTAGGAGGCTCTTCCCAGCCTGTGGCCCAGTGAGGGGAGGTCAGGCCAGCGAGGGCGCAGCGCGGGGTCTGGAGAGCCGCGAGGTTTGCTGCAGACGCGGCTCTCCACCTGCAGAGCGCGCTGCTGCTGGTCCAATGCCTGTCCTTGGGGCTGCGGCCCGTCTGCTGCAGAGGACGCGAGGTATAGGGTGTGCTCCTGTCCACTGCTGAGCAGTCGTAGCCGCCTTCAGGTTGCTCTCTTTCTCCTTACACTGCACTGTTAGTTGGATGCTATATATTCATTCATTCGGTCAATCAATCATTCATTCGATCAGACCCACTGAGCATCTACTCAGAGATGGTGAGTCCTGGCTGCTGCCTTCAGGGACCTCCCAGGCCAGTGGCTCTGGGCCTAAGTCCACAGACGTCCTGGTAGCCAGTGCTGGGCTCCCGGGGTCATTGATGATAGGACGTCGCTGGGCCCTGCTCTGTGGACAGTCCCTGGGGATACACCAACCCAAATGTTCTCTCCTGCCAGCCGCCCATCAGCCGGCCGCCGTCCCGGGATATGGACTACACAGCATACCCCTGGTGAGTGGATCAGCGGGGGCCCCAGGCTGCCTCTCGTGTCTCCAGGGCAGCTGAGCCAGGCTGCACGCGGCCGCCTTCTCCCCTCCTCGGCTCTGAATCGCTGGGAGCCCGGGGGAGTCTTCTCTACCCCGAGGCCGCTGTTTCCCCGTCTATAAACAGATCATCAGGTTCTAACATTTGGGAGAACGAAGCCCTTTTTAAAATGTGATCTTACTTGAGCCTTGTCTAAAATACCAGTATATAGAAGGAGGTATATTTAAGGCCAAGATTATAATTGTATCTGCTCATACGGGCTTGAGGAGAGCAGTGGGGCTGTTTGATGAATAAAACGTGGAGCTGACCCGGTAGGTACGAGTCTCAGATGCAGGTTGGCCTCAGGGCCAGCTTTTATCGCTCTGCCGCCTGGCTCACCGGCTGCCTGGAAGAATGACTGCCCTTCAGTGACATGGCCCTGCAGAAGCTCGCCCTGTGGCAGCCCCAGAGCAGTGGGCCGCTCGACCCCGGGAGGGTCTACCCTTGTGGTTTTCGGTTTGGGGTTGATCCCTGAAGCCACCCCGGGATCCCTGTGCCCAGTGGTGTGACGTGCCTGCACCCTCGGTGCCCCTGGCCTCCCCGGCACCGCCCCATCTGGGTCTCTGAGACCCCTGGGTCTGTTCCAGTAAACTGTTCACCCTGCATTTGGGTCTAATGTGGAGGGTGGAGGACTTAAGCTGTGATTTTCACTTGATGGGGTAATGCACAGAACTTTAATTTTCTAATGAATCTGTTTACAAAAGTCTCAATTCAGCCCGACAGGGAGGTGCAAATGGGGTCAGGCTTTGTTCTTGAGGTTGGGGGTCAGGGTGGGCTTCATTTCCATAGAGCTGGCGAGAAAAGCTTTCAGTCAGTGTGTCGGAAACCCACCCATGGAGATGCTGATGGTCTCCAGTATGTTAGGACACAAAACAAAACCCCACGTGAGCAGTTTGTGTTTATCGCTGCTTATTAAACAATGACAACTTGGAAAGGAAGTTTGATCTAATGTCTTGTTACCCTGAACGCCTCCTGCAGGCCCAAGGTTCTGGAGGGTGGAGGCCGCGGTGGAGTGCCTGGGGCCTGTTTGGGGTCCTCGTCTCTCCCTCAACCACCTTCCCTGTGCGGGCTGTGAGCCGGCACGCGGATGCCCCGCCCCGCGCGTCTCCTCCAGACCCCGCCCACTGCTCGGCCCTCCTCCTGGGGGCGTGGCCTCACGTCCCAATAGGCTCTTCGGCAGATTAGAGACGTGTCAGTGAACAGCCCCGTTTCCCTCTCTGCTCCAGGTTTGCCGGCAACATGGAACGGCAGCAGACCGACAACCTGCTCAAATCCCACGCCAGCGGGACCTACCTAATCAGGGAGCGGCCGGCCGAGGCCGAGCGCTTTGCCATAAGCATCAAGTACGTGGAGGCTGGGGCTCAGAGAGGCCCTCCCCTCATGCCGTTCCGAGGCAAGGAGCCCACATCCCCTCCGGATTCTGGGCTTGTTGGGTGTGGCCTTGGGATGCGTTGCCCACGCCAGGGCACTTTGGAGATGCAAGGGCGTCAGCGGGTCTGCACAATGCACCTGGCCCGGGACAAGCGTGAGGGATCCCGCCTGCCGTCGGCCTTGCCCGAAGCCGCCCCGTGGGCTCGGTCTGGTGTTTTTCAGGTGGTGGGGACCAGAGGAGCTCAGGGATGGGGACAGGCCTGTGGTGAGAGGTCAGGGACTTCCAGCGGCCCCGCAGGTGGCCTTGGAGAACACGGACAGTCACGCTGCTGCCAGCTCGGGGCTCCAGCCTGTGGCCTTTGGGCTGGGGTCACCCTGCTCAGACTCTGCCCCCTTGTGGGTCTTCTGTCTCCTCTTCAAGAGACAGAGTCTGATTGGTCGTTGGTCACCATCGGCATAGGACACACACTGGACAGGAGTCTCAGGCCGGTGAATAGAGGGTTCTGGTTTGCCGTGACCTTGATGGGGTCAAGAGCCCCCAGCAGGGTGACCTATATCTAGGGAAGGCCCCCTCGGGTCTGCTGGGTGTGTGCTGGGTGGGGGGTGGGGCAGACCCAGCGACCGGGCCACCGGACGGCCACAGAGTCACCGCCTGGGTGCTTCTGGTATCGAGTCACAGAAGCCAACGCGAGGGAGCAGAGAGGCCCTCTCGGTAGGAGATGCAGGAGCGCCTCTGGCCGTTAGGGGCAGACGGGAGCCGGGCTCAGTGGGCCGCACCCAGGTCCTGAGCACACAGCCCACTCCCATCTTTCCATCTCAGCTTTTGTTCTCCCGCCCCCTGCATCAGCTTCCTCTGCATCTGTGCCCAGTGGGGGCCGAGAGCATGAGCGCCCCAGCAGCAGGGTGCGGGTCCCGGCCTGCGCACGTGCTGCCGGCCAGCGTGCCTGCGCGTGTGCACGTGCGTGAACGTATCCCCATCCCCTGCTTGCATTACTGGGAGGTCATGCCCTGGTCATCCAGGACAGGGTCCCACTGTACAGAATGGCTGTTGGAGGACCCCTGTGGTGGAAAAGCTGGAGGGGTCGGGATCTGGGCAGCCAGGAGGAGCCAGAACTGAGGAGAGACCCCCACCCAGGTGGACAAACTGCCACGGTCCCCACGGGCTTTCCAAGAGGCCCCACTAATGTCTGGGCCTGAAACAAATGCACTGGCTTTTCTAAAATACAAAAACCGAAGGACACCTGCAGCCTTGAAAGTGACAGACGTCTAGTGAATGTCAGCTGGACACAACCTGGGTCGCCTGGTACATAGGACTTGCTCTCAAGCAGAGATCAGCCGTACCCGCCGTGGGTGGTGGGAGCATCGTAAGGTGTGTGACCCAGTGCAGGTGGGGCCTCCCGCAGTGAGAGTCTCAGTAGGGTCCTGGGAGATGAGTGGCGCGTGAGGCGTGCTGGCAGGCCTGTGGCAGAGGCTGGGGCAGCGCTAAGCAGTGAAGTGGCAGAGACGTGTCTCGCCTGCTAGGAATTCGTGGAGCACCTTCTGGGTGCCTGGCCCGCAGGATTCTGGAGTGGGGCTCAGACGGGTCTTGTCCAAGGAGCTGCGGTGGGGCTGCGCACGCTCAGCTCACTTTGAATCCAGGAGAAACAGAGTGGTGGGTGTTCTCCAAGGCCCCACGGGAGAGGAGGCTGGCCAGCTGGGCGTTTGCTTATATAACAGTTGTTTATTCCATTAACTGGTTTCCGGATGTTAAACCAACCTTGCATTCCTGGAGTGTCCCATTTGGTCGTGGTGTAAAGGTCTCTTTATACGTTGGTGTGTATAGATGTGCATATGGAGAGAGTGCGTTGAGGATTCGTGCCTCTGTCGTCATAGGGGATGTTGGCGTGTCGTTTTCTTTACTCGTGATGTCGTTGTGTGGCTTTGTGATTCGGAGGCAAGGGGTGCACGCTCTCCAATGAGGCCACATTTGAACTGAGACCTGGACACAAGGCAGGGTTGTGAGGGTGGCAGGAGGGTGAGCGTTCTGGGCTGAGGGAACAGCCAGTGCCAGGGCACGGCAGGCTTGTGCCTGGCGTGTCTGAGGAAGAGCTCCTCCGGCCAGCTGGGGTGAGGGTGCTCCCTTCGGGCCTCACAGGCCAAGGTCAGACCTCTGACTTACAAACCATGCTGTGAAAGCCTCACCAGGTGATGGGGGAATGGGGAGGGGGACGTCCCCAGTGCAGAGAACAGGCGGAATCCGGGGCAGGACATCACAGCGGCGCTGGATGGAGGAGAGGAGGGGTGCTTCGGGGCCTGAGGCCTTGGCTGACCCGGGAGTTTGGGCTTCAGACGGGTGGCCTGATGGATGGATGGACAAGCGGTAGGAGACAGGCCCCGGCCGGGGCGGGGAGAGAGGTTGCAGCCGTAGGAGCAGGAGGTGTGGGCCGAGGGCCGGGGTCTTCGCTCAGCAAACATACGATAAGCCTGGACCCCTGGGGGGCCGGGGGCCGTGTGGCTCGCGCAGTGACCGGCGCTCCCGTGTGCTCTGCCCAGGTTCAACGACGAGGTGAAACACATCAAGGTGCTGGAGAAGGACAGCTGGGTGCACATCACCGAAGCCAAGAAATTTGAGAGCCTCTCAGTACGTGCTCCCGCAGCTCCCGCCGGCCCAGGCCCCCACCGCAGCCGCACCGAGGAGGAGGGGCCCCCTGCGCCCACTCCTGCGGGCCGGGCTTGCAGAGGGGGAGAGCCCAGCAGGGGTCCCCCTCTCCCCGGGGAGGAGGGTCTTCCCAGTGTGGGAAAGATCCAGGGAAACTGGATCGTAGGGCACCTTGGGACAGGGAGGGCCTCGTCGCAGGCCCCCGAGTCAGGCTTCTGTCCCCCAGACCCCGTGGCGGACACAGTAGGGCCACCAGCATCACGCAGCCCATCCGCTTCCAACGCCCCTACCCCCAGCTGTCCCAGCCCAGCCAGAAAGCCGCGAGACGCATAGTCCTGCTTAAAATGATTTTAAAGTTGGACCTGGTGTTTCTTTGCTAAATTACACGTGTTCCGTGCACGGAGAACATCTCACTGGAGCATTTGAGCTCTTAGACTGCCCACTGCGGCCGCAGAAACACACCCAGTAAAACAGAGAGTATCCACGATCTGCCCCCAGACCTGATGCTCTCGTCTCAGGGTGAGCCCCCACCGCCTCTCAGTAGAGCCTAGGTGTGGTCTATAGGTTCCTTTTTCAAACAAAGCCCCTGGCCACACTGGAACCAACTCTCAGTTTACCTCTCAACACAGCGAATGCTCACCAGGGGCGCCGCCCTCTTCCTGCCCCACTGTAGCCGCGTGGCGTTCGGTCACGTGGATACGCTGGGATTTTCCCGAGGCGCTTCCCTGGTGTTGGACGTGTGGGCGTTTCGAGTTTTTCTCCATTACGAAGAGTGTTGCAGGGAGCATTTGTGTCCATCCATCCCGGCCTTCTTCCCTGACTCTTCCCTTAGAAACTTTTGGGAGAGAAATTGCAGGATCAAAAGTTTGCGATACCACCCTGCCCCCAGTTTGGGTGCTAGGAGGGGCAGCGAGGAGGAGGGGTGTTTCCGGGGGTCAAGGAGATGAGTCCCCTGTGAGAACCTGGGGAGGTGGGAGAGGGAGGGCAGGGCGTCTGGGAGGACTGCCTGGAGGTGGAGGTAGCAGTGAGTGTGTGCGTCTTGCAGGAGTTGGTAGAGTACTACCAGTGCCACTCGCTCAAGGAGAGCTTCAAGCAGCTGGACACCACGCTCAAGTACCCCTACAAGTCACGGGAACGCGTGGCCTCTAGGGCCTCCAGCCGGTCCCCAGGTAACGCCCGTGCGCGGAAGGCTTCCGGTGGGCTGCACTGACCTCGGCCAGGAGCCCCTTCCCTATTCCCACCCCGGGGAGCAGTGGCCCAGGCCCCCCAGCCCTTCACCAGCACCCTCCTGAGCCAGGGTGCCAGGGCGGCCCCATGTGACAGGTGGGGAGTGCCAGCTATGAATTGCTGCTCCGATCGATACCTCTGCCTGGAGGTCAGAGTGGGGAGGGAACAGGGCAGGTCCCTTCTGTCCTCAAATCCATCCCTGTACCCCAGCATCCCGCCCCCGCCCCGCCCAGGGACCCCAGCTACGAGGGAGCCAGAGCCAGTAGCTGTGTTTGCAGAACGGGCTCCATAGCGCAGATGGGGGCCAGCTGGGGGCAGGGGCAGGCTGGGCCCAGAGTGTTAGGCATCCGGCCCAGGGCTCTGTCTCGGAGCCAGCCACCCCACTTCCTCCAGCTGCAGGGGCCCGCAGGACCTCGGGTCCCACCGGGGCAGAGCAGGCCAGGAGAGGAGCGACGGGCCTTTAGTGAGCACCTACTGTGTGCCGGGCGAGGGGCTGTGATCTGCACGAGTAGTTTCCTGTATCCTCGCGTGAGCCCGCCCACTGGGAGGAGGTGGCCCAGGAAACAGGTGCAGGAGGTGGAGCGAGGGCCCGCGCCGTCCCGCTGCCCTCCTGGTGCCCTGGGCGGGGCCTGGGCCCCCTCCCCGCCGCCTGGGACCGCGCCTGGGACGGCGTGTGGATGCTCCCCGGCGCCCCTTTCACAGTCTCTCTCGCCTCTTTGCAGCTTCCTGCGCTTCCTACAACTTTTCTTTTCTCAGTCCTCAGGGCTTCAGCCTTGCTTCTCAGGGCTCCTCCGTGCCCTTCTGGCCAGGTACCGCTGCTGCTCGGGGCGTGGGGGGCCCGGCCTGCCGCCAGCTGCCTGGCGGGCCACGGCCCCGGCCTGAAAGTGTCCGCAGCTGCCCGCAGCCTGGGCGGGGCGGGGCGGGTGTGTGCAGAGGGGAGCGGCGGGGGGCGGGGCGGGGGGTGGGGCTGCCGCGGCTCCTGCAGACACAGTCGGCCTGGCGCTGCCCTCACCCCTGCCATGCTCACCCCCACGACCCCTCTCCAGCTCATCAGCCACTGTCCCCCGTTGCTCCCCGGGAGCTTTGCGTCTGGCAGCAGCAAACAGCTGGGCGACCCCCTCGGGGTGAAGGTGGGAGCAGACCCGGGGCGGGCCCCACTCGGCGACACTAAGGAGGACCTGTGGGGCTTGGGTGCAGGGGGACAGGTCTCGACTGGCCTTGACCGCACGGCCCTCTACTGCCAGAGGCAGAGCCCTCCCCAGCGGCCGCACGTGCTGCCCCTCCCGTCACGGGCCATTGTCATCTGTCCGTCAGGACTCCTGGGTCCCGGGCCAAGCTGGTCCAACCGGCTCTCTGGTTTCGTTTGGGCTCTGGAGTTGGGGACACGAGGGAAGTCGGGCAGCAGTGCCCTGGGGTCCAATTCCAGGCACTTTGTCAGACTGCAGGCTGGGAGCTGGGCAGCGGGCACTCAGCTGTCCACTGGCCATGTGATGCCCAGGCCCTGGGCACACGGGGGAAGGCCCCGAGGGAACTGTGACAGAGCACCGACACCCGCTCGTATCCCCGCGGGCACGCTCGCCGCCCGTGACGGCCCCCAGTGGGGCGGTGAGGCTCTGACTTAATCACGGTGGAGCTCAGGTGGGCCACGTGCCCACAGGTTGGGGCTCCCACAGAGGAGCGAGGGGCCCTGGGATTGGAGCCTGGTCTGTCCCACCAGAGCCTTTCCGCTCCATGGGCTCCTCTGTGGGCACAGGGCTGGGCCCCAGGGGAGAGACCCAGCTCGGCCCGAAGGACCCTCAGCCCTGGCGGCCCCGCCCGGCAGCTGTGTGACGCCGCCCGTCTCCCCCAGCAGTGTTTACGCCCCGCGTCATCGGCACAGCCGTGGCCAGGTACAACTTCGCTGCCCGGGACCTGCGGGAGCTCTCGCTGCGAGAAGGCGACGTGGTGAAGATCTACAGCCGCATCGGTGGGGACCAGGGCTGGTGGAAGGGCGAGACCAACGGCCGGGTGAGTGGGACCGGCCCCGGGTCCTGGGCCCCACGGGGGCTCCGCCTCCCCGTGGTGCTCGGGAAGGTGGGGCTCCGGCAGGCTGGCACCGCAGCACCACCTTGCCCCGACCCCGTGTCCTCTGACTGTGCCCAGGAGGTTGGGTGTCCCCAGGTTCCGTGAGCCAGGGTCACAGTGAGGAAGCGACTTCCTGGCTCAGATCTGGACCCCGGCCTGTGTGACGCTGTTTCTGTGCTTGGTCTTATTCTACGGTCCGTCGTGGAAACGGCAGGGGACAGATGTTGGGTGCAGTCTTTAAGTCCCTTGCACGTACCCAACCCTCTTTGCAGGCCGGGAGGCTGCAGGACTGAGAGTAGGGCTGGGATGTCCTCACGGGGCTCCTGCCATCCCATAAGACCCCGTTTACACCTTGGTGAGATGGGAGGGGACACACAGTGTCCCCAGCTAGCCTGCGATTCTGAAACCCCATGGCTCCTTATCCTGGTACCCTGTCTGGACCCCCTGGCTTTGACCAGTTCCATTGGCAGTCACCCGACAGGGTGCCTGGGCTCCACAAAGCACTGATTAGGAAACGTCCAGTTTTTGCAGGGGCTGCAGCTTCCCACAGGCTTGGCTCCCGTCACTTACCATTCCGTTGCCGGGTGGAAGGAACTGGTCTGCCTCTACCTTGGAGGCCCTTGGGTCTGATCCTTTTGCCATCTGACAGCCCTTCAGAAGTGTGAGGCCTCTGAGTCCTAGGCAGTCCACCTAGAGGGCTGGGACTGCCAGCTCTCAAAAGTGCCAAGAGGCGCCTGGAGCTGGGCCCTCACCCCAGTCACGATGTCAGCCAGTTTCCCAGGTGATTTCGATGCAGAGTTCAGTTTTAGAACCACTGGTTTGGAGTGTTGCTAGATATTCCTGTTGTTGATACTTTAACCCTGTTATGAAATGTCGCAGTTCTTCTTGCTGTGAAGTCTGCTTTACCTGCTGTTTGCGAGACACCAGCTTTTTGAGGGGATTAGTGTTTTGCATGGCGTACTTTCTTCTTTCTTGTATTACTTTCAGCTTTGCTGTATTCTTATATTTAAGATAGTTAGATGATAAAATCTTACTGTAAATGGACTTTTACAAGCCAGTCTGATCTGACAGTCTTGACCTTTTGATTAGTATAGGTAGTCCATTTACATTTAATGTAATTACTGAGATATTTAGATTTAAATGCGTTATCTGTTTATCTGTTTATTTTCTATTTTTTACATCTATTCCTTCTTTGTTGTCCTTTCTTTCTGACTTTCGGATTAATTAATTTTTCTATTCCACTTCTCACCCCCCTTGCTTCGTTTGTTAGTTACACATTCTTTTCCTGTTACTTAAGTGGTTACCTTAGAGGTTCAATGTACACTTTGATTTCTGACAGACCACCTTAAATTAGTACTTTCACCACTTACCAGACAATGCAAGGACCTGACGCCCTTTGACTGTATTCATTTTCCTTCCAACTTTTGGGCAGGTGTTGTCATGTTTCTTAATTTGACATTTTTTAACCCCATAAGACATTATTTTTGTTTTAAGCAGTTAATTTTCATCTAGACTTACCTCTTTTCCTTTCCCAGGGTTCCTCGTTTCTTTCTGCATTGTTACACACACAATCAAAACCAAATTCCTGGTGCCTGAAGTTCCCTCTTAGTATGATTTTTAGTGCAAGTCTGCTACTTATAGATTCTCAGTTTTTGTTGGATCTGAACACATCTTTCTTTCACTTTCTTTTTTAAATGTTTTCATTATAAAATATTTGTAATTTATTTTGATATAATTTCAAATTTAAAGAAAAGTTGCAGTCCTACAAAAACTCCCATATGCCCAAATTTACCAATTAAGAATGGTTTGTTTGTTTGGTTTCTCATTTGCATTCCCTCTCTCTCTCTCTCTCTCTCTCTCTCTCTGTAAGTGTGTGTGTGTGTACACTTATTTTTCTCTAAACCATTTGGAAATCAGTTGCAGAAATCATAGCGCTTTACCCTTAAAGAACTGTAGTGTGTATTTCTTAAGATCAAGGACATTTCCCTTTGCTATAATTATCTACTCCCCAGTCTGTATTCAGATTTCACAACTGTCCCAATAGTGTCTTCTCTAGTTATTTTCCCCTGGTCCTAGATCATGAATTGCATTTACTTGGCATGACCCTCAACTCTCTTTAATCCGGGACAGTTCTTCAGCTTTTCTCTGTCTTACGTGACTTTGACAGTGTGGAGAGTATGGGCCAGTTATTTTTGTAGACTACCCCTCAATTTAGGTTTCTTTGATATTTCTTCGTGATTAGACTGAGGTTGTATTTTTTGGTGGGAACACCACGATGGGGATGTTTTCTCTTTTTCAGTGGCTGTAGGGTCCTTTCAAGAAGTTTATCGTTTGCCCCATTATTGTGACATTAACTCTGATCACTTGGTTAAGGTGGTGTCTGACAAGTTTCTCCACTCTGAATTTACTGTAATTGATAAGTTATGTGCAGGGTAATACTTTGAAATCAGATAAACAGGCTCTTCCTCATCAACCTTTCACCTACTAGTTTTATCATTCATTGATGAATTTTGCCTATTCAGTTATTTCTATCATGGTGGAGAATAGTGATTTTCTATCTTTTTTTATACACTTATTAGTGGGAGTTCTACTGTAAGGAAGAGCGTTCTCTTCTCCGCTTGGTCACTTTCCCCCAGCAATCAGTCATCTCTCCAATGAGACCTGCTTCCTTTTTGTGAGCCATTTTATTGAGTTCATTTTTGAAGGGTATTTTTTACTGGGTTTAGAAGTCTAGGCTGGCAGATCTTTTATTTCAGCACTTCGAGGATGTCATTCCATAGTCACCAGGCTTCCATCATTTCTGTAGAAAAAGTCCATCAGCGTTCTTATGGTGATTCCTTTGGAGGAAGTGTCTGCACGACTCCCCACTGGGCTCCATGGGAAAAAAGTCTTTGTTTTTCATCAGTTTTACTATACTGTGCCTATGTATGGTTTTCTCTGTATTCATTCTGTATGAGATTTGCAGAGATTTTTTTGAATGTGTGGTTTGATGTCCTACATCAGTTTTGGAAATTTCTTCAGATAGTGTATCTGCTCCGTTTTCTCTCTTTTCTCCTGGGGATCTGTTCACATGGATGGTAGATCTTGTTCACCATGGCCCACAGAATATTTTTACTGTTTTATGTGTGTTTCATCCATTTTCTCTGGTTTTCCATCTCATTACTTTTTATTGACTTCTCTTCCAGTTTATTAGTCTTCTTTTCTGCTTTGTCTAATCTGCTCTGAACTTCAGTCATTACATTTTTCAGTTTTAGGGTTTCCATTTGATTTCTGATTTCAGTTCTCTGGACAATTTTCTGCTTTTTCATCAGTTTTCTGAAGCAGACAGGTTAGAGCCACTTACGTTTCCTGATGGATGACCCAATACCTGGATGACCTGTAGACTGGTTTCTGCTGTCTGCATTTTCTCTTAGTTTCTGTCACTTGTTCCTGATTAAATGCCGAGCTTGCCTATAAAAGACCATAGAGGCCCTGGATGATGTTATTTTCCTCCAGAGAGGATTTAATTTTTTGCTGCCGGGCAGTTAGCTGGCGGGCAGGTCGCCTTGAACCGCTCTGGGCTGGTGCATTTCAGGGTCACCCCTGCTCCTGGGCCTCGGCTCCGCTAGGCTCTCTGCCTCTTCTCCAGGGCCTCTCTTGGGGGGTGGGCCTTTCTTAGGACGCCAGCCTCTTAAAGAATCGCCCACCTCCACAGACCTCCACTTGCCCTCACCCTTCACACACTCTTAACGTGAGTCTGTCGTCTTTCTCAGATTGGCTGGTTTCCTTCAACGTACGTAGAAGAAGAGGGCATCCAGTGACAGCAAGAACGCGGACAGGACTCGCCGATTTTCTTGGAAGAGTCGCTCCGGTGCTGAAGCCTGTCTCCAGCTCTGAGACTCAGAGGGGAAATGCCCACCAACCTTCCAGTCTTCAACAGCCCGTGGGGATGGGGAGGGTGTTGAGAACCCTACGTGTGATCCGTCCCACCATCAGCCTGCCCTTGGTGGCCTGTCCTGGGTACGCCGCTTGTACATACAGGAGATCGGGGCCAGCCCTGCTTGGCTTCACCACCGGAGGGCCGAGTAGAGGGAGCGCCTGCGGCGTCCCGAGCCAGGCTCTGGGCGACAGCTGAGGCCAGAGCTCACCTTGCCCTTGTCCTGTCGAGATGGCCTGCAGGAGCTTAGGTTTGAATGGCATATGCTGTCCCAGGGAGGGCTGGGGACCTTCCCCTTGGTCCCTTCTGCTCAGCCTCTGGACCCTCCGCCCTGCTGCTCCCAGGGGGAGGCGGAAGGGCCCAGAGCCAGGCTGCTGTGCTCGGGGACAGAGGGAGGGAGCATCGCCGGGGCCTGTGCGGCCCCCCGGCCCCCTGCTGTCCCTCTGCACCGGGGGTGTGCAGAGACCCTGGGGGGGGAGCCTTGGGAACCTTGACACTGCCGACCCCGCTCCCCAGTCAGTGGTACTGTCCTTTGCCCTGAGCCCTTGGTGCGTGTCTGTCCTGTCCTGCTGCCGGGTGGATACATGGTTTGCCAGCCCTCCCGTGGGCGGGAAGCAGAGGGGGCTTTCCGCTGGCCTGGTCTCTGCTGTTCACTTTCCTCTCCAGAAGGAGGCCCCCCGCCACCGCCCCCAAGCAGGCGGGCCCTCTGGGTGTCCCGTGTCCTGCAGGGGGGTCCCTGAGGGTCTTCCCAGCCTTTGCACAGATGTCGGTTCTAGCCCTCGGCAAGTCTTCCTTCCAAGGGCTCTTGCAGCCCACGAAACAGGGCCTGCGGCCACAGCCCGAGGTCAGTGCTCTCGGGGAAGCTCCACCCCCGAGCTCGCCCTCCGCACCCCACCTGGCCCTTGACCTCTGGCTGGCTTGGCCGGACCCTCTTCTCTCCGCCCGGATGCCGCCTGAGACCCAGTGACGCTGTCCCCTCCGAGTTCCGTGCCAAAGCTACGGGTGCAGCGTGGGCTTCGCGGGTCCCCCTTTCCCTTCGGTCAGCTGCACGAGGTCGGGCGTTGCCAAGGCTGGCCCCTGCCGGGGTGGGCGCTGGTGGCCACACTGCACCCTGGGGTTCCTCTGAGGTCAGCCTTGCGATCTCCAGCCTCAGCTCAACACAGCAGCATCCTGGCGTGGGGAGGAGATAGGGAGGGGTCTGAGAGGGTGTGTGCAGGCAGGAGAGACAAGGCAGCCCGCAAAGGCTTTTGGGAAATGAGGGTCACAGGATTGTATTTGGGGGGCGGTGGGCAAAGCGGGGGAGGGAGGGATTTTCCACGGAGAGAGCAGACCCAAATCCTTGTCAGGGTGCACCCAGCACTTTGCACGTGACCTCGGCGCAGCTGGCCCAGCTGTGAGCCCGGGACGGGAGGGGAGAAGACCAGCCGGCCAGCGCCTTTCGTGTTTACGGTTGTGGGAAAAGCTTTGGTTTCTGTTACTGATGTTGTTTTAGGGTCTTGTTTCGTTTCGTTTTGGTTTTGGTTTGCCTTGTTTGCTTTTTAAGGGAAGAACAGGTTGGTAGTTATTTCCTCCAAAACTCCCATTATATATCTGTGGATAATAAGGAAGAGATTTTATAATAGCAAGAAAATAATGTATATTTGAGGTCATCATGAAACAAGGCGTCGTGATAACAAAGGACACTGAGAAAACCTAATTTAGAACCCTGGTTCTTGTGACTGTTTTGCTTTGTTTTTGTGTGTTAGGGAGCTTGTCTTGGTTGGGTTAGTTTTTGCACTGCAGGAAGCAGCAGGGGAGGAGGGCCGGGCACAGGCTGGGACGCGGGTGGTTGCAGCAGGAGATGGGACGCCCTCTGGCGGGGCTTCGGACCTGGGGCCTGAGATTAGCTGTGAACACTTAGGAGCCCGACGCATGCGGGTCAGGGATCTGGGGGTCCCGCAGCTGGTGGGGACCCCAAACAGAACGCAAACTGTACATTTGCCAATAGGTTTTTTTCAGACCACGGTTTCTACCACAAATAAACCTGAGTTCTTTTCTGCAGGAGTGGCTGGCCTTTCATGCTGGGGAGGAGGGACTGGCTGGATTCCTGTGTGTCCAGAAGGGTCTGCCCCGTCCGGATACTGTCGGCCCAGGGGGCGGTGGCCTGGGTCAGACATGGGCCTTGGGGGGGCTCGGCCTCAGCCACCCGCTGGGGGTCTGGGCGACAGTGACGCCGGGCCACGGACCAGGCACCTCCAGACCGGCCCAGGTCACGGGCTTCCTATGCAGTGCCCTGTGACCCCTCCAGCAGCTCTCAGAGGCGGGTGTCACTGTCTTCTGTTGGGACGGGATTCAAACCCCAGCCCTGCCACTTGGGCATGTCCTTCACCTCCTGAGCATGTTTCTTTATATATATGCGTTGGAGATAAAAATAATCTCTCCGGAGGGTGACTCTGTGGCCTGTGGTAGAGGAAATCAGAACAGTGCGTTAGAGACTTCCTTCTCCCTTACGGGGAAGCAGTGCAGAGGTGGTAGCCCAGGGTGGCTTGGGGCCCCCGCCACACCCCAGACTCCCCTCATCTTCAGCACGCGCTTCCTTCCTCATTGTTACCTCGTGGTCCAAGGTGGCTGCCAGAGCTGCTGCCATCGAGGCTGTGGGCAGATGCAGAAGCCGACACAGCGCTTCCCCTTACTCTCCCTACCCAGGCTTGGGCATGTGGCCACTCCTGGACACACCGGGGGCTGCAGATGCAGGACCTGGGCTGGGTGCACAGCCTGGAGAATGTTGGGTCTTGTTACTGCAGAGATGGGACCGGACGGGACCCACCTTGGGGCGGTGAGGGCCGAGGGAGACTCGGAGCCTGGCTTAAGCTGGTGCCCCGAGAACCAGATGGGCGGACCGCCCCCTCTCTGAGAATCTCTCAGGCCTGAGTCCCCCGAGAGGCCAGGTGTTCCCATACCGCCTCCCCGAGAACCAGCCTCTAGTTCTGAATTCTACGTGTCCACACGTAGGGGATGGAAAGGCCCAGACCCTCGCTGACCAGCCCCTGGGCCGGCACTCAGCTGCCCTGAGCTTGGACGGCCCTGGAGAAAGCTCCAGGCCGGGGAGCAGAGAGCTGTGGCAGCCTGAGGGGCAGCTGCGGGTGAACATGGGGCTGGGGGCCCTTGGGGAGGGCACCAGCAGCACCCGCTGAGGGGCCCAGACTGGAAAAGGGTGGGAAGCCCCAGGCCTGCGTGTGGACGGGCTGCAGGCCCAGCGAGGACAGGCCTGCCCGCCTGAGGTTACCCCAGACGCTGGGAAGCAGGTGGGAGCCGTGTGCTCCCGGTCTCTGAGGGTGGCTGCCTGCGGGCTCTTAGGGGCACTGAGTGTCCTGCCCCTTGATTCTGACGACCGCAGACTCCCCTTGGGCAGGGCCACCGTGGAGGCCTCTTGTGTCCAGAGTCTGAGAAACACTCCCTGGGTGAAAGAAGGAAACAACCCATTTGCTGAGGTGACGTGGACGCCTCTGCCCGCCACTCCACCACTGCTGACAGGAACACCCTGGAAGACACAGAATGCAAGGCTGAGCTTGAGAGAAGGGGCCCATCCCGGAGAGCAGAGACCTGGAGCAGAGCAGCTCCCGGGAGCCAACGCCAGGGCAGCCTCTAGGCTCTCGGGCCAGCTGGGGTTGGGTTGGGACCTGGGATTCTAACACGCACGGCATCAGCCACAGGTCCTCACAGGCCAGGGAACTCTAACACACGTGGATCGAAACACGATCACGGACCAGGACAAATATTTCAATGTGTTTTTTTTAAACTTTCCAGAAATAAAAGAATGAATTAACACAGAATGGTTAACCCTGGGCTTCAAAGAGAAAATAAAATCCATAGGGCAGGAAGCGAAAGATCAGGTGCCTTAACCGGGAGAACAGCTTGGGTTTGCCCTGGACCTCCGCCCGCCAGTGCGCCCAAGGCTTCGTGCTCACGACGTCTAAACGGGAGGCAGCAAGGAGGCCACGTCCCACCCGCAGCCTCTCAGGGACTGTCCCGCGTGGGAGCGCTGCTTACAGAAACGACCGGGGTCCAACCTGGAGCCGGAGGAGGGGGAATCCTCCACCGCAGGGTCGGGGGGATGTTGAACCTCTATCTGCAGGAACACGTCTCAGACAAGGTGAAGATTCGGTTTCAGAACCTAATATAACGATTCTAAACCCTGTCCCTTAGAGAGAACGAATGTCAAAATGATTTCAGGAAAGCGCCGGGAAGAGAAAAAGACAGGAGGTGAGAGGCAGCATAGGTGCACTGGTTTTCTCATCTTTTCCAGGTAGAAGTCAAAACCTGGTCTTGAAACCTGAAAACTAATAGAGGTGTAAGTATGCTGAACAGCATAAAGATAAACACTAAGAAAGAAGAGATAACGAACTAAAGTTGGATGGAGATGAGAGAGGAAGGGTAGGGAAGAGCAAATAGTCCAATTTCATCACAGCTCATGTAGAGGTGATGGGCGCTGCCTGAAAAGAAGAGGCTTGGTGTCTGTTTCTGGCGGTGGGTGGGGAGATGGGCTTTCTGTTGCTGCCATGACAAATTACCAGCACACGCTGTCGTCGTAGGGTTCCGTGGGTTACAGGAGCCCCACACAGGTCCCCCTGGGCTGAAATCAAGGTGCTGCACGGGGCTGTTCCTTTCTGGAGGCTTTAGGGGAGAATCTGTTCCTGGCCTTTCCGGCTTCTAGAAGCCGTCTGCATTCCCTGGACCATAACCCCTTCTTCCGTCTTCAAAGCCAGCAGGGTTGTATAGCCGACCCTTCTGTGGTCACATCTCTCTGTCTCCCTCTGACCACAGCTGGGAAAGGTTCTCCACTTTTAAGGACACGTGATCAGATGGGTCCCGCCCACATAATCCATCTCAAGGTCCTTCGCTGTCATCACACCTGCAAAGTCCCTCTTGCCGTGAGAGGTAACGTGGTCACAGGTGCCGGACATTAGGATGTGGCCGTCCGTCTCTGGGGGGGGGGCCATTATTCGGCCTACAACGGTACGTTGGATACTCTGACCAGTCTCTCTTGTAAGCACAACAAAAGCGGTGGGAAAGTGTTTCTGATTTCATCAGTGAGCCGGTAATGAAGAAGAAACACTCAGAAGCCAAAAGGTGAGTGTAGGCAGGAGTCCAGAGAGGTCAGCTGACTCCCTCGCCCAACCTAGTGAGAGCTTGAGTACCACCAGTTCATAGAGCCCGGCTGGGTGTGGAGGAGAGGGGACAAAGCCCAGCCCCCCACCAAAGTACCAAATCTAATAGGTGAGCTCTTTCTTGAAGCTGGGACCCCAGTGGCCCTCACTCTACACATCAAGACGACTGGGAGCTCACCACGGCTGTAGCCACCACAGCCATCATGGACGGCAGAGAAAATTCTTTTTCTTGGACTTTGACAATGGGTGGAGGGAGAAGCAAAAACTTCCCTGAGGACGTGTTATGGGTCCAACTCTATCCCTCCCAAAGAGATACAATGAAGTCCCAGTACCTGTGAAAGTGACCAGATTTGGAAATAGGGTCCTTGCAGGTGTAGTCATGTTGAGATGAGATCACGAGCGTGGGCCCTGATCCAATATGACTGGTATCCTTATAAAAAGGGGAAATTTGGACAGAGAGACAGACGTGCACACAGGGAGAACAGGCTGTGAGACGGAAGCAGGTCCTCCTTTAGGGCCCTTAGAAGCGGCCGGCCCTGCTGACACCTTGATCTCGGACTGCTGGCCTCCAGAACTGTGAGAATAAATCGCTGTTGTTTGTGGTCCTTTGTTACATCAGCCCTAGGAACACATACCATGTGTAACTCTAACTTGGCACCTAAGAAGGTTGCCGCCTGAATTTGCACTTCCTGCGGGTCTGAAAAACCAGGAGCTGAGAGCGTAAAGCAGGATCACAGGTTGTGGATACGCCTGAGTGCCCGGAAAAAGGAAACGCAAATCATCTCTGGAAGAATCCGCTTTCAATTTCAGCCTCAAATAGCCCCTGAGGGAAAGTTCCAAGAAATACACGCTCACTGTCCCAAAGCATAGGTAACAAGGAAATGGGTAGCAGAAACCACAGGCCACTGCATTGGATCCACAAGCAGACTACAAAATAATGGTGCTTAAAATCAGCCTAAAAGGGATCGGAACTGTGTGTAATGGCCAAGGAACCGTGAAAAATAACCAAGCCAGTTAGACAAACGAAGCTTCTAGACCTGTCATCAAACTTTGGGACCATCGGACAGCTGGGCTGAG
Source organism: Globicephala melas (assembly GCF_963455315.2). Taxonomy (NCBI): domain Eukaryota; kingdom Metazoa; phylum Chordata; class Mammalia; order Artiodactyla; family Delphinidae; genus Globicephala; species Globicephala melas. The sequence goes on along the minus strand of NC_083319.1, from coordinate 2,736,320 downwards.
ACTGGACACCACAGCATGACATGGCGTGGGTCAAGGAAGAAGCACTGTTGGGAGACGTTTGCAAGGCGAGCCTAGAAGGCAGTGTTGCTGGCGGAGACACAGTGTGTTTGCATTCCAGAGGATGACACCGTCACCCCTACCCTAAGGCTACCTTCTTATAGTAGGAGCAGGAGAAAATGGCCTTGTCAGAGGGAGAAGTGCAAGCAAACTCCTTGGGTTCCAGTGCTTATGGGAGTTGTCTGGGAATGCTCACTGCCCTGCCCTGCAGATCCTGGGGTGCAGGAGGGGCTACTCTTTCTCTGATTCTGTCTAATCTGAGCCACAACTACTGAAGCCCACGCGCCTAGAGCCTGTGCTCCGCGACAAGAGAAGCCGCCGCAGTGAGAAGCCCGCGCACCGCAACGAAGAGCAGCCCCCGCTCGCCGCAACTAGAGAAAGCCCACGCGCAGCAACGAAGTCCCAACGCAGCCAAAAATAAAATAAATTTTAAAAAAAATACTCCATAACAAAACTTGTCGACTAATACTAAAGCTGAACTTGAACCAAAATTTGTGACCTTGATAGCTTGCATTGCAAAAGCAGAGGGCTGGAAGTAGCTGTTCTTTTCACACATAGTCCTTCTTTCAGGCTGGAACAAAACATTGATTCCTTGAACAAAAGTTTTATGTCTCCGTTAAGCATTTTCAACTTATCTATTTAAAATGTCATTTTGGAATTCCCTGGCGGTCCAGTGGTTAGGACTCTGCGCTTCCGCTGCAGGGGGCACGAGTTTGATCCCCGGTTGGGGAACTAAGATCCCTCATGCTGCGCGACGAGCCAAAATTAAATAAAATATTCAGACATAAAGTGTGTGGCCTCCGTTTGTTTTTTAAAAAAGTAATTTTTCCAAATTTTCCAAGAAAATTACAAATGTATTAAACGCGCACAGATTACAGGGTTTTAAAATGACGGCTCTGGCTCAGATGCTGTCTTAGGGTGGCTGGTTCCCCCTGCTCTGGGTGGGTGGCACTGGGGAGCTTTACTGAGAAGGTTTTACAACCCTTGTGGGTTAACTCAGACTCCTGTTCCTTAGTCACAAGTTGATGAATTTATTTTCCTTAACAATTTAGTTTTGATCTTTTCCTTTCCCTAGAAAAAGAGAACCCACACATGCACCTAAAACCTATGTGGGCGCACTGGAACCGGCTGGTGCCAGCTCATGGGAGCTGAGGGTGTAGCCTCTTCCCAGGTCTCTATTCGGTGGCGTCCTTCTCATCGGCAGGTTGAAATTGGCCCTGGTGGGGGCATGTACACGGCAGAAGTCAGCCAGCGCTCCCCGCTTGGAGAGCCAAGTGTTAAACGTTTAGCGGCACCCCACTGCAGAAGGATGCTCGCTAACAACGATTAGCTATGACAGTCCTGGAGGTTAATACACTTCACAGCATAGCTTCAAAATACATAAAGCAAAAACACACAGAATTATGGGGAGAAGTGGACACATCCCAGTCGCAGAGGGGGACACTCACACAGCACTCAGAGATAGCCGGCGGTATTCAGTAAGGAAGCTCCCTGCCAGGGGAGTGTTCCGTGTGGAGGACAACGGGACAGTCAGACAGAGCCCAGGCTGTCACTCCCAGTGGGGATCCACCTCCCTGCCCGTCTGCAGGTCCCCTTTTGGGGACAGTCCCTGTCCAGGGGGCTGCATCCCCAGTCTCTGGGTCCAGCGTTCCCGGGGGTGTCATACTCACATGTGGCCACCAGGGGACGATGTTTCCTGGGAAGGCCCATTCTCCCCTGCTGTCTGGATCTTGGTGCTGGCCCCGCCCACACGGGCTCAGCGGCCGGAGTGACCAGTTCCAGCCCTACATTTGTTTCCATCACAAATAACGGTGGAAAGAAATGACGGAGTGAAGTGGGAGCCTCAAGGCCCCGCTGTGTGTGCGTGGAGGTAGGGCCCAGGTGGCTGCAGCCCGCAGCCGTCCTCACCTGCCGTCGGCATGTGCGTCTAGGGGGAGGGGCACCCACCTGCCTCTCTGGAAGGACCACCACTTACCCCCAGATAATAAAACATTGTCTTCACGAAGGCATGGGCAGGGAGTTGATGTCATTTTTTTTTTTTAAGGTTCTTATTGGAAAAATAAAATCTTGGCAGTGCAAATGCAGCCCTCAACAGTTGTTCTGGAAACTTCCCTGGTCCATGAATTGCCCGGGTCTGGTGCCCATTAGCTGTGTTCTGTCTTGCTTTTCTCATCTCTACAATGGGCAACAGTGTTCCTCCCTCCCCTGAGATGACACACACGAAGCACTCAGCACACTGCTGGCCCCCCTCACGCCCCCCCCCATAGGTGTGCCCTGGGGCAAGGCTCAGGGGCAAATGGGGCCGGTACCAGGTGTGGCTGGGTCAGATGTGGCCAGGTACTGTTGGCTGGTTACTTAATGTCCCTCCTCTGCAGGGCCACACGCAGAGCTCCGAGGAGGAACCTCCTCCTCTGGCCAGTCCCCTTGCTCCACCCTGGACGTCTGCCCAGTCAGAGGGCGGCCTGCAGACGCCTCCCTCTGCCCTGGGAGCCTGGCCAGCAGGTGGGTGTGGAGGGCTGGCCGGGGCTGTGGAGAGGGCCAGTCTGGGCCAGAAGGAGGTGTCTCAGGCCTGGTAATAACATGCAGAGAAACTTACAAAAATTCCCTGAAACTGACAGCCCGGGGGTTCCAGTCCCTGCTTCCCAGATGGGGAAAGAGGCTCCTCGAAGGGAGACCAGCCCAGATGGCGCAGCAGCCTGGCAGCAGGACCCTGGCCCAGGGCCCCTAGCTGGAGCCTGCCCACCTCTTGACCTTGGCCCTCTTCCAGACCCAAGCAGCACCCAATCGATGACGAATCCTACAACGCTGACCCACAGGCAAGCCCAGGCCTCCAGCCACCACCCCTCGTCCAAAGTCTAGGGGGACTGTGCTGCCCGCTTGCTTGGGACAATTTTGCAACAGCTGCCTGTCTTTGAGCAGAGGGCAAGAGAGGTCTGGGCTGCCTCGGCTGCTGTCCTGGGGCTGCAGTGACTACTGTGTCCCTCGCCTGGGCATCTCGTGTCTACGGGTCTGAGGAGGACATGGTCATGCTCCTTCCTAGCCCTCTCTGACCTGTCCTTCACCCCATCCAGGGAGGGCACCCCTGCCTCGGGCTTCAAGGCCAAGCCTGCCATCTGCTGAGTGACCGGGCTGCTGTCCTCTCTGCCCTGGACCCCAGCACTGCCCCGGGAAGCCTTGTGCTGGTGGAGCCAGCCTTCCTCCAGAGAGGCCAAGGGGGGGTGAGTGACAGTCTCTGTCCCCATGATGGCGACAGCACATAGGCCAGAGCCCCCAGCCACCTCCTCCGAGATGGCCTCCTGGGTTTCTGCTGGAAAGAAGAACAGCTTGTTCAGGACCACCCCCCAACACAGCCAGCCTCGTGGTCGCCTTGCCCCTCCCTGCCTCCATCTTCTTCCTGGACCCTGAGGCCCTCAAGGGCAGGGAATGGGTCATAGTTGCCTCTGGGTCTCCCTGCAGTTCTTTGCATACAGTAGGTGCTCAGTAAATGTAGAGGGCAGACAAATTGGCAGTAAGACAGTTGGACAGCTCAGTGGGAATAAGTACACACATATTTGTTTGTCTGTATTAATCACAGTATCGTGCCTCCGTCACTCCCTGTATTAGCAGCTGGCATTACTATTTTGTTCACTGACAGAAATTTAAATACTTTCTTTGACCCAGTGGGAGGAGGAGGTCCTATTTTACATCAGCACCTATTCTGATTCCTTGCACATTCAGAGGTGGACGTACTTACTCGTTCCAGATTTCCTCTGGACGTCTCCTCTGGGTATCTTCTGCCTGAGCACAAACCAGACGCCCTAGACCTAGCTTGAGGCCCCACTCCGTCTGTCTGACTGCAGGCTTGGTCTGGCTCCCCCACTAGCTTGCTGTGTGACCCAAGGCAAGCTGGCTCCCCTCTCTGGGCCCTGGTGCCCCCAAAAGTCAAATGGAGGCAGGCATCCCTGCCCTGGGAAGCTGGTCGCTGTGAAGTGGAAAAGCCAGAGGCTCACGGATGTCTCGCCCAGAAACAGAAGGATCTGGGAGCTCTGGAGGGCAGACAGGTCAGGAGCGCTGTCCAGTGCTGGTGGTGCGGGCAACCCAGACTTCCTGACCTGCCTCCGAGGGCAGTGAGCGCCCCTTCCCTGGGGGTGAGCAGCTGAGGCTGGACAGGCAGCTCTGTGCTAAGGCCCTGGATCACCCCACCAAGGAGCCCAGCCCCGGCACGACGCTGCTGCTGACCCAGCTCTTTCTGCCCCCCTGGCCGTGCTAAGCTCCCTTCTGGCACGGGGAGCATGGCGGGCACAGGCAGGTAGGGGTGCACGGGTTCACCTGCAGAACCCTGTGACCCCTGTTTTAGGGAGGAGGGGGAGAGGTCACCTGCCCTGGCGCTGCTGCCCTCAGAACTGCCCGCTTGGCTGTGCCCGGCCCGCCTCCTAGAAGCCTGGCCGTGGGCGGTGCATCCTGCCCCAGCCAAGGGTGGGGGTGGGATGGGGGCTGGCAGCGCCTCCAGGGGCGGGGCCAGCGGGGGTTGGGGGCGGGGTTGGCCCCGGGTTCCCGCCTGGCTGTTGCTGGGGAGGAAGGAGGTGACGGCACTGCTGCAGCCACTGGGCCCGGCACTGGCAGGCCACTCGGGGCCCAGGGGCAGTGGCCGGCCGGAGGTACAGCCCTCGGGAGGGCAGGGCCCAGGCCCTTCCCTGGGCTGGCGGGGTGGGGACAGGCCCAGAGCTGGCTGGGCACGACCATGGGACACTCTGGGGGAGGCCAGGGGGCCTGGGCACCCTCCCAGCCCTTGTTCTCCCGCTGAGGCCTGTGCCTGGACCTTCCCTCCCTCCCCCCACCCCCGGGCCCGTCATCCTACCGCCTGCGGGGAGGGCTTCTCTGGGCCACCCCGCTTAACAGCACGAGGCCAACCCGGTCTGTCTGACCCCGAACCCTGGCAATGAATGGTCAGGCTGCAGACTCGGGTGGGAGAGAGTTGGAGGGGGCAGAAGTGCAGATCAATGTGGAAGCAGCTGCCCTGGCGGGAGGGCACTGGGCTGCCCCTGCTGGGGCCGTGCCCCCCCTACCCCCAGCCTGGGTGGGAGAACGGGACTGGCCATGCACCGGGAAGGGGCACGTGGCAGCACGTGGCAGCCCCCGCGTTGGCACAGGGGGAGGGAAGAAGGAGTCTGGGTCAGAGGCCAGGAGGAGGGGGCGGGGCAGGGGGTGGGCAGATGCCTGGCCTTGGAAAGGCTTCCCGGGCACCCACGTGACGCTGAGTTTCTGACAGTAGGTCCTCACTGTTGGCGGCTCCTGGAGGGTTAAGGAACTCCAAGGAGGAAAGGTAAGTGCAGACACGAGCTGGGCTGCACCTCCCCGTGCCCAGGGCGCCTGAAGCAGGGCAGAGCTGACGGAGGGACTGGGGTGCCCGGCCCCAGCCTCCAACCCCCCACCCCGAAGCCCCTCAACTCACCCCTGCCTGCTCCCTCCTCTGCCCCTACCCCCTGGGGGGGGGTCTCTGTGGTGAGGGCAGGGCAGCCCTGACCAACCTGAGAGCCCGGGTGCCTGCGGGGGAGCGGAGGGGGTGCGGTGGGCAGTGCCCACCTGTGAGGGCGGGAAAGGGTGTGGCAGTGGGTCCCCCCCCCCCAGCCTCTCCTCCCCCAGACCAGGCCCCAAGATGTCTGCGGACTGGGAGTTCGGGAGGGGGCAGGACAGCCAGCAGGCTTGGCCACACGGCGGCCCTGTGACCTTGGTCACCTTGGCGGGCTTCCTTGGGCCTCAGTCTCCCCCCTCCGTGAAATGGGGACAACAGTCATCTTGACTTCCGAGCAGAGAGAACGCGGGTTCCCGGCTTGCCGTGTGACACATGCTTGGAAATGGAAGTGGTCTTAATTAACTGGCTAAGTGATACCAATCACGGCTATTAACGTAGGTGCGGGACCCACCTCAGTCCCTCGGCCACAGCCAAACCCCTCTTACTTTTCCTGCTGATCCCACGACTGGGCCCAGGAGCCTCTCTGAGGCGTCCTTTCCCCTGTGTTCCTCGCCTCCGGGGAGACACCTCTGCTGCATCCTGTCTCCTTAGAAGGTGGGGCCCCGTCACAGTTTTCTTCTTCGAATTATGAGGCTCTTCTGACCGGGGAGGGATGCAAGGTGAGCCCTGCAGGCTACTGGGAGGTCACCGAGGAGGAGGGAGGCTGGTTGCCCATCCTCCGAGTCCCTACCTGGATTCGAGATGGCCCGAGGGAGCCGGGGGCCTGGACGCCGCTGCGTTGCTCACCTTCTGCCTCGGGTCCCAAAGGGCTGTGGAGTCAACGTGGCAGAAATAACTTCTGTCTGGGGCTGAGACGGGAGTTGCCCCGGAGGGCGTGTTGGGTACAGGCTGGAGGGTTGGGTGTCCCTGCCCCAGGCTCTCCGCCACCCATCCTGTGGCCCTGCAGCCCTGCCCCGCCACGCACACTGCCCTCCTTCTGCCCCCACCGTGGTCTCCCCTGGGCCCAGCCAGAGCCTGTAGCGTACGAGGCCCTCAGTACACGTGGACAAATGGCACAGGTGCACACGTGACGTGGGTGGGTGGCAGGAGGACGGCCGGAGGGTGACAGCACAGGGGCCCTGGGGCTCGCTTGCACAGAGCCTCTGTGCCCCAGGCAGCCCCGATTCCCTCCCCAGCTCCCTGCGGTGCTCGAGCCGAGTCCCCATGGCCTTGCTGAGCCGAGCCCTGCGTGTGGCCGCCACCTGTCCTTGCCGGAGCCCTGCCCAGGGCCTGGGGCTGCGACTCCTGAGCAGCGGGGCCCGGCCCAGCCCTGAGAAGAGTGTGCCCTACCAGCAGACCCTGAAAGAGGCCCGGGACCCCCGGGCAGGCGCCCAGGGCCCAAGCCGGCCCCTGCCCAGCACAGCCAATGTGGTGGTCATCGGCGGGGGCAGCTTGGGCTGCCAGACCCTCTACCACCTGGCCAAGCTGGGCGTGAGCGGGGCGGTGCTACTGGAACGGGAGCGGCTGACCTCCGGGACCACCTGGCACACGGCGGGTAGGGGCCTGGGTGCACGTGGGGGCGGGAGGGACTGGATTCAGCCAGGGGCCAGCTCTGGGTTGGCAGCCGGAGGCCGGTTAGAGGCAGCTGAGCTGGAGGGGGAGGACATGGGGAAAAGACGTGGGGTCCTTCTGAGGTGAGCCTGCGTGCCCCCTGAGTCTCTGAAGAGCTGCGGAGGGGAGGAGGGAGCAGACACTGACTGGGGGATCCTGGAGGGCAGAGCAGAGACCAGAGCTGGGAGCCCAGGCAGCTGTGTATTCAAAAAGCAGAAGCCCCTTCCCTGGACGGAGCTACCCAGGGTGAGCGCCGTCCACGGGGTGCAGAGGATGGACGGGGAAGGGGCCATCGGGGATGTCCTCCGTGGGCACCATGGTTCTCAGCCAGCTAGCCAGTGGGCATACAGTAAAAGCACCTACTGTGCGCACGTCCCCAGGGCAGCCAACCTTTGCCTTAACCCTGCGTTGAGTTTGCCAGGCTCTGTGGGGAAAACACTCCCACTTTGGCCAATGTGAGCCTGATGTTGCTGGATGTGGAGCTGGGAAGAGGTTCAGGCATCACGTGTCTTGAGAGCTGACACAGCCGGCCCTGCACGCCACTGCCCCTGCCTATCCACCGTCCTGTCTCGGCTGGGCCCACACAGCCTCTCCCCCACTGCTACCTCTCCCCCGGCCCCCCCGCTCCCCAGACTCTGCTTGGAAGGGAGCAGCTTTGCTGGTGAAGGGGCTGCCTTTGGACCTCAGTCAGTCCTGGGTTGGGGTCCCGGCCCCATCATCACCCGTCCTGTGATCCTGGGCACAGAACCGTTTGGTGCTGCCTTAATTTCACTATAAAATAGTCACGCCTGCCTCCCAGGACCGCTCTGTCACCCAGTGATAGGCTCAGTACACAGGAGGTGCTCCATAAATGGCAGCCTTGGGTATCGTCACGCTCTGAGCTGCCCCAGGGCGACGTCCTGGAACTCAGCTTTGACCCCGTCACTTCCTGCTCATCAGCCGCTCGGGGCTCTCCATGGCCTGCAGAGACGCTCCCCGCCCACTGCCTGGTCTTCAGGAGCCCGGGCCTGCTGGGAGGAGCCGGGGTGCCGCACTGCAGTGCTGGGGCTGACGGCGCCCCGCCCCTCCCCCGTCAGGCCTGCTGTGGCAGCTGCGGCCTAGCGACGTGGAGGTGGAGCTTCTGGCCCACACGAGGCGCGTGGTGAGCCGCGACCTGGGGGAGGAGACGGGGCTGCACACGGGCTGGATCCAGAACGGGGGCCTGTTCATCGCGTCCAACCGGCAGCGTCTGGATGAGTACAAGAGGCTCATGTCGGTGGGTGCACCCCTGCCGGGGCGGGGACTCATGTCCTGGGTGCACTCCCGCCCGGGCGAGTGAGCGGCTCGTGTTGGTGTGTGCCCCCCTGCCGGTGGTGGGTGGGGCAGCGTAGCACAGGGAAGGAGCCCCGACAGATCTGGGTTCAAGCCCTGGTGCTGCCCTTGCTGGTCGGGCCACCTGGGCCAAGCGGCGTTGCCTCCGAGCCTCGGCATCCTCGCCTTTAAAATGGGACCGTTGCGTTGCGCAGCACCGTTTGCCGAGCCTCGAGGCAGGAGAGGCCCGATAACCGGGAGTCATCGGCATGCACGGTGCTCACAGGAGTCAGGATGCATGATGAGAGACTGCAGTCCCCAGGAGGAAGGACCACCCTTCTCCCGGCACCGCTGGCGGGGCTGAGGGAACGCCACTGTGGGCGAGACGGCAGAGAAAGCCTTCCGCTGTGGAAGGCCCTCTGCTGGGGTGGAGAGTTGATTCTTCACCCAGGGCAGCCAGGCCCGGACCCCAAATTCCAGGGCGTGGCTGAGACTGGCTCCTCCAGCAGCTCATTCCTTATTGAGCACCAACTGAAGAGCGGCTCAGGGCCCAGCGAGCAGAGAGGCCTGTGTGGGTAGCAGGGGTACATTGTCACAGGGATGCCGCGTGCCTCTGCCCAGGCGGAAGCAGCGGCACCTGGCTTCATTAGAACGGGCTGGGTCTCTGGGGTTAGGAGGTGGCCTCACTCTGCCTACTCCCCCCACCTCTCCCCCCCACCTCTCCCCCCCTCCCCCCCCCCCCGCCGCCTTGCTCACTCATCAGCTGCCATGGAGGCTCCAAAGGTGCACCAGGCAACCTTTCAGCTCAAGTGCTGAGCGAGGCCTCTGCAGCTTTTCATTCCCACTGCTCGGAGAGAGAAGCTGATTGGCTCAGCTCATCTCTAGTTGGGCGGAGCCTTTCCCGATGGATGGATGCCTGGGGGCATTTGATTGGCTGCCCTTGGGCCAATCAAATGAGCCGGGGGTGTGGTCTGTCACACAGTCCGGGGCCTGGGACAGAGGACTGCAGCGGTCTCTCGTCTGGGGAGCTGGTCTGACCGTCAAACCTGGTTGAAGCTCAAACTATCAGACCTACGGGGATTATTTTTATTTATGTTATACAGTAGATCCTTATGTGCCAGGGACTGGTCTAAGCTCTTTAAAGGTGTCAACCCCGTAAACCATTATCACCCCCATTCCCCCAGGTGACGTTAGCAACTTGCCCCACGTCACATGGCTCATGTTCGTCACATGGCTCATGTTCGAGCTGGATGGGGGAGGCGGGAGGGCCCCAGAGCCTGCTTCCGAGCGCTACCCGGGCTCCTTACTCTTCCTCGGAGCTGGCCCGAGGGACGGGGGCCGCTGGGGCACGGTGGCCGGCTAAGGGTTCCTGGGGGACACAGGGTCTGAACTGACCCTTGGAGGCCCAGATGGGGAGGAGAGTGGCCAAGGGGGTCTGCTCCCCGAGGGCTCAAGTACTTTCCTCTGGGTCCCCCAGTTGGGCAAGGCCTATGGCGTGGAGTCCCACGTGCTGAGCCCGGCAGAGACCAAGGCCCTGTATCCGCTGATGAATGTGGATGACCTCTACGGGACCCTGTACGTGCCTCATGACGGCACCATGGACCCCGCCGGCACCTGTACTGCCCTCACCAGGGCCGCCACTGCCCGCGGAGCACAGGTACAATGGCCTTCCGGCCCTGGGTCCCCTGCTCCCAGCCCACCCCTCCTGCCTAAGAACCCCAAGACCAGAAGGCAAGAGAACACGTGCCGTTCTCTCTGCTCCACATAGGACCTGAGCCTCTAATCCGATCCTGCAGAGGCCGGCCGCCCTCAGGTTTGTCCCCCAGGTCAGCTCTCCTCCCTTCCCCGAGGTCTGGCCCTGCTGGAAGAGTGAACCCGCCCCAAATCTCTTCTTGTAAATTTTATCTTCTTTTGTCTCGAATACACACATAGTTGTAGGAAAGATTAGAAAAGACAAATAAGCAAGACAGAAGAAATGAGGATCACCCAGAGGTAACCAATGTTGACATTGTAGTTTTACTGCAAGTACTTTTCTATGAAGATGTATATGTAAGTCAACTGGAAGCAAACTGCACTGTATGTGACCTTTTACCGCAAGCATCTGTCCGTCAAATGAGCCCTCCTTTTCTTTTCTTTTTCTCAAAAAAAGCCTCTGTCTGGGGGGACAAGTTCTCCAAGTCAAGGAACACGTGGAGTTAGTTTCCACCCTGTGGTCACCCCATTTCCCCAGTGGGGTCACATGAAGCCTGCCTGAGCAGAAGCAGGTGTCCCGGGTACCGCCTGGGCTGGAGGTAGGAGAGGGTAGGTGGTCAGTGCTCAGAGCGCCCACATGGCTTTGGAAGCAGCTCTTCTCGCTCTCAGGTCATCGAGAACTGCCCAGTGACCGGCATCAGTGTGCGGACGGATGATTTTGGGGTGCGGCGGGTCGAGGCTGTGGAGACAGAGCACGGCTCCATCCAGACACCCTGCGTGGTCAATTGTGCAGGTGGGAACACGTTTCTTCTGGGCTCCCAAGTGGCCACCCCGGCTGCTCCCTAAACCTGGCCTTACTTAGGGGTGGCGGCCCAGGCGTGACCTGGGGAGTCACTGCCATGGCAGACAGGCCTGCAGAGGCGCCCAGCTGGCTGGCCCCCACCAGGTGCCAGCAGAGCTCAACTGTCTGCTCTGCCTGCAGGAGTGTGGGCAGGCGCCGTGGGCCGGATGGCTGGCGTCAAGGTCCCGCTGGTAGCCATGCACCATGCCTACGTCGTCACCGAGCGCATTGAAGGGATCCAGGTGAGTAGACGGCCCCAGGCACCAAGTGGGTGGTGCACGGACCTGGCTGTGAAGCCCAACACTTGTAGGTTCCTTCATTGCCCTGAGCGTCAGTGGCCTCATCTGTGAAATGGGACTCCTCATGACTGGAGGTTTTGGGTGGCCTGAGAATGAAGTGAAGTAGCACAGGCATAACCCGAGGGTCCCGACCCCCTTTGCCTTGGGAGCAGGGCTTCTCATTGATGCCCAAGCCCATCCTGCATGGTGCGGCCAGTCTGGCTTTTGCCATGTTCTGGGCCCCAGGCGTTTCTGGGAACCTCTGAATGTTCGCATGCTCCCAAATGTGCCCTGGGTGCCAGTCTCAGAGGACATTGATCCCTGGCCCTCAGAACCTCCCAGGGAGCCCTGGAGACACCTCTGCCAGAGGAGGCGGTGGGGGAGAGGGGAGCTGTGCGCCCCCTGCCCTCTCTCCTCTCCTCCCTTTCTACCTCCCCTCTCCTCCCTTTCTATCTCCCCTCTCCTCCCTTTCTACCTCCCCTCTCCTCCCTTTCTATCTCCCCTCTCCTCCCTTTCTATCTCCCCTCTCCTCCCTTTCTACCTCCCCTCTCCTCCCTTTCTACCTCCCCTCTCCTCCCTTTCTACCTCCCCTCTCCTCCCCTTCTATCTCCTCTCCTCCCCTTCTATCTCCTCTCCTGTGCTGGTGGCAGGTGGCTTCCTGTCGCCTTGTCACTGACCACTCCTCTTTCCCTCCAGCCTCTTCCCCCTCCCTCCCTCCATCCATTATCCCTCCACTCATTTCCTTCCCTCTGTTCCTCTGGCCATCCCTGCATCCATTCATCCCTCCTCCGATCCCTCCCTCCCTCTAGCCCTTCATCCATCCATTGATTCATCTATTTATCCATCCATTCATCTGTCCGTCCTTTCTCTCATGTATCCATCCAGCCATCACCCCCTCTACCCATTCATCTCTCCCTCCACCCATTCCTCCATCATCCATCCGTTTATTAATCCATCTAACCTTCCCTCCCCACCCCTCTCTGCATCAAACATTCACTGGATAAGCTCTGTGCTCCAAGCCCTCATCTAGAAACTGGGACTATAACAGAGATAAGAACCTAGTTCTCGCCCAGGTGAGCTGGGGGAAGGGTACAAACAAGTAAAGGTATTATTTATTTTAAAACAGGCTGACAGGGGCTCCCAGGGGGCAAGCACAGGGGCTATAGGGACTCCCAGCCTATGGACCAGGGAGGTGCCCTGGCGGAGGCCATGTCTGAAGGGTCTTCTGAGGCATCTGAAGGGTGGCAGAGAAAGAACAAGGGGGAGAAGGGGAGGACGCAGAGCCTGGCGGCCGGGGCACTGCAGGCAGTTCAGGGAAGCGGGCCTGAGGGTGTGGGTGTGGGGAGAGCGTGAGAGACCAGACTGGCCTTGTTGAGGGTCAGGCTCCAGCAAAGAGGGGCCTGGGAGCCTCACCGCTGCCCTGGACAAGCCTGGCTTCCCTCTGGTCACCAGGCTGGCCGCTGGGTGGACCCAGTGGCGGAGGGTGAGGGAAGCTGCCGCGGGGCCGGGGTCTCCGCCGCTCTTGTCCCCCCACCCCCACACACACAAGGTTCCCCCGTTCGTGGAACAGTTTAATACAACCCAGCACACACACTCCTCCCCAGGGCTGCTGTGTGCCCTCTGGGTGGGGCTCTGGGGAAAGAGGCATCACTGCAGCTGTTGGTGCGAAGAGCCCCTGGCCCTGGTTCTGTGGGAAATACCCCCGCGGCCGCCAGGGGTCGCCCTCAGGCCGCAGTGGGCTCTCGGGGGCTGGGCTAAAGCTGGGGACAGGCTGGGGGCAGAGCAGGGCTGTGTCCTACAGAGCCCAGGACTGGGGCCTCAGTCTCTCCGTGTCCTGGTGCGCAGGATGCCCAGCTTTGAGGCGGCTTTCAGGGAGAAGCAGGGCCCACTCTGGGCCCAGGGACCCGCACCCTGAATTTTAAGGTCAGAGCCAGGCTGGGGTTATTCATGTAACTCACAAACACTGCCCTCACCCAGCAACCTGTGTGTCCTGGGAACCCCAGGCTGCGCTCCAGGAAAGGGCCACCAGCCCCAGAATCTATGAGACTTCTGTAGGAGAAAAGAGGAGATTTGGGGCTGGGGGCCAAGTTCCCCATGCTCCCCTCCACGTGGGGAGTCTGGGAGGCCAGCCTCTCCTGAGGCCATACCTGGGCAGCCTGAATCTGGGAGAAGGGCAGGCCTCTGACCCTGACCTCCCACGTGGTCTGATGCCATGGTGGGTCAGAAAACAAGCTCCTTTAGGCCACGGCAGCTCCTGCAGTCAGGGCTCTGCGGCTCATGCTGGGAGGCCCCTGACACTTGGGCCTGTCTTCCGCTGCTCGGGTCGCTCCCTGGGTTGACAGTCGTGCAGCAGGACACTAACTGCCCAGATCTGGGCCTCGTGGTGTTGGCCCCGGGCTGGCCAGTGAGGGCTCAGGGCTTTGCCACCTGGACCACATGCCCTTTATCTTTCTTCGTGGGTGGCCAGAGGGCTGTGCTGCCCTAGGGACCCCAGTTCTGAGAAGCCGTCCCCGTCCTGGGTCCTAGCCGAATGCTGCCCCCAGCTCCTCTGTGACCTTGTCCCTTTCCTCTCTGGGCCTGGCCTCTGCGTCTGTCAAACGTGGTGGCCCAGATGCTCCCTCATGATCTGGCATCCCCGCTATCCTCGACCCACTTTTTCAGAAACTGCTCTGTTGGGGCACAGAGCAATGGGAGAGGGCCCGTGCTCAGGCTCTGCATCCCAACTCCCCCATTACCCAGCCAGGTGAGTCAAGGTGCCACCTGAGCCTCAGTTTCCTTCTCTGCCAAATGGGTAAAAATGGTAGCTACCTCTTAGGGCGGTGCTGAGGGAGGAACCAAGTGATGGGCTGAAGGGCTGAGCGCAGTGCCTGATAGCAGGGGCTCGTTAGGTGAGGGCCACGGTGACCGACCGTGACTAAGGGCATGGGATGGCCCAGCCAGCTGGTGCTTCAGAGGAAGAGAGCAGGGAAGGCTGGCGCCATCGGGCGGGCTTCCTGGAGGAAGCAGCTGACAAGATTTGGATGGAGATGGGGCCGGGAGAAGCAGATGGAAGGAACGGGCTGAGATTAGGAGGCAGAGACACCAGTGGAATTGGTGTTACACCTATAGGGTGGGCTTCCGGAGGGAGGAAGCAGTGAGGGTACCCTGTGGATGCCTTGGGGCTGAGCTGAGCCTGTGCTGGCCACTCTGGGGCAGCTGGGGCCTTGCAAGGCAGGGAGATGGGGACCCTGATCCTGCTGGACGAAAGCCAGGGGCTTCCCTGGCCAGCAGGTGTCCCCGCTCTCCTGCTCTATGGAGCTCTGGCATTCTGTTGGTTTTGTTTTTAGAGTGGTAGTGACAGCAGAGGTAACCTCTCACTATTATTATTCCTGAAGTGCTCAGTTACTGAGAGCTTCCCGGGGGCCTTCTTGCAATCAGTGCAGACATGCTTAGTCCAGCTCTGCAGGGGAGCCAGGCCACTAGGAGACTGGAGGAGCAGGGAGGGGCATCTGCCAGGTTATCCCTTTTGGTCTCTGTGTGTCCTCGAAGGTAGGGCGGAGGGGTCACATCAGATGTGTCCACCTCCAGGGCAGGGGCACCGGAGAGCAGGGTTGAGAGGAAGCAGTTCCCCCAGTGCTGAGGACCCCTGTGGGGGTGGGCCTTTTCCCACTCTGCTCACTTTCTAAAATGCTTTGGTTTTGTTTATCCATTCATTTATTGGTTAAATCAGTAGTATTTGCAGTATAATGACAATGAGAACATTGTTAACTCCTGAGCAAATAGTGTCCAACTTTTCGTGTTTCCTGGAGTTATTAATAGTTTTTTTTTTGGTTGTTCAGTTTCCTATGTAGCTGTGACTAATTCTTTATTCCTATCTATCTATCCATCTGTCTATCTGTCTGTCATCTATCATCTATCTATCTGTCTATCTCTATCAATCAATCAATCTATCTAACTCTATCATCTATCTATCTCTGTCATCTATCTCTATCATCTATCATCTATCTATCTCTATCATGTATCTATCTATCTATCATCTCTCTATCTATCTGTCTGTCTGTCTATCTATCTGTCTGTCTATCTACCTATCTGTCTGTCTGTCTGTCTATCTATCTATCTGTTTGTCTATCTATCTATCTGTCTGTCTGTCTATCTGTCTGCCTGTCTGTCTGTCTGTCTATCTATCTGTCTGTCTATCTGTCTGTCTATCTATCTATTTATCTGTCTGTCTATCTGTCTGTCTGTCTATCTGTCTATCTGTCTGCCTGTCTATCTGTCTATCTAACATTATCTTAGTCCTTAAAACCCCACACACATTATCAGCCCCCATTTCCCACCCCCACCCTCAGCTTAGACAGTCACTAATCTAATTTCTGTCTCTGGATTTTCCTGGTTTGGACTTTGAATGAAATGGAATCATACCATTTGTGGCCTCTGTGTCTGGCTTCTTTCACTCTGCATGACACTGTCAAGGTTCATCCATGTGGTACATGTAGCAGAATTTCATTCCTTTTTATGGCTGAATAATATACTCTTGTAAGCCACAGTTTATTGATCCATTCGTCTGTTGATGGACATGTGGGTTGTTTTCGCTTTTTGGCTATTGTGAATAATGCTGCTATGAACATTCATGTACAAGTTTTTGTGTGGACGTGTGTTTTCCTTTCTCTTGGGTGGAAGTGGAATTGCTGAGTCATAGAGTAACTCTATGTTGAACTTTCTGAGGAACCGTCAGCCTGTTTTCCAAGGAAGCTGCACTGCTTTACATTCTCATCAGCAGTGTGTGAAGGTTCTGACTTCTCCACATTCTCAGCAATATTTCTTATTGTCTATCTTTTTGATTCTAGCCATCGTAGTGGGTGTGAAGTGGTATCTTGTGGCTCGAGTTGCATTTCCCTAATGAGTGATGACGTTGAGTGTCTTTTCATGTGCCTGTTGGCCATACGTATATCTTCTTTGGGGAAACCTCTGTTCAGATACTTTGCTCATTTTTAATTGGATTGTCGTTCTATTGAACTATAAGAGTTCATGTATTCTGGATACAAGTCCCTTATCAGGCATATGATTTGCAAACATTTTCTCCCATTCTGTGGGTTGTCTTTTCACCCTCTTGTTGGTATTGTTGGCAGCACAAAAGTTCTTAATTTTGATGAAGTAATTTCAACCTATGTAATTTTTTCTTTTGTCCCTTGTGCTTGTGGTATCATATTTAAGAAGGCATTTCCTAAACCAGGCCACAGAGGTTTATTCCCGTATTTTCTTCTAAGAATTTTATAGTCTTAGCTCTTATAATTAGGTCTCCAACACATTTGGAGTTAAATTTTGTGTGTGGCGTGAGGAAGGGGTCCAACTTCGTGCTCTTGCAGGAGGCGATTCAGGTGTTCCAGCGCCATTTGCTGAAGAGTATCCTTTTCCCCATTGAATTGCCTTGGCATCCTTGTGGAAAATCAATTGACCATAAGTGTGAGGGTTTATTTCTGGACTCTCAGTTCTATTCCGTTGATCTATACATGTCTATCCTTATGTTTGGACCACTCTGTCTTGATTATATTAACCTTGTAGTAAGTTTTGAACTCAGAAGTGTAAGTCTTCCGTGTTTGTTCTTCTCTTAAGATTGCTTTGAATACTCTGGGTCCCTTGCACTTCCATATGAATTTTAGGGTCAGCTTGTCAACTCCTGCCAAGAAGCCAGCTGAGATTTTGGTGGGAGCTGTGTTGAATCTGTAGATCAGTTTGGGGGGTACTGTCCTCTTAGCAATAGTAAGTCTTCATTTTGTAAACCTGAGAGGTCTTTCCATTATTTACATCTTCTTTAATTTCTTTCAAAGGCATCTTCTAGTTTTTAGAGTACAAGTTTCGTACCTCTTTTGTTAAACTTATTTGTAAGCATTTTATTATTTTTGATATCGTAAATTGAATTATTTTCCTAATTTCATTTTTGATTGTTCACTGCTGGTATATAGAAATACAGTGGCTTTTTGTTGTATATTGACCTTGTATCCTGCAACCTTGTTGAACTATTTTATAAGTTATAATCGTTTTTAGTGGGGTCGTTAGGATTTTCTCTACGTAAGATCATGTCATCTGCACCTAGAGATAGTTTTACTTTTTTTCCCTCTGGTTGCCTTTAATTAGTCTTTCTTGCCTGATTCCTGCCCTGGCCAGGACCTCCTGTACAATGTTGAATGGCAGTGGCGACAGTGGACCTCCTTCTCTTGGCCTGGTCTTAGAGGAAAGACTGCAAATAAGTAGGCATTTGCTGTGGGTGTTTCTCAGATATTCTTTATCAGGAAGTTCCCTTCTATTCCTAGACATTGGGTGTTTTTATCATGAAAGTGTTTTATCTGTCAAATGCTTTTTTTGCATCTATTGAAATAATTAGTGGATTTTGTCCTTTATTGATAATGGTATATTACACAGATTTTCAGAAGTTAAACCAACCTTGCATTCCCGGGATAAATCCCATTTGGTCATGGTATGTAATCCTTTTTCTATGTTGCTGGATTCAGTTTCCTAGTATTTTGTCAAGGATATTTGCATCTGTATTCATAACTGTCACAATTTTCCCCCAAACATCTCAACAGATCTGTCAAACACCTATCAGTAATATTTTCGGGTTTTTTCTTTCTTTTTTTTTTTTTTTTTTGCGGTATGCGGGCCTGTCACTGTTGTGGCCTCTCCCGTTGCGGAGCACAGGCTCTGGACGCGCAGGCTCAGCGGCCATGACTCACGGGCCTAGCCGCTCCGCGGCATGTGGGATCTTCCCGGACCGGGGCACGAACCCGCCTCCCCTGCATCGGCAGGCGGACTCTCAACCACCGTGCCACCAGGGACGCCCATATCAGTAATATTTTCTGCATACTCATACATGGCAGAGAAATCCCATAAAGTCTGTAAGTCCCATTCCCCTCCCCTGAAGGACTCCTCCCGCTGCCTTCTTATCTTCTCCATCAGCCTCTGACCGGCTGTTACCCTGGGACCTTCCTCACCCATCTTCTGTTTGGATCTGCTGCTCTCCGGATCCATGGCATATGGTCTCTGGCCACTTACTGAGAAGGGTACCTGGAAAATAAACGTTTTTGTGTCCGTGAATGTCTGAAGAAAATCTTTATTCTTTCTTACAGTCGGTTGACGAATTGACTGGGTCGAGAATTCTGTATTTAAAATCGTCTTTCAGAATTTTGAGGACTTTGTTCCAGGTCTTCAGCCTCCAGGAATGCTGTTTCTTTGTTTAGGACCCACCTGTTCGCCGGATGTTCCATCCTGATGTGGCCTTGGTGCAGGCCTGGTCCAATCACAGGGCTTGGTGGGCACTTGTGGGCCCTTCAATACTGAGATTCACGATTTTCAGTCAGAGAAATCATCTTGGATTTTTGCTTTGACTTTCCTTCTACTCCATTTTCTCTGTTTTCTCTTCCTGGAACCCCTGTAAGGTGGACATTGGACCTTCAGGATTGAATTTCTAATTTTCTTATTTTTTTCCCTTTCCTGATTTCCATGCCTTAATCTGTTTTAGCCTAATATCTGGAAGATGTCCTTGGCCTTATCCAGTCCTTCTGTCGAATGCCCTTCTCTTTGGTGAGGGACCTCCATGTCAGCGTCTGGAGTCTTCCCCAAACCACTCAGTGTCTCCACAGAAGACTCTCCAGTCTGTTGTCGAGGGGGGATGGCAGCCGGCTTCTCACCTCCCCGGAGCCTGGAGCCCCTGGGGACCCATTTCTCCAGAGACAGACCTCAGGGCCCCTGCAGGGTAGGGCCAGGCCCTGGGCTGCACGCAGTGGGGATGGAAGGGATCTGGGTCCAATTGCTTTGAAGAGACCCTAGTCCAACTTCCTGTTCACGTCCACGCACATACTCTCTCTCACACTCACACACACATGCACACTCACACACATGCGTGCACGCACACGTACACACTCGGCCCACCGCCCCCTGCAGAGGGACCTGGGGTTGCCCTAGGCTCGGCCTTTGCAGATTGGAGGGGACTGGACAGAGGCTGGCAAGCTGTCTCCCCTCTCCCAGCCCTGAGCTAAGGCGCCGGCCCTCCCCCATCCACTCTGCACCTCCGGTGTTGGCTGAGATCCCCCGTCTGCTGTGTTCCGTGGGTTACCCTTTTCTCTTCCCTCCCTCCGCCCTTCCATCTTTGCTGCTATCTTATGGGGTTTCAGTGGGGTGGTTTGTCCACTGTGTGACGCAGAGGCCCCAGGTCCACCCTGTCCTCAGGGTCCTACAACGAGGAGGTGGCACCGTGGGCCCAGCTTGGGTCTGTGACCCTGACCCCGAGGCCTCTGTGCTCCACCTTGCAGAACATGCCCAACGTCCGCGACCACGACGCCTCCATCTACCTCCGCCTCCAAGGGGACGCCTTGTCCGTGGGCGGCTACGAGACCAACCCCATCTTCTGGGAGGAGGTGAGACACCAGGGCTCGAGGGAGGGGTTGGGGCTGCATCTCAGCGTGGAGGAGCCTTCTTCCGGAGACTGTCCCCCCGGAGCTCCCCCGACCCTGGGGGCTTACCTGAGGAGTGGCAGGTCCCCCATCCCACAAGGTCAAGGTCAAACCCATTTTTTCCAACCCCTGAAGAACCTGGCACACAGGCAGATCCAGACTCGGGGCAGGTGGAGGGCTTGCCTCAAAACATCAATCATCAGAGGCTGCAAAGTGTGAAATAATGACTTTAGAAGATTATGAAAGCATTGAAGCCCTCTGTCCATCAACAAACAATCCCATGCCCTCCCCCACCCCCCGTGGTTGCGGCTGTATCTCCCTCCAGCCTGGGCTGCTCTGCCGGCAGCTCCTGGGGTTCATGCAGGGCCAGCGGCCCCCTCAGCACCCCCCAGCCCCCTCAAGCATGTACGGACCACCCCAGCTCCCGTACTCATGCATTTAGTCTACAAATTGAACAACAAAATGAGTCCTTTCAGCCAGATACTGTTTAACTTTGGGGAGAAAGAGGGAGACCAAAATACGAGTCCCTGTCCCCAGAGGCCTCTATTCTGGTGGGGAGACACACAGTAAGTAAGCAAAGAAGTAATGCGATTTGGGATGGTGGTCTGTGCCCCGAGTGAAGCTAGCAGGTTGAGGATGAGCCTAGCGAGACTGGCGTGGAAGGATGTCCTTCGGACGGTGGCCGGGCAGGGCTCCCTGAGGAGCTGACGTCAGCAGAGAGCCCTGCAGACAGAAGGCGGGGGAGGAGCTGCCCCAGGTGGAGGTGAAGGCCCTGAGGTCAGATCAGGCTTGCTTTTCCCGAAGACCCGAAGGAAGGTCAGCGTGGCTGTGGGTTGGTGGCAGACGTGGGCAGGGTCCGCTCACGTAGGGCCGATCTGACTTAGGTGAATGGGGTGAAGGAGAGCGGGAGGCAGGGAGACCGGGCAGAGCAGGCGGGCCTGGGGCGGGGCGGGAAGGGGGCGCAGACGGGCCGCTGAGGGGTTGGGGGAGGGGAGACACACTGCGGGACCAGCCCAGCGCTGTCACCACCTAATGGAGGGGCTGGCCAGGCCCTGCCTGGCTCTCACTCCCGTGGGGCGCTGTCACAGGGCAGTTCCCTGCCCGCCTCCCCAGGTGTCGGACAAGTTTGCCTTTGGCCTCTTCGACCTGGACTGGGATGTGTTCACCCAGCACATTGAAGGTGCCGTCAACCGGGTCCCCGTGCTGGAGAAAACGGGGATTAAGTCCACAGTCTGCGGCCCAGGTGAGTGGGGGGCCTGGAGCCGGCGGGGGGGCTGCCCCCTGAGGCTGGCCTGCGCCGGGCGCGCGCCGGCCGTCCCTCCGTCCTGGGCCTCGGGTGCCGCGCTCGCTCTTCTCTGCAGGCAAAGGACGTGAGCTCGGTGAGGGCAGAAGTCCGCCCACGGGCACGCGGCCAGGCTTCCTCCCGTCCACGCCCGCGTGAGTCCCTCCTGAGGTCCCGCCGGGCTCAATCCCTGCTTGACTTTTCCCTGGAACTTGGTGTTTTCATCCGTAAGGTGGGATGAGCGCCCTCCCAGCGCCTGGTGAGGCTGAGCATGGAGAGCAGGGCCAAGCTCCTCCCTGATGCCGTCCTCACAGGCCTGCAGACCCCCATTCCAGGTCAGCCTCGCCCCCTTTGCCCTCTGCCCTCGGCAGGCAGGCCAGCAGGGCCACACGCCCACACAGCATGGAAAGGCCCAAGCCGGTGCCTCCCCTCTGGCCCCCGGGAAAGCTGAGCTGCAGGAAGCTGGAGGGAAAGGGGGAGAACAGAGTGGCTCAGCTTCCAGTGCCCGCCTTGGGTATGCACGGTGCAGCCCCTGACCCTGCCCGGCTGGTCGGTGCCCACGGGGATCGAACACCAGGGGGGGTGGACTCGGACCCCCAGCACTGACACGTTTGGCCAAGGCCACTAGTTTATTGTTTAGGGCCTTCCGGCCAGGCTAGACTCTGGACATTCAAACTGATGTGACTTGTCCCAGCACGGGTCACTCACAGCTCAGCACGGAGAGATGACCGCTCGACGACGGAGCCTGAGAGAGGGCAATCCTGGGGTTGCCCAGGGAGCTCAGGGACCCCAGGGTGGGGGAGGCCCAGGCACGCTGAGCGTCTCAAAGGCTGTGTGCAGATGGAGAAGGTTCTAGAATAAGATTCAAGCCCGGGACAACGTCAGCGGGGACGTGGTGTGGGGGAGCTCACACAGCATCCGCCCAGCTCCTTCTGACGGCTGAGCGCCTGCCTCGTGCCCGGGCACGTGGGGAGCGCAGCGGGGGAGCCTGTGTGGGAGGCTGGGCAGAGCTCCCGAAGCTGGAACCCAAGGCGGGTGGGCTCGGGACAGGGGGGCAGCACGTTCCCGTGTGACGGCACTGGGGTGCAGGGGTGAGGCTGCTGGCCTGGGGTCCTGGCAGACAGTGGCCTCTGGGCGTAGAGGGGCCCAAGCTGGCCCTGGGGCCCAGACGTTTCAGCTGCGGGGCTGAGGGCAGGAGGTACAGGGGTGGTGGGAGCAGGGTGGGCCACCCAGAGGGTGCCGTGGGGGGCTGCGGGGCCAGGGTTCCGGGCGGGCGAGACACGCCACCCCAGGCTGGTTCCAGCAGAAACACGTGGGCATACCCCCTCCTTCCTGCACGGATGGGATCGCTTTAATCCTCAAGAAAGGCAAGAAACGGGTAGGATGTGCCTACTTAGGGGTGGAGAGAGGTTCCGAAAGGTACAGTTGCCCAAAGAGGAAACTTTGTGTCTGAGGCGCTGAGTTCCTTGAGCCTCGGTGTCCGCATCTGTGAAATGGGTGACAGGCGGAGTGAGGCGAGGAAGCCACACGTTAGGTTGCAGGGCAAGGCCCAGGCCGGCCGTCAAAGCCTTTCCTACAGGCCGAGCAGGGCGTGAGGGGCAGGCCAGGCCCAGGGAGGGGAGGGGTCCCGACACCAGCCTGCGGACTGACGGGGAGTCCAGGCTTCCTGGTTCCGGCACACACGGTGTCTGCACAGCCGCCAGCCCCGACTGCTTTAATCTGTTCAGCTCATGAAAGAGCCTTTGGTGAGAGGACAGCTTTCTGGGGAGAGGCAGCTGGGGTCCCCCGGCCAGCCCCAGGGTCTTGGGGCACAGGGTGCGGTGTGAGAGCCGAGGGCTCACTGGCCCGGCAGCTTCCCGGGGCTGCGTGGGGCTGGCAGTGAGAAACCCAGGCCCAAAGCAATCCCAGGGGCACGGGAGCATTCTCGCTTTAATTGGACTGGGGGTCATGGCCCCCAGGAAGCCCTACGGGGGAGAGATGCATGTGGAGTCTGGTTTCCCAGCTGCGAGGGAGGTTCCGTGGGGACATCAGCACTTCTCACCAGGGAGGACAGGCCGGTCAACGACCCTCGGCCTCCGGAGCAGAACAGGGAAGTCCCAGGCCCCCTTGACTTCGGGGAAGCTGGGGGCGGGGAGACCTCTCGTTCCAAGGTCGGGAGGTCAGAGCCAAGGTGGGGGCCCCTGTCCCATGCATCCTGCATCCTCTCGAGTCATTTGTTAAACATCCAGGCGACCTTGACCCCCAAACTTCCCTCCTGCTGGCTTTCTGTAAGGCTGCTCAGAACGTTTGGAAACATTTACAACACTCCCGAAGTGCTCACCGGGTCATCCCCGAACATAACTGCATCCTCCCATCACTGTCGCGGGAGCCGCCCCCTGCACCCCGCCCCCCGCCCCCCGCTTGCCCCCCCCCGCCCCCCACCCCGTCCCCAGCTTGCCCCTTGCAGCCCGGCCTCCGCACAGTCCCCAGAGAGGCCCCTGACGCTTCCTCACAGGGCTGTCGCCCCTCCTGACGCCTCCCCCGGAGGCTCACCAGTGTCACCGTGGCCTCCAGGGACTCACCCTAGGCCCCGCCCTCCTCTCCGCCCCGCTTCTTCCACCCTCCCTGTGGCTGTCTGGGAGGCTCCCCAGCTTCCCAGGGCTGGTGGCCTCCTTCAGCTCAGACGCTGAAGATCGGAGACCGGGGTCGCCGGTCACCAGCAGGGAGAAAGACAGCGCTTGTGACCAGTGCACACGGCGGCTGAGGGCCCGGCTGGGAGCCGGGCAGCCCTGACCGGCGGCCCCAGCTCCTTGCTGTGCAGCGTCCTCCTCTGTGACCCGGGGTTATGATGGCGCCAGGGGGCGGTTAGGAGCAGCCAGCCCTCTGGGCACTCCAGGCCCAGAGTCCCCCTGTGTTTTCTCCCCAGGCATTCCCTGTTCCCCTTATTTACCCATTTACTCTCTGTCCCTCTCACTCTCCGGTCGGCTCCCCGAGGGGTGGGGCTTGTCTTGTTCGGAGCCACCTCCCGTGGCTGAGTTCTGGGCACAAACAGGTGGGCTGCAAATATTTGCAGACCGACTAACTCACAGCCCCGTGAAGTAAATACCCTGATCCGGATTTTACAGATGAGGAAATCAAGGCGGCTCTGAGCCAAGGTCACACGCTGGGAAGGGGTAAAGCAGGGTTTGAACCCAGGACTGTGGCTGCAAAGTCCAGCTCTTCATCATTATGCCCTCCAATCCTGGCCTCTGCTCTCGGCACGCTGGCAGCAGACAGAAGCGAGAGACTTGGTCTCCTCTCCCAAAGAACTTACGATCCTTCATTCACTCAGTGAACATTTATCAAGCACCTACTGTTTGCTGGGCCCTGTGCTAGGCCTCGAGACACCGCACACAGTGAGCAAAGCCCAGCCCCTGCCCTCAAGGTACTCGTGGTCCAGTGGGCAAGAGTGCCCTGCAGTGACACAGCAGGAAGATGGTACAGTGACCGGGAGCCCCGTGCAGTGATGGGGGCTCAGGGAGCGGCCCCTCACCAGCAGGAGAATGGTGATAGTCATGAGACACACCAGGACCCCCCCAAGGCAGAACCCAGTTCAGGTCGTAAATGCTGAGGAACTCAGGGGAATGTGGCAGGAGCAATCACGGAGGCTTCCTGGAGGAAGCAGCGTTGAGCTGGGTCTTGAGGATAGGGAGGGTCTGGATGAAGGAGGCACCTACACACCCCCACCTCAATTACTGCCCTCTTGGGAGACACCACCCAGGAGCATGTGGCCGGGAGGGAGCTTCAGGCCTACCCCTCCCTTTCAGAGTCATTCACACCGGACCACAAGCCCCTGATGGGGGAGGCACCCGAGCTCCGTGGGTTCTTCCTGGGCTGCGGCTTCAACAGTGCAGGTAAGCGTGGGCAGCAGTGCGTCCCCGACTCCCTGGCATCCCTGCAAGTGAAGACAGCCAACTGGGCCTCTCCTTCAGTTCTCAGAGCCCCACCCCCCACCCCGGGTTGGGGTGCTGGGCCTGGCAGCACTGCAGCCCTGACAGGGGTGGAGATGGGACAAGCCTGCCGGGAGGGGGTGAGGTCCCGTTAGGAGGTGTGTGGCACCCCAGGTGTGAGATCCAGGGCTTAGGGGCTGATGCTGCCATAGAGGTGGGAGGGGCACGGAACTGAGGTGCAGGGCCCTGGGGGTGGATCGCAGACCTGCGGCTCTGCTCCTGCCAGGAATGATGCTGGGAGGTGGCTGTGGGCAGGAGCTGGCCCACTGGATCATCCACGGGCGCCCGGAGAAGGACATGCACAGCTACGACATCAGGCAAGGGCCCGCTGGGACCCGCGGGCAGGAGGCGGCTGCCCTAGGATGGGGTGGGGTGGGGTGGGGTAAATATCCAGGGCTATTTAGAAAGGAGCCTTCCCTGAAATCCAGAGGGCTTCTTGGAAGAGGTGGCAGTAAGGGAAGAAAGGGAAGAAGCCTGCCAGCGGGGGCGGTGCTGCAGGGTGCCTGGGTTTGGCAGATCCACGGCCCTCTACAGTTTCCAGGACCTCTTGTCCCAGTGTCCTGCCTGACCCGCCTGACAGCTCTGGGCTCAGCAGTGGGATCTTATCATCCCACTTTGCAGATCGGGAGACTGAGGCCCGGGGAGCAGGAGGGACTGCACAGGCTGCCCAGGAAATGGGGCTGAATTGGTGGTCCTTGTTAGGACATGTGCAGGTCTGGGAGACAGGCAGCCCTGAGCGCCATGTCAGCTGCATCCATCCGTCACTCACAGGGTGTCTGGAATCAGTCAGACCCTGTGCCGAGCACTTTCCTCTCTGTAACCTGGGGTGTGATGTATACGCTGTAAACGTCGCCGGCAGCAGTGAGCGTGTTTGTGTAGGTAAAACGCTCGGCATCAGGTCTGCACACGGAAACACTAAACAAAGCTGAGCTGAGCCCAGGGGGCACTGATATCAGAGTTGGGAGGCGTCCCACTGACCTCTATGAGTCGGGACAGGGATGCGGGTGCCCCCAGGCAGGGTCCGGAGGGTGGCAATCGGTGGGGCTGGGGTCTGGCCCCCAGGTGGCAGTTCTGTGCCCCGAGCCCTGCAGGTGGCAGTCGAGGCAGCGGCTTCGAGGGGCCTCTGTGGGTGTTCGGCCCGCTCCGCTCTGACTGGGGAGATCCCATCTGCCCAGCAGGGCTGGAGGTGGCAGGGCTGGAGGTGCTGCTGGTTCAGCTCAGCGCACCCTAGCTCCTCTGCTCACCTCGTCCCTGCCTGGCCCGCTGGGGACCTCGCGTCCACTGGGGGGGATGTCTGGCCCCCACAGAGACAGACAGACATACCCTGAGGTCCCCCCAACACTGCCGCCCCCTCCATGGCGCCTGGCACAGCGTGGTCTGCTCTGGCGCCACCTTGGAGTCTGTCTGGGTCTGTGCCCACGTGCTCTCCCAAGAGAGGAATGTTCCAGAAATGATAAAGCTGCACCGGGCCTCAGGGATGGGCCAGTCCAAGCCCCTCCCACTACAAACAGCGAAACAGGCGCCGTCACAAGAGGCATCGTGTCTGAAGTCACTCCGCGTGCGAGCCAGTGGGCAGGGACCCAGCGCCAGCTCTGCAGGGCTGTCTGCCGTCCGGCTTCCCTCGCGGGGTGAGGCCTCAGCACTGGAATCGGACGGACCAGGGCGTATCCTCGGCCTCGCCGAGCGGCCTCTCACCTCCAGGGCTGGTGGAGGCCCCTGGCACGGGTCTGAGCCTCCCTCCTCAGCCGCCTCTTCTCACAAGCTGTGACATTAGAGGCAGCGTCTTGTGGGCGGGTTTGTGGGTGGAAGGCAGAGCTCCTGCCTCTGCCCCAGCCCCTTGCGTCACAGGTTGGAAGGCAGAGGGCCCAGGGAGGGAGCCCCTGAGTGCTGGGGCCCAGTGGGTAGGGGTCGGGGCTGTGATCTGGGCCACCCGCCTTTCTGGCCCGGGCAATGCACCCAGGAGATGATCGGCTCATGGCATCGGGCCTGAGCGGTCACTGATGTGGGGCGTCCGTGTCCACCCAGCACCCACCCCCCCGCCCCCATCCCCACTCACATGCCACCACCGGACCAGCTGTGGCACTGGCACCCGGGGCCTCTCAGCACTGATGGGATGTTCTGCTTCCCTGGCCTGAGCGGGGCATGGAGACCCAGGCACCACAAGAGAGGCAGAGCCAGGAAACGAGGGCACTGTGTCAGGGAGTCACCAAAAAACCCGGACGAGGGAGCGCCAGCCTTGTTCCCCTGCTTAGACACTCAGGAGGTCAGAGCAGAGCTCTGACCCATGTCACCTCCTCGTCTTACACGCTGGAGGACGGGCTCGGGGAGAGGTGCCTGAGGAGGCGATCGGGGCCCAGGGCCGGGTCCAGGGCGTGTTTGGACCCTGGCCTGCATGTGAGGCTCCCGGGGCTGGCCTGGCACCAGGTGCCCTTCAGGCCACAGCAGCTGCCTCACGGATGGTGGCAGAGGCACCGCCTTTGGACACCCAAACAGGTTCTCAGCTGTCCCGGCCCCCCACCAATTAGCCAGTTCTTCCTCCTCCCTGACCTTGGTTTCCCCATCTGTGAAATGGGAACAGTGATCCACCCTCTCAGTGGAGTGCATTTGAGGCTCATGGTAGGGATGCGTCGCCTCCCCCAGGGCCTGGCATAGGTGGGGCCCAGAGCACGGGCCGTTGTTTTTAAAGAAAGCTCTTGGGGTCCTGGCAACCAGGGAAGGAGAAGTCGCTCTTTGTTATGTCAGGAGGGTGGCTGGACGCCGGACCCCGGCTGCAGGCCCCTCTGCCCGCTTGTATGCAGGTGGAAAACGGTCCTTGTGGACCACGGGGAGTGGTCCTTCCGCTGCTGACCCCTGTCGTGCTTGGGCTGAGCTGAGTGCCCCCGCCCCTGACACCCACAGGTGTGCACAGGGGCGAGCAGAGGGGCTGGTGGGGGCCTGTCTAGAGGGGCCGGATGTGCCTGTGCAGGGATCACCCAGCCCTGCCTCAGGCCCATCCCCCTCCCTGGTCCCTGCCACCCAGGGGGTCTGAGAGGACAACTGAGGCTCCACCTCCCCCCTTGAGAGCCCCCCAGGAGCCCCACTCTCAGCGAGGCTGGGTGGGTGACCACGTCCCATCCCAGGAGCCACTGGGCTCCTGCTGCCAAGGGGGGTGAGTCTCCTGGCCTCCTCCCGCCCCGGCTCAGCCCCTCGCCAGCCTGCTCCTGCAGCCCCACGTGCTGCCGCTGGGACCCCTCCCCAGGCCCCTGGCGGTTCTTCATGGCCCCCCTTCTTTCTGGAAGCTCCTGGCTCAGTGCAGCAGGTTTCTGTCGCGTGGAATGAGTCAAACCAGGAGCCCCACACCTGAGGCCGCTCTGAGGACTGCACGAGGGGTTCTTGCAGGTGGCCCTCAGCCCTGGGCCTGCCCTGGAAAAGGGCTCCTTGCACGACGGCAGTCACTACGAATAGTATCTGTCGTGCTAATTCCCACATCGGCAGCACCTGCCCCTGCCCAGGTCAGAGCAGCTGAGGAGCCCTGCCGAGGCTCAGGCCGGCCCCTGAGGACAGCAGCACCGATGGGGACACAGCCGGGGGGAGGGGGCCCCACAGGACACGTGAGATGCCAACAGGCGGGGAGTGGAGGAGTGGGCAGGCGGGGGCCGCAGTGAGCTGGGCGCCTGAGAGCGGGCTGTTCCTGGGAGGGGCTGCAGGGCGCAGCGTGTAACGCAGCCCAGCAACTGTGGCCACGCTGGGGACCAGGTGGCAGGGCTGCTGGTTGGCCCTGGCCGTCCTCCCTCCGTGAAGGCTGGGGGAGGGGCCTCTCAGCAGGAGATCGCGTGGGATCCGCGGGCGGAGTTGGACACCACCATGGGTGGAGTGGCTGCACCTGGTGTCCCCCCAGCTGCCAGGGGACACACGTGCAGGGATCGCGGCCACACCATCCCTGGGAGCAGTGCCCCCAGCACAGCTGGGACTTCTCCCACTCCTCTGTGCCTCCTGGGGGTCTGACCTGAGAGGCCGTCACCTTCACGCCTTGCCTCCGCTGAGGGGCACCGAGGGGAAAGGGGCGCTCCATCACATCTGCTGACCCTAAACTCCGAAGATCCCTCACGTGAGCTTTCACGAGATCATCGGGGCCTGTCCGGCCCGGGGCCCAGGTCGGGGGCAAGGAGCATGGCTCACCCCACGCACTTCCCCAGCCTGAGGCCCTGAGCCTGCGGTGTCCACTCCCTGCGCCCGTCAGCTGTAGGGGGCTGCAGGCGAGGACGCTGAGCTCCCCGAGATTTGCGGGCTGCCCAAGGCCCCTCGGTGGGAGAACGGAGAGCCAGGAGCCCCCCTGAGGCCTGAGCCATAGGGAGGACTCCCGTGGAGGGGACAAGGGTCCCCAAGGCAGTGACGGGCCACTCCATCCACGACAGGCGCTTCCATCACTCGCTCACGGACCACGGCCGCTGGATTCGAGAGCGCAGCCACGAGTCCTACTCCAAGAATTACTCGGTCGTCTTCCCCCACGACGAGCCCCTGGCTGGACGCAACATGAGGACGGACCCCCTGCACGAGGTGCCACCCCCCCCCCCGCAGTGCCTGCTCTGTGCCGGCTGCCGG
This sequence comes from Globicephala melas, assembly GCF_963455315.2. NCBI lineage: Eukaryota > Metazoa > Chordata > Mammalia > Artiodactyla > Delphinidae > Globicephala > Globicephala melas. The sequence goes on along the minus strand of NC_083319.1, from coordinate 2,706,863 downwards.
CGCTCTCTGGGAGCCCCAGGTGTGGGGTGACAGAGTGCATGCAGCGCCCCCCCGCCCCCAGCTGCAGGGCAGGTGTTGGCTCCTTCGCTCCCTGGGCACTTACCGAGGGAATGTGCCTGGAGCACAGTGGGGGGTCGTGAGGGCCAGGTGCACCGGCAGGTGTGTGCAGTCGCCCATCAGGAGGGCAGGACCAGGCAGTGGCGTGCTAAGAAGACGTGCTCCTGCTTGTGGGGCCTGCTTGGGATGTCTTTCCTCCCCGGCAAGCTTCTACTTATATGATGAAACCCATCGTCAGGTGCCCTTTCCTGGGGCCTACCCCTGGGCACTCTCCCAGGCCCCTGACAACCCAGGTGCCTTCCCTGTGCTCCCATTACCCCCCCCAACCCCAAGTCCATCTCCATCCCCCCTTCCTTGCCCCCACGTCTACGAGGACCCTGGCAACGGGGGCTGGGCCCCAGTCACTCTGAGCGCAGAGCCTGACTCTGGGTAGGTGTTCAGGGAATGTTTGTTGACTGGATGGCTGGGGCGGGAGGCAGGTGGGCAGGGCGCAGTGAGCAGGTAACATTTAAGCAGAAGAAGCCTCCTTCATCTGGGGCTCCAGCGCCTGGACCCCAGAGGGAGCTGGTGCCCACGGCACCTCCCCAGGACAGAGACATCCTTGGCTCCCGGGCTGCCCTGTCCTCCAGCCTGGCCTAGAGGGCCAGCTGGGAATCTTGGGCCCCACGTGGGCTCGGGTTCCCCCAGCCTGTCCCCGGGCCTGCACCGTCCCCGCAGCGCAGCAGTCTCCCAAGGAGCGCAGGGCTTGCTCGATGACTCTCGGGTGGAGGATGGGCTCAGGCACGTTGCTCACATGTGCACAGTTCTGCCTGGAGGGGGCTTGGCGGGTGCAGCAGCCCTGCCCCCGGGGAGGAATCTGCCTTCACCCACACTTCACTTCCTCGTCAGCACCCTCCTGGTGACACTTCCCAGCTGTTGACGGTTGGCGTGTGTTTTGTTAAACAGAGGAGCCTGCTCTCCATTTTCCCTCCCAGGAAGGGTGATGCGTCTCTGGTGGAGGTGTCCCCACGCTCACTGGAGGGGAGTGGGTTTTGTGTCCTTGGTTGCCACCCCCTTGGACGTCCAGGGAGGAAGCATCCGGGGGTCACCAGTTGGCATGTGACCTGGAGCGCCCTCCTCCTCGAGGTGGTGGCCCACGGGGAGGGGGAGACTCAGGCCGTCTTGGCCTCTGGCGCTCATCGGTCCTGGCACTTGAACGCCCGGCCACGCTCAGCTTCCGAAGCCCACTCCTCCTGGGCGCTGGGCTGGGTTGGCCCCAGGCACAGGGCCCTTCCAAACCTTAGAGCGGAGATTCTTTTTTCCCCCCAGGCTAAATTTATTTTCAAAGAAATCTGCCACCACATTACTTTACTGTGTCTGCTGTAATTTCTTATTGTGGTAAAGTGCACACGGCGTACAGCTTGCCATTTGAACCACTCTAAAGTGTACAACGCAGGGGGTTAAGTACACTCACGGAGCTGTGTAACCATCACCGCTATCCAGTTCCAGAATGTTTTCGTCACTGCGAGAGGAAACCTCGTACCCATTAAGCAACAACTCCCCATGTCGCCCCCACCCCCCAGCCTAGAAAAGCTACCGATCTATACCTTCTGTCTCTCTGGATGTGCCTGTTCTGGTCTTTGCGCGTAAATGGGATCGTGCCCTGTGTGGCCCTTGGCGGCTGGGCTGCTTTTCCTTACTTGCCTCTGAGGTTCATCTACAATATAACAGGTGTCAGAATGTTCTTCCTTTGTCAGGCTGAATAACATCGCATCGTATGGGTGGACCACACTGGCCATCCATTCGTCCGTTGATGGGCGCCTGGGCTGTCCCCACCTCTGGGTGGCTGTGAACGCAGGTGTGCACGGGCTTGTTTGCGTCCCTGGTGTCATTTCTCCTGGGTGTACGCTTAGCTGTGGCATCGCTGGGTCACTGGGTGTCCCAGACCGCTCGGGCTGCCGTAACAGACACCCCAGGCTGGGGGGCTCGAATTCATCTCTCACAGTCCTGGAGGCTGGGCGGTCAGGATCCAGGTGTCCGCTGACCGGTTCCTGGTGAGGGCGGCCGCCTTCCCGCTGTGTCTGCTCCTGGCAGAGGGACAGCCCTGGTGGCTTCTCCTCTCCTCATAAGGCTTCGGACCCCACCCTTAGCGCCTCATTTCACCCTAATCCCTTCCTCACAGGCCCCGTCTCCAAATACAGTCACACTGGGGGTTAGGGCTTCAGCATAGGAATTTGGGGGTGCTGTTCGGTCCATAAGAGAAGGTAATTCTGCAGATGGGGGATTCTTGAGGCGGGCAGTGTGGGTGCTGGGAGGGCCGCACAGTTGGAGTCAGAGCCTGGGCTTGGGTCCTGGTTCCGAGTACTGGGACCTCTTTGCCCACTGCCTGCTGCGGTGCCGGGTGGTGGATTCTCCCCTCCCTGCCCTCCTCTGCGCGTCTGGCCAGGCCTGAGTGGGCCTCTTCTCCCTCCACAACCAGGAACTCCTCGCACGAGGCTGCGTGTTCCAGGAGCGGCACGGCTGGGAGAGGCCGGGATGGTTCAGTCCCCACGGCGCGGCTCCGGTGAGTGGCTCCCCGGCACCCAGCGGCCATGCCCCCAGCCCGGCCTGCGCCCGGCCCGGGCCCACCGTCCCGCCTACGTCCTCCCCACCGGAGGTGGCTGTGTGTCTCCCTGTCCTTAGTGCCGTGGGGCGGGTGCGTCACCTGGCCTTTGGAGAAGCCGAGCCCCGGCCGGGCCACCTGAGGTCGTGGGATGTCCCCACAGGCATCCCTCACCGCCCACGGTGCCCGGCCTTCCACGGCCCAAATGGGCCAGGGGCCAGGAGAGCTGGTGTTCCACAGAGGGGAGGCTGCACACGAGGCTCCCAGGTTTATGGGAGGAATCAGAGCGTCTTCTCGTAATTTGGTTCATATATCTTTGGCAACGGCAACTGTGAATGTTAGTAGGAGGATTTAGCCAAAATTATGCATTCTGTGTGTTAGCTCGTAAGTTGGTACTTCACAGCGTCCTGGCCTCTGGGTGCCCTCCTGGGGGCTGCCCAGCCCCCACCCAGTGCCTCTCAGGGACCCGGGTCCTCAGAGAAGAGTCAAAACCGTCCTGCTTGTGAGCCCCTCGGCCTGGGGTCTCTGGAGCAGGTGATGTGATCTGAGGGGGATAGTATTTGATCCAGATTTGCACAAATTAAAACCCCTTTCCCGTTGCTATGTTTCACCAGTCCCCTTCCAGTGCGACCCATCTCCCATCTCCGTAGCAGCTATGTGCCAAGGCACGTTCCAGGGCATGTTAGGTGAGGTGGATGGAGCCAGAGTTCCTGATGGCTTCTGCCTCTGCTTCTCTGGGGTCAGCAGAGAGGAGGGGCCTAGGGAGACCTCTCCTTGAGCAGGTCTCTGCAGAGCCCACTGCAGCCAGCCTGGTCCGCCCTGGAAACCCCTCTCCCCGGAATCCGCGGGCAAGGCGATGAGACCAGAGCAGGAATCGGTGACATACCCCTGGTCCCGAGATGGGCAGGCTGTGCAGTCCCCACCCGGGAGCCATCCTGGGAGTCCAGGGCACTGGGTGACGAGACGTCCCCAAACCCCTGACCCCTGGCCAGGCTACGGCGGGCTGGGATGTTAGGAGGGAGGGCTGGGGGAGGAGGAGGGGCCCCATCCGCAGGAACAGGACCAGGTGCGGGTGTGGGGTCCTGGGCCTCCCTGAGAGCGGCTGACCGAGTGCAGGAGAAGCCAAGGCAAGTGGTGGCTGAGGGGCCAGCCTCTGGGGCCCATGCCGGGCGCTCAGGACTCGCCTGTGACCTGAGGCAAGTTCCAGTCTCTCGGCGCCTCGGTTTCCTCATCTGTAGAGAGGGTCTCCCTTCCCGGAAGCGCGAGGCCCTTTGCGCAGGGCTTGGCCCCGAGCAGGACCTGGTCCCGGATCACCAGGGCAACAGCACCTGGAGCCACCGCTGCGGCCACCCCAGCCCCGACTCCCCCTCCCTCTCCTTCCGCAGGCTGATCCCTGGGCCTTATCCCAGCGCCTTGGCGCTGAGTCGGAAGCCCTGGCGTGGCCCCCGAGGTCCCAGTCAACCCGCCTGTTTCCCGTTCAGCCCCGTCCCTCACCGCCCTCCCTACCCGAGCACACCCCGTTCCTTCTCCACCCTCCGGGGCCCCAGCGCTCCCACCGCCATGGAGATTGTGGTGTCGCCTGTGCAACGTGGAGGGCATGCCTGAGCCCCGCCTCCACCCCGGCCTCGCCCACAGCGCGTTGCCCCTCGAGAGCGGGGCTTGGAGAGGGCAGGACCAGCTCTGCCCTGTGGACCTTTGTTTCCGCAGGACCCGGCTCAGGGCTGGCCAGGCCGCGGGCACCGGGCCACGCTGTGCGTGGAGGGGGGAGGAGGGGGCGGGACCGGTGACGACCCCTCTTCTGCCCCAGGTGCTCCCTTACGACTACTACGGGGCCTACAGGCAGCGGGCGCACGAGGACTACCTCTACGGCAGGCTGCTGGGCCAGGAGTACACCTTCGACTTCCCGCCCCACCACGACGTGGTAGGACGCCCCATCCCTGATGGGACAGAAAGGCGGGCGTCCCCGTGGGCTGGCCCTCTCTGCCGGCTATCCCCACCCCCGTTTTTGGCCGACTCAGTTTCGTGGAGGAATCGGTGATGTTCTCTGCCCTCCCCTCCCGTCTGTACCAAGACTTTGGCAGCGGTGAGGTCTGCTCAAGGAGTGGGGCTGGAGCCAGGCCTGGGTCTGGCTGTGTGGCCTCGGGCCAGGGCTTCACCTCTCTGAGCCTCTCGGAGCTGCTCCGATTCTCAGGTCGCTCCGGGCGGCTCCTGGCCCCTTCCTTCCCTTCCCGACTCCTCATTTCTGTTGGGGTTGAGGTGAGTCCCTCTGAGTCTGCGTCACACAGGGAAGTTCTCACAGGCAGCTTCTGCAGAAGAGACTATGCCAGCTTCCCCTCCGAGCCGCCCAGCTGTTTTGTTACCCAGCAGAACGTGCTGTGTCCCCGTGCACGTGGCCGACTGGGGAGGGAGCGAAGTCCCTTCGGTATCTGTTTGAGAGGGGGTCAAGGCCTCAGCCTGGGGGTCCCCAGGGATGGGTGGCCTGGGAAGCTTCCTGGGCGTGGGACCCCTGCAGTCACGTGGGGCCCCCTGCTTAGAAGCAAAGCTCTGCTGTTGCTGCCTGGAAGCTCTTAATACATTCTGAACAGGCCCGCATCTTTATCGTGACTAGTTCTGCACCCGGTCCTGAAGGGGAGGAAGCAGGCTTTCCTCCGAAGTTTGCTCTAGTAAAGGCATTGGAGGAGGCGGCTTCTGAAATGGAAGGGGAGGCATGTGCGTCTGAAAGCCCAGGAGTCCCTGGGGGCTGCCTCTCCGGGGAGCAAACGGGGACCCGTCTGGCACCTCCGCACGGTGGCTTCCAAGGCCTGCGGGATGTTCAGGCCCTTGAGGATGTGGGCGCTGGGAGGGGATGCCAACTTGGCTTCACGGCTGCATCCCACCCGCGCAAAGGCACCTCGACAGTCCCAGAGCATGAAACAGGCACTTGTGCTCAGCCTTGGCAACTTCCCCAGCCTGGCTAGACGAGAGTCAGCCCGGGAAGCTGTTCTGGGCTTTGATCTGCAGCCCCAGCAGTGTAAGCGAAGGTACCACATGGCTGATGGGTGAAGGGAGCTCCATAAAGAGTAGTGGTGCCTGGAGCTGTGCAGGAGCTGTGCAGACCCCATGGGGTGCCGTGTAACAACCAGCTGTCCCAGGGGGAAGCCTGATCCCCGGCGCTGGCCAGTTTCCCCTGTATAAATGCCCTCACCGTCCGCTCCCTCCCACCCACCCACGTGGCATCACTGAACGCAGAGCGGGGAGAGATGCGCACAGTGGCTTCTCGGGGTCGGGGCACTACTAGACAGACCCAGGTGATGAACAGCTCATCGTTTCCACCTGTGTAAACTTGAGTGGCCCACGTACTGCCCCTGGGCCTCGGAGGGCACCCGGCCGTGAGGCTGCTAATCACAGTTGCTCCCAGGCAGCGGTGTCTGTACCACACGGGGCGGGAGGAGATGGCGTGGGCCCCTCACACACCCTAAATGCTCCCTAAGTGGCAGCTTTCCTGTTATAATTTTTTTTTTTTTTCCCGTAAAAGCAGTGGGATTGGCACATCTGCTCAGCGATGGGGTGAGGGGTTTAGGGCAAAGATGGACTGACATTGCAAGGGAAGACCAAGCAGAAGAAACAGATGGACAGCAGAAAACCTTGAGACTGGAGCCAAGCGTTTGCGTACCGTATGGAGGGAAATAATGAGAGATGTCGCCTTGTTTTTTTTTGTTTTTTTTTTTTAAAAAAAAACAGCTTTATTGAGATATATTCACATACCATACCACCCAACCACTTAAAGTCTACAATGCTTTTAGTATTTTCAGAGGGTTCTGCAACCATCACTGCAATCTAATTTTAGAACCTTTTTATCTCCCCCCCAGGGAAACCCTATCCCCATTAGCCCATTTTCTCACCGCATCCCCACCTTCTGGCAGCCACTAATCTACTTCCTGTCTGCGTAGCTTTACCTCATCTGGACGTTTCACGTAATGGACTCGTACAATGGTCTTTTGTGACTGGCATAATGTCTTCAAGGACCATCCATGTTTTAGGAAGTCGTCAGTACTTCATGACTTCTTATTCTGAACAATATTCCATTACATGGATACACTCCTTTTTCTTTATCCATTCATCTGTTGATGGACATTTGCATGGTTCGCCTTTCGGGCTATTATGAATAATGCTGCTCTGAAAATGTGCGTGCAAGTTTTTAGACAGATGTTTTCATCTCTCACGGGTAAATATCTGGGAGTGGGATTGCCGGGCCATGTGGTAGCTCCACGTTTCGTGTTTTGAAGATCTGCGAAGGCTTTTCCAAAGTGGCTGCACCGTTTCACACCTCCGCCCGCGGCGGACGAGGTTCTCGGTTCTCCATCCTCGTGAGCACGTGTAGTTCTCTTTTTGAAGCTAGCCATCCGGGTGGGTGTGAAGTGGTATCTCAAAGATCTGAGTTGCATTTCCCTAATGACTGCTGGTGCGGAACATCTTTTCATGTGCAGATTTAGCCATTTGTATATCTTCTTGGGAGAAATGTCTATCCAGATATTTTGCTCAGTTTTAAATTGAGCTATTTGTCTTTTTATTGAGTTATAAGAATTCTCCGTACATTCTGGCTACAAGTCCCTCATCAGGTTTATGATCTGTAAACATTTTCTCCCCTTCTGTGGGTTGGCTTTTCACTTTTTTAACGATATCGTTGGCAGCACGAAAGTTCTTAATTTTGATGAAGTACAGCTTATGTAGTTTTTCTTTTGTCCCTTGCGTTTTTAGTGTCATATTTAAGAAGGCGTTTCCTAACCCAGGTCACAACGAGTTACTCTTCCGTTTTCTTCTCAGAATGGTATAGTTTTAGGTCTCGTACTTAGGTCTGTGGTTCATTCTGATGAAGCTTTGTGTGTGGCGTGAGGAAGGGGTCCAACTTCGCACTTTTGCAGACGGCTATTCGGGTGTTCCGGCACCATTTGTTGAAGATTATTCTTTTCCCGATCGAATTGCCATGGCATCCTTGTGAAAACTCAACTGACCATAAACGTCAGGGTTTATTTCTGGCCTCCCAATTCTATTCCATTGATCTGTATTTCTATCCTTATGCTATACCACGCCGTCTTGAGTACGTTCGCTTTGTAGTAAGTTTCGAAATGAGGAAGTGTGAATCCTCTAGCTTTGTTCTCCTTTTTCAAGACTGTTTTGAATATTCTGGGTGCCTTGCATTTCTGTATGAATGTTAGAATCCGTTTGTCAGCTTCCGCCAAGAAGCCAGCCGAGATTTCAGTAGACTCTGTCTAATCAGTAGATTGATTTGGGGGGTACAGTCATCTTAGCAATAGTGAGTCTTCATTTCGTAAACATGAGAGGTCTTTCCATTTATTTAGGTCTTTAATTTCTTTCAAAGATATTTTCTAGTTTTTAAGTACAAGTTTGCGCTTCTTTTGTTAAATTTATGTGTAAGCATTTAAAAATTCTTTTTGATGATGTAAATAGAATTATTTTCTTAATTTCATCGATGGTTCATGGCTAGCATATAGAAATACAAAAATTTTTTATTTGTTGTATATTGACCCTATATCCTGCAGCCTTCTTGAACTATTTTATTAGGTGTAATAGTTTTTCAGTGGGTTCCTTAGGATTTTCTGATGTAAGATCACATCAGCTGCAAATAGACATGGTTCTACTTCCCCTTTTCCAGTCTGGATGCCTTTTATTTTTTCTTGCCTAATTGCTCTGGCCGGGACCTCCAGTACAGTGTTGAGTAGAAGTAGCAGAGTGGACAGCCCTGTCTTGTTCCTGATCTTAGCGTGGGACATTTAGTCTCTCGCCATTAAGTATGTCAGCTGTGGGATTTTGTTCATGCCCTTTATCAGGTTGAGGAACTTCCCTTTTAGCCCTAGTTTACTTGGAGTTTTTATCATGAACAAGTGTTGGATTTTGTCAGATACTTTTTCTGCGTCTATTGAGATGATCATTTGGTTTTTGTTCTTTATCCCGTGAAGATGGTACATTACGTCGATTGATTTTGGGGTGGTAAAGCAGCCTCCCATTCCTGGGATAATCCCACTTGACCGTGGTGTGTAATCCTTTTTATATGTTGTTGGATTTAGCTTTTGCTAGTATTTTGTTGAGGTTTTTGTATCTGTATTCATGAAGGATTTTGCTCTGTAGTTTTCTTATGAGGTCTTTGGTTTTGGCATCAGGGGTAGTGCTGGCCTCTTGGGAAGAGTTTGTGAAGAATTGGTATTAATTCTTTTTTGAATGTTTGGTGAAATACACTAGTGAAGCCATCTGGACCTGGGCTTTTCTTTGTGGGGAGTTTTAAATGACTAATTAAGTCTCTTTTTTATTATAGATGGATTCAGACTATTTCCCCTTCAGTCGGCTTCAGTAATTTGTGTCTTTCTAGGAATTTCATTTCATGTCTAATTTGTTGGTGGACAGCTGTTGACAGTATTCCTTAAAATCCTTTGCTATAAATTGGTTAGTGATACCCCTCTTTCATTCCTGATTTCAGTACTTCGAGTCTTCGCTGTTTTTTCTTGGTCAGTCTAGCTAGTGATTTGCCAATTTTGTTGATCTTTTCAAAGAAACAATTTTCAATTTTGCTGATTTTCTCTGTTTTTCAAGATTTCATTTATTTCCTTTCTAATCTCTAGTATGTCTTTCCTTCTGCCTGCCTTGCCTTCTGCCTACTTTGGGCTTAATTTGCTCTCCTTTTCTAGTTTCTCAAAGTGGAGAAGTTAGGTTATTGACTGGAGAGCACTTGCAGGTGTAAAACTTCCGTGAGCACAGCACTAGCTTCATCCCATCAGTCTGCATATGTTGTATTTTCATGTTCATTCATCTCCAAGTGTTTTCTAATTCCCTTTCTCTTTGATCCGTTGGTTATCTAGGACTGCGTTGTCTAACTTCACTTATTTGTGAATTTCCCGATTTTTCTTCCACTACTGATTTCTAATTTGATTCCACTGTGGTCAAAGAACATATTTCGTATGATTTTAACCCGTTTGAATTTATCGTCTTGTTTTATGGCTTCTGGTCTACCCTGGAGAGTGTCTCCTGTGCTTGAAAAGGATGGTCACCGTGTGTTCCTAGCTGGAGGGGGGGAAGGCAGGAGGGGCTCTCGGAGCAGGACGGCAGCCAAGGGCCCAGGGCCCCAGGGTCTGGGGGAGGAGTCAGGTCCCGGAGCCCACACAGCACCCCACCTCTGGAACTTTTCAGATCAGGAAGGAGTGTCTGGCCTGCAGAGGGGCCGCTGCCGTGTTTGACATGTCCTACTTCGGGAAGTTCTACCTGGTGGGCCTGGACGCGAGGAAGGCCGCCGACTGGCTCTTCTCGGCCGATGTCAGCCGGGCCCCAGGTACGGAGCCCAGGTGGGCCACGCTTTCCCACTTCAGTGCAGCCCCGGGCACTGAGACGAGACAGCGAGCTGACCCTGTCCTCTCTGGGCTCATCTGGCTCATGGCTCGCCCCGGGGCCTGGCCCTGGGTCCCCGTGTCCAGACCCCTCTGCCCTCCTGGCCAAGCCCCGGCCCCAGGCCCCCTCCACCTTCCTCCCTCCCTCTACCCTCTGTCTCCTCCTCCATCCTCCACCCCCCCCGCCCCCGCCCCCGCTTTTACTTTGTTCCAGACAGGATTCCAGGCAGCAGGTCCTCAGAACAGTCTCCCGGGGCTGCGGAACCTGTCCACTTCCCCCCCTAGGAATGCTCTCCCCAAGTAGGGTTTCTAGAATTAAACAAAAACACAGGGCGTTCAGTGCCATTTGAATTCTAAATAAAGGATGAATAACTTCTCAGTGTAAGTATGTCCCATGCAGTGTTTGGGATGCGCCTCTCCTTTTTTATCACGCATCCCCGTCCACCCGACCCCAAACTCACCCAGCCCCATCGCTATTAGTTTCCTAGAGCTGCTGCAACAAAGTACCGCAAACTGAGAGGCTTTAAACAACCTAAATGTGTTGTCTTACGAGCCTGGGGCTGGAAGTTCAGACTCAGGGCCGTGATCCCAAGAACGTAGAATCCCTCCTTTTTGCCCCTCCTGGCTTCTGGCCGTGGCCACCATCCATGCCTTTCAACCACGTTGCTCCAATCTCTGCCTCTGAGTCACACGGCCTTCTCCCTGCGTTTTCTTCTTCTTTTAAGGGCACCAATTACGTTGGATTAGGGCCCCACCCTGATGACCTCTGATCACCCTAGCATGATCCCATCTGCAAAGACCCTATTTCCAAATAAGGTCCATTCACAGGGACTGGGGGTTAGGACTTCAACATACCATTCTGGGGGTCACAGTTCAACCCATTATACCATTTATCCAGCCAACCCACCTGCTCCCCGCCTCACATGTACCTGCTACTCACCTCTCCTTAATCCCCTGCGTCCCATTCATCGTGCCAACACCCTTCTACCCACCCACCCGTCCCCTCCTTCCATCCGTGCTTCCCCCCACCCTCTCCCCACCTCCGCGTTCTCTCATCCATCCATCCATCTACTCACATCCCCTTAATCCCCCGCGTCCCATTCATCGTGCCAACACTCTTCTACCCACCCACCCGTCCCCTCCTTCCATCCGTGCTTCCCCCCACCCTCTCCCCACCTCCGCGTTCTCTCATCCATCCATCTACTTCCTTTTGCATACTCATTTGTTCATCAGCCATTCAAGGAGCTTCTGCTGTGCCAGGCATGGTGCTAGGAACGCCCAATGAATGAGATATAAATCCTGCCCTTAAAGACGTCCCAGCGTGGGGGTGGGGTGGGTGGGAGGGAGGGATTCGAGGCATTTCTAGAAGAAAGAAGCCTCCCTCCTGACCCTTCCTCCTCTGGGCATGGCAGTGCTGGGTGACCTGCCCATCCCTCTCTGGGTCATTCAGTCGTGGTGGCATCACTGAGACGAGGGGCCTTTCAAGGTTGTCCCCCTAGGGTATCCGACCAAGGGTTACCCTGAGCTGAGGGGCCGCCCCGCTAAATGGCTCCCACATTCTGGGGTCTTCATCCTGTCCGCAGGCTCCACGGTGTACACCTGCATGCTGAACCACCGCGGGGGCACCGAGAGCGACCTGACTGTCAGCCGCCTTGCTGCCAGCCCCCAGACCTCCCCGCTGGCCCCTGCCTTTGAAGGTAAGCGATGCCTCGAGGATCCAGCAGTGCCCTCGACGCAGCCCCGCTCGGTGAGGCGGCCACCGACGCAGGACGCACTGGGAGGGGCTGCCGAGGCTGCTCTGGTCACGCGTGTGCCCGCCGCAGTCAGGGCCTGGGAGCTCAGAGGTCTCGCTTCAGGCTGAATGCGGCCTTTGTTCAGGCAACGATGCTGGGCTTCCAGCGCTCAGTGATTATGCCTTTGAACCTGCCCGTCCCGCGGGGTTTCGGAGTGGCCACAGCGTGCGTGTGCTCAGCTCACCTGCTCGGAAGAGAGTGAGCCGAGGGTAAGGCCACGCCTCCCTCGTGGAGAAGTTAGATCCTTCTGACACCGGCATCTATGCTGAATTGGCTGTCTCCATTCCCGTGTAACTCTCAGTCTCAGACTGGGGCAGGTCCTTAGAAGATATCCAGCTCTGTGCCCAAACTGACACCCACACTGCCCTCTGCAGGCCCTCTGCTTCTGCTTGCATGCCTCTTGTGACGGGGAGCTCATTACTCGTATTCCTTGTTTGCACAGGTCTGACTACACTGAGCCAGATCTGCCCTCATCAGTTCACCTCCCCGACCCACCCTTTGGTTCACATGGGAGCAGTTGAATCTCTAGTGCTGCAAGCATGTCTCTGTCAGGGCAGAATAGCAATGGCTAAGCTTCACAGAGCGTGGGAAGCATCCCCGCTCTCCAAGAAGGGGCCCTCTTGCCACCCCTGGGACACTGGATTTGCAGGGGAGAAAGGATTCAACTGTGCTGCTCTCCGTGCGGCTGCACTGTACCGTCGGGGGAAGGGTCACTGTCAGCCCGTTCAGGAAACCTGGCGGCCCCAGCTCCCGGCCTGGCTCAGTGCTGCTGGCCATTCAGTTGCGTGGGACTCAGTCACGGGGGACGGGGGCGAGGTCTGGCCTGGGCACTGGGAGAGGGAGGTGCAGGAAAAGCCCGATACAACACTGGGTGGGATTGTGAGGGGGTGGGAAAGAGCGAGGATTATGGGAGGCCGTGGGAAGCAGGTGAGCCAGGATGAGGAAGGTTTCCTGGAGGAGGTGATGTCTGGCCTGAGCCTCGAAGGATGGATACGAGCCACCTGCTAGAAAGGTGTGGAGGAAAGAACGCGGGAGGTGCCTGTGAGGAGCTGGGCGGAGAGGGGCATTTTGACAAGGGCCGCTGGAAACTTCGGCCTTCATCCCCCAGGAGAGGGGAGGCCCGATCCAGCCACAGCTGCCATCCTTAGACAGCGAGTCTAGCTGGGGAGACAGAACAGAGGGACCCCAGTGAGTGTGCAGGTCCCTGAAATCCTGACTCTGCCACTGCCTGGCTTGGGGCCCGCCTCTCTGAGCCTCAGTTTCCCCATCTGTGAAGTGGAGACAAATGACCCGCCTCCCTGAGCTGCTGCAGGGAGTTGAGCGAGAGTCTGGGGGTGCCAGGAGGGCTGGGGAGCAGCCTCCCTGACCTTGTTTCCCCACCTGGAAACTAGTCCCCGTCACAGGGGGGAGTTGTCACCAGGGCTCTGTACGCTGAGCCACGGCCCAAGGGGGCAGCTTCTTGTGCCCTTCCCGATGAGTCTGGTGGATTCCTGGCCCTGGAGGAGAACTCGCCTGCCAGGGCGGGAAGAGCAGGCTCTGAGAGGAGGGGAAGGGGAGGTGTTAATGGGCCCCGGAGATGCTTCTCCTGGACGCTGGGGGCGTCTGCCTCAAGTTAAACGGCCGCCTGGTGGGGAGGTTTGCACTTGGTGGGTTCTTGACGTGCCAGGGCGTGTGCAGATGACAAGCAAGTCACAGTGGTCTGTGGGGCGTGCTAAAGGTCCCGGCTTCACCGCTAAGCACAGAAAACCCACATACGGACCTTGTATTTTCAGCCTTAAAAAAGCGGTACTGTTCCTGCTGTGAACATGCATGTCCATTCCGTGCACGTGTTTATACCTGTTAGGTCAGGTCACCATTAAGGCAAGAGGATGTGCGGTTCACGTGTGATCAAGGTTGTGTATAAAGCAGCTGTCCATCTTAAATGTGATTTTGAACAGTATTTTACATCACAAAGGGAGTACATACCTGTAGGAAACATTTGGACAATTCTGAAAAGTACAAAATAAAGTCCACAGCTCCCGGCCCGAGCCAGAGCCCTGGAGCCTGCCCTCTGACCGCCCTCCCTGCCATGTCCGCCGTGTGGGCTGGACCTGGACCTGGGCGCTTCGCGATGTTTTTCATGAGAGACAGCTGCCCAGAGGAGGCCAGGCCCAGCAGCCGCCGTCTGTCTGGAACCAGGTGGCTTCAGTTAACGCTCGAGTCCCCCTGGGAGGGGCCTCGGCATGGCTGCAGACGGGCGGGGCCCCGCGGGGCCCACGGAGCGTGCTCCGGGCGCTGGGGTAGAGGGTGCCACTGGAGACTCGATCCTCAGAGGTGTTCTCAATCCAGCGTCCCGAGAGCCCCCAGCCCAGGTAGCAGGGGATCCTTTGGGGATCAGCTCGTTTGTTTGGCCTTTGGGTTGGGTCTGGATGGACAGCCAGGACGGAGGGCGCAGACGGGCACACAGAACGTGGGGTGACGAGGTCAGGGATGTTCCAGAGGTCACCTGGACGGGGCGGGAGGACGACCAGGGCTCTGGCTGGGGTCTCCACGTGGGGGGCTGATGGCAAAGCCAGGGGCTCTTCTGCTCTCCCCCCGGCTGCTGCTGGTGGAACCCTGGCTTGGAGGGGGCGAAGGGTTCCCAGCTTCACGCTTCCAGGTGTGGTGGCCTGACCGGTCCCAGCTCCAGGACCTTCCATCAGAGCCCAGCCAGCGAGTGCTTCTGGGGAGGGAGCAGAGGTCCCAGGCCCCACCCCACCCCGTCCCCTGTCCCCGTCTGGGCTCTGCTACGAGCTTCACGCTCCCCTGCCGGAGAAGCAAAGTAGGGCGTGTCTCTTTTTCAATTATAGTAGGTGCCCGCACCTATGATCACAATGACATGCTGTTCCACTGCTGTGGAAGCCTCGGGGAGTGGGGGCCAGTGTGCGGAAGGGCGTCTAGGCAGGATTCTCCAGACTCCGTAGCCTCCCCGAGAGCTGCTGCCCCCTCCCACGGACAACGCCAGCTCTGCCCAGAGTGGGATGGGGGCTGGTGCCAGGCCGGCCCCCGGCGGGGCCCAGAGTGAATGGCGCGGAAAGCTGAGAGAAGCAGCCCTTGGGCAGGACCGGACCCCCGGGGAGGGAGATGAGTGTCCCAGTGCGTAACCGTCCCGGTTCCTGGTTCCTGAGCCCCAAGCTGGGCTCCTGGTGCCGCCATAGCTCCTTCAATCACCCCAGCAGCCTTGTGGGGGGGGGGGTTCTGGCCTCATTCCCATTGTACAGATGCAGAAACTGAGGCTGGAAGTCAGGGATTGACTGTGTACCATCACTCTGAGATGGGGGGAGCCCTGCTGGAAGGAAGGAAGGAAGGAAGAGAGGGAATGGGATGGGGAGAAGGGCGCATAGAAAATGCAGAGGAGCGAAGCCCCTTCCAGGCCTGCCACCTCCACCAGGTCACGGGGGGAGTGGTCAGTGAGAGCCTGCCCGCCCAGGGCACACACAGTGGCTGAATCTCACAGCATCCCCGCGGGTGAGGTGCATTCACCCCAAATTGCAGGTGACATTTCGGAGGCTCAGGCAGGCTGCATGAGGGGTCCAGGGCCACACAGCTGTCTGAGGTCCCAGCCCCCCGGGGCAGTGGCTCTCCCAGGACACTGGGCCAAGGTGAGCTCCCCTCCGCTCAGCAGTACCCGGGTGGCAGCATGGCCCAGTGGATGGTCCACAGGCCGTGGACTCAGAGCTGGACAGAGGCCAGTCTTCTCACACCGTGTGACCTCTCTGAACCTCAGTCTCCTTTTCCCGAGGGTGGTGACGAGTGTCAGTCCCCTCAGAAGGATCAACGGTGTGTTGCCTGTAACGCCCCGGCTCGACACCAGCTCCCATAAGGCCATGGCAGGGATCCTAGAGACCGGGGGGCCGTGGGAATATGAAGAGAAACGGGAGCTGGTCAGGACGTTGAGGCTCAGAGAAGGAAAGAGGCTTGTCCAAGCTCGCCCAGCACTGGCAGCTGAGGTGGGACTCGGTCTCCCCACGGCGTGATGGCGCTGGGAGCTCTTACGCTTTCTTGGACCACAAACCCTTTGAGAAGTGGGAGAAAGCCTCAGACTCCCCCAGAAGATGCTCCCTTGACACGTGCAGCCTCAGGCGGTCCCGCACCCAGCCCCTCCTCCCCACGTTTTGTCCTGCGGGTGATGCGAACCCAGGGTCCCTTGGGAGTGTCCCCATCACTTGGGCCTCTGTCGTTCACTTTCAAGGAAAGAGTGTTTGTTTTCTCCACGAGGCCTCGGGCCATCCCCTCTGCCCCGCCTCCTCCGTCCCACAGTCCTGCGCTGAGTCCCGTGCTTCTCCTCCAGGGGACGGCTACTACCTGGCCGTGGGCGGGGCTGTGGCCCAGCACAACTGGTCCCACATCACCACGGTGCTGCAGGACCAGAGGTTCCGGTGCCAGCTTGTCGACAGCTCCGAGGACCTGTGCCTGATCAGCGTCCAGGGCCCAGCCAGGTGAGGAGAGGGCGGGGAGCCAGGCACCGGGGTGCCCCTGGGCCCTGGGCCCTCGGCCCTCTATCTGGGGCCCGGGGCAGAACCACTTACTGCTTCAGAATGGGACATTGTGGTCAGTAAGCTCAACGTGCCAGCGACCTCAGAGAGGCCACACCAGAAGGACGCTTTTCGAAGCACTAGAATACAGAAAAGCCCTTAATGAAAGACTCAGACTGAACCTCACTGTGAATCAGTACGTGAGGATTCAGTGGTCACGGAAGGGCCAACGAGGGTGTCTCTGGACAGCTGACACAGACTAAGAATCATGTGCGCCATCTCTAGGGGGGGCAGAGCCAGACTGGGGTTCCACGTGCTACCTGGGCTCAGAATATCGCTCTACACCAAGAGGTGGCCTGCTGCTCCCTAAACGCCCCCAGTGACTAGGTCTGCAGACGATCATTCACTCCTGAATTCATTCTGTGAGCGTTTACTGAGCTGTGTTCCCACCCAGGAGGAATCAGCTCCTGGAAAGCCCTCGGATTCCAGCTTGTGCGTGGAGCCCCACGACGGTCTTAGGCAAAGGGGCACCTGAGCAGCTGTGCACGTTGGAAAGATCCCTCTGGCTGCACTTTGGAGAGGGGACGGGGGGATAGGGGATAAGAGGGGAAGCACAGCGTGTTGACATCGACAAGCCAGGGGCCTGGGATGTGCCAACATCTCCTCCAGTCCTGATCACAGCCCTTGGAGGTGGTTAGAAGTATTTTTATTCTTATTGGTGAAGAAGAGAGGACGGTGCACCTCCAGCCAGGTTATCCCAAAGCTGACGCTTAGATGCAGCATGGCCGTGTCCACGGGACATCCTTGTCAGCCGGGGTCATGCCAGGATCCCCAGACAGTGCACGCAGGTCCCGCCACGGGGTCCATTTTCCCTGGTTCTTTGGAGCTGACCAAGCCTGCAGCACCCCCGCTGGGTCCTGGGCTGGCGGCCCTCCCCTCCCGGGTGGAGTGTAGCTGGCTCTGAGCGTGCATCGTCTCGCACAGAGGCACACGGCACACGCGGTACGTGCTCTCCGAATCACGGCTCGTTGTGTACCTTAACCATCAAGTGCTGGACTTCAGGCTTCTCATGAAAAGCAATATTTATTAGGGGGCCCTTGGAGGAGACACTGCGGGAAATGAGGGGTCAAGGCTTGGAGCTCTCTGAAGGGACAGTGTTTCAGGCAGAGGAGGCAGCAGGTGCAAAGGCCCTGTGGCAGGAGGAAAAGCAGTGAGGCCAGGGCCATAGGAGACAGGCTCAGAGGGCAATGGAGGCGAGAGCCTACAGGTGCAGAGGCTACTCCTCCAGGAGAGGGAACTGAGCAGAAGAAGGGCTTTAACGGGGTCTCTGATTCTGGGCCAGGGAGTAGGAGGCCGGCAGGTGTGAGGAGCCTCAGGGGCCAGGTGAAGCAGGGATTCTGAGCGGAGAGTGATGAGCTGTGTCCAGGTGGTCGATGGGTCCAGTATGTGGGGTTCCTCTCCCCACACACTGACCTCCGCATCTCTGGGCTGAACGGGGGTGGGCGTCCTGGCCTCCTGAGCTCGAGGCCATCCTCGGAAGCCTCAGCTTCATCTGCACTGCGACCTTGGCCAGGGACTGGGCCATTTTTGGTTTGGTGGTGGAGGTGAGCGGGCAGGGGAGGGAGGGGGTACCAGACAGACAGATCAAGGTGTGGCCCCGGGAGGACAGACCAGCCTCTTCCAGCCTCATTAGAAGCTGCTCAAGGAGGGTGGCAAGTGACAGCTGCCAGGGCAGGAAGACAAGCTTTCCTCCTCCTGGTAACTTCTTAGCTTTCTCCCCCAAATTGTCCTCGCTCTTTCAAAAATAACCCGAAGTTTCTTGTATGAATAATAATGTTACCAGCACCGCTGACAAGGGCTAAACTTTCTGAGCTGTCAGGTGGAAAGCATTCGGCGCGGCACCTGGACCATGGGAGATGCTGTATGACCTGCTGACCGATAGAACTTTCTGGAAACATTCCATAATTGGTGGTCCAGTACAGTAGCCACTAAGCTGTATGCGGCCACTGAGGCCTTGACATGTGGCCGTGGGATAGAATGTTTTACCCTAATTACCTTAAGCTCAAGAGGCCACACGTGACTGGGGGAGACACGGCGGGGAACAGTGATTGCCATCGTAGCTGTTAGTGCCACGGCGCTTGGCGCGTGCTTTCTGGTGGCTGCCCCCTCCCAAGGGCCCCGTGAGGTGGCATCGCTGCCCTCCTGGAGTGGACGAGGGGACTGAGGCGAGGCTGGGGTGGGAGTGAGTGAAGGAAGCAGGACCTGAACCTGCTCTCTGACCGGAGCCGGTGCCCTCTGGTGCCACCCGCTGCCCCTTGACAGAGGCACAGCCTCCTGCACCCCGACCCGTGCTTGGCAGACCTGCCTGCCCAGCTCGGTGCCCGAGCTGGGGCACCCCTGGCACTGCTAAGGCCACGCCGGCCCCGGGTGGCAGCTCCAGCCTCCTTCCTCCTTCCCCTGCTGGGAAGACCAGGGAGCAGCCCTGGCCCCATCCGCTCAGGGCCGCGGAGAGGATGGGCTTCTTAAGGACTGGGTGTGGGTTCTCCGGGGGCTGACGCCACGTGGGCGCCGGGGTGTTACATAAGGATCTTGACACACTGCAGCACGCTGGGCACCTCGGGCAGGCGTGGGCGGGCAGCTCCCAGCACCGTGGGGCTGGGGATTCGCCTCAGACGTGTTTCTGGGCACTGGCTGGGACCCCTGCGAGGCAGAAATGGTGGGGCTGTCTCCTGCCAATGGGGAGCTGGCCCTGCAGTGCAAAGCCAGCCCATTTTCAATCAGCCCTATTTACCAGTTGTCCTCTCTGTGCCAGGCATAGGGGCCCTGTTGGCACAGAGCTCCTGGTTCAGTGGGGGCAAGTATCAATACAACTAGTGTGAGAGGTACCCTGGCAGGAGACGTATCAGGGCTGTGAGCTCAGACCGGGGGCAGTGTGGGGAGGGGCGGGAACCTGACCCAGACTCGGGGAATCAGGGAGGCCTTCTTGTAGGAGGTGACGGATGCACCAAACCTGAAGGATAACAAAACTTTAAACTGGGGCCGGGGCACCCGGTGGAAACATGCAGGGGAGCAAGAGTCAACTAAGTCCTGGAGGGAGGCAAGGGGCACGGTGCCCAGGAACTGAAGGTTTCCACAGACACCGAGAGGTCTCAGGTAACCCATCCAGCATGAGAGCCAGGCTGCCGGGCCAGCAGGGCAGGGGAGCTGAGGAGGGCGGGCCCTGCCCTTGGGGGCCTGTGGCATGAGGAGCGTTAGCTGGCTAGATGACTGCCCCAGGCCTTGGTTCCCCCATCTGAGAAAGGAGAGCTTGTGAGCGCCCATCTCTGAGTCGTGTCTCTGCCCAGGGCTTGGTTGTTCCTGTCACTGCTCTGATGAAGGTGCCTTTCTTATCTGACTGGATTTGGGGTGCGTCTCCCTCTTGGTGTGTTTTATTACTAGCATGTTTGTTGGCGGTCTGCCCCGTGAGGGCAGGGCCCTGTCCTCCTCACTGCTGTGTCCCCAGTGCGTCTCCAGCCAGGCCACACACCCAGGAGGGCTGGGCAGGTGTTTGTTGACCGACTGACTGACCGACCTTGCTCTCGCTCACAGCCGGGCCATTCTCCAGGAAGTGCTCGATGCAGACCTGAGCAATGAGGCCTTCCCGCTGTTCACTCACAAGCTGGTGAGAGCCGCCGGGCACCTGGTAGGTACCACCTGGCCGCTGTCCCCTGGGCTGTAGGGGGCAGCAGCTGCAAGGGAACAAACCCGGGGCTTGGGAGTCGTGTGCCCCTGGGCACGTCTGTGGACCTCCCTGGACCCTGGTTCCCTACTGTGAAGTGGGGACCACATGTCCTGCCCACAGGCTGTTAGGGCCTCAGACGAGGAACGGGGGTCAAAGTCAGGTATCGCCTGTGCCCCACCTGGTGTCTGGCGCACGCTGAGGGGCACAGTCCCAAGCTTCTGCCAGGGACTTGCCACCTGGGAAGCTGCCCCCAGTGTCCGCTCCTCAGAGGCAAGGGCACGCCCTCCCAGATCAGGGCATTTCCTGCGCCTCCCTGGAGATGACAGCGCTGGGGACAGCCAAGCAATTACGCTGCTCCGGAGGTCTGCGTGTCCTGAGGAGGCGGCCTGTCCTCTGGAGTGTTCCCCCTTCCCAGCCCCCCGCACTGCGGGAGAGGGGAGGGAACGCTCGGGGTGCACCGCCAGGCCCCGGGGAGCAGCCCCTGCCCTTCCCCCAGCTCCAGAAGGCCGGGTCCCAGGACCGGAAGCTTCTGAGACTGTGGACAGTATCAGGGCCACAGCGGACTCAATGTCCTCAGAGACCCTGGGGCCGGGGTCCCGGGTCCAGCTCTGGTCAGGCCCTACTCCTGGGCCGTGGTGTCCTTTTAGGAAAATGAGCATCGTGTTCTGCACCCTGACTTCCCAAGGGCAAGGTGAGGAGAAGGCGGTCAAGGTGACCTCAGCCGCTGCCAGCCGAGGGCCCGCGAGGCGCCAGGCACAAAGCATGTGACTCACGAGTCCTTAGTACTTAACACTCACGACAGTGTGGAAGGTTCTAGCAAGGGCTTCTCGGCCTCAGCACTGTCGGTGACGTTTCGGAACAGATATTCCGGCGGGGCAGGGAGCGCATCCCGGTCATCGCAGTGTGTGGAGCAGCGTGCCTGGCCTCACCCACTTGACGCCAGGAGCACCCCCAGATGTGACAACCAAAACTGTGTCCAGACGTAGCCACGCGTCCCCAGAGGCAGAACTGCCGTGGCAGGGGAAGAGGGGGTGGGGCAGGGGAGGAGGTGCTGCCCTGTGATCGCCCTGTTAGCAGGTGTGCAGTCACAGCCAGGTGCGTTGAACGAGGTCGTACAGCAGCTCCCGACGTAGGAAATGTTACCCCCAGGACGGATGTTTCCCTGAATTGAGCTCAGAGAAGTTGGATGGACTGCCCAGGCCCGCCCCCAGCTAATGAAACATAAAAAGCGCACGAATATGTCAGTAACACGGAGGTGGCCTTAAGGAGGGGGTGGGTGGACAGACAGCCGGATTCAGGGGCACTTCCCCCTCTTCTACTTCCTTCATGTTCATCTGGGGGGTTTGGGGGGGAAAGTGCTAAGGGGTGTTTGTGATCCTGGCCTGCAGAGGGGCTGGAGGTCAGAGGAATCTGGGTCCCGTTAAGCAAGTAAACAATGTTTCAATGACATCAGAAAGGAGGCTGCCAGGAGAAACTAGATAAAAGCAGCTCTGCAGAGCCGAGGAGCGCTGGCCCGGCTCTGGTCTGCCTTCCCTCTCTGGAGGCTGTGCTGGGGGGCAGGAAACTGGGGATGTCTCTGTCTAGCTTGCTTCCTGCCTGCTTGGTACAAAGCTGCCTGCCGGGACCAGAGAGGGCGTGCGTTTTGAGGGAATGGCACAGCTCCACCCCAGGCCACAGTGGCGTCTGGCCCGCCCCGGCTGCAGCCCTGGCCCTCTCGGCCCCCGTGGGGTCCATGCAGTGCCCAGCCCTGTCTGGGGCGGCGTCCTGACTTGTGAAGTGGGAGGGGGAGCTGGGAGCTTGGCGCTGGCTCAGCCTGTGTGTGGTTCCAGGGTTTGTGTGGGAGAAGACCAGGTGGGAGCACTTCCCCTGCCAGCCGAGGGTCGCTGCAGCGAGGCACCTGGGCCTTAGTCTTGGACAACGGGCTGCAATGGGGGCCGGCCCTTCCCGGCCCTGGCTGCCGCCCCAGGCCTGGCCCACGGCCGTCTGGCTGCATCTTGGCCTCCAGGAGCCGGGCTGGGCCGGGGCTCTGGCCGGTGGAAGCAGAGGTCAGACTCCAGGATGAACTCCTGCGTGGGGTAACAGGCACAGGTCGGGGGCCACGGGGTGGGATACATGGGGTGCAGGACATACACGGGCTGCTTCTCTCCACCCCCTCCTCTGGAACTGGCTTTACTGGTTTAGTCAAAAGCACCTTACTGCTCGTTTCTCTGTCTCCAACCACAGTACACAGTGTGCAGGGCCTGGGTGCAGACCTCACCGCTGACATGACCCCTTTGGGCGTGACCCTTGACCTCTCTGAGACTTCCCTTTCTCACCTGCCACAGAGTCTGGCTGAAGAGTTGATGGGTTGTTTCACTATAAATGGGGAATATTAGTAAAATAAGAACAAACAAAAACCCCTCTCATTCCACCAGAGAGAAAGCCAAGGTTGACAGTGTACTTCCTTCCATCTTCTCTCCCTAATCTCTGCCTGTAAATTTTAAAACAGAAGCAAGGTCATCCCATGTATATAGTTTGCACGTTCGGCTTTGTTCTCTTACTAAGTTGCTGTGATAGTTTTCCTGTTCCTTGAAATACTGCCTGAGAACCACTCTGAACGTCGGGTCATCCTCTCCGCTGAGCAGGACATGTGGTTGGGCTGCTTTTTCTCCTTGGAATAACCCTGTGTTGGGCTTGCCTCGCTGGTGGGCCTTTTGTGACTCTGATTATTGACCTATGACACATTCCTCAGAACCCAGAGACAGAGGCGTCCCAGGGACGTGGTCCCAGCCTTCCTGGCCGTTCAGCAGTCATTTGGTATTTTCTGTCCCCGAGGCCTTTGGGGCAGGGTCGGGGAGAAGCACAGAGCTGTCCAAGGCCAGTCGCTACCTGAGGGATTTGGCCCGTCGGCTCATACATGGCCAATCTGGATGCCCAGCTGAGTTCCAGCATTCCTTCCAAACTGAAGGCTCTATCCCAGTGCCGAGCTCCCCAACGTTCTCCCTAGAATTAATTCTGGACGTGTTGGCTGGGAGCCTGCCAGGTCAGGGCTCTGGGCTGGAAGACACGGGCCTGGCCCTCCACAGGCTCACAGCCTAGTTGAGGTTGGGGGACGGGAAGGACGCTGCAGCCCTAGCCCAGCCTGCATCGGAGCGAGGGCCTGGGCGGTGAGAGGAGCCGCCACTGCTCAGCAGCTGACGTGGGGGTGAAGAGGAAGACGTTCGCAGGGGGACTCCAGTCCTGCCTTGGCGACCGCGCCTTCTCCCGAGGGCCCCAAAGGCTAAACTGTGGCTCCTTTGTGTCCGTGTTACGGTTTTTGCTGACCTCACAGTGACCCAAGCCACAAGTTCCCAGACGGTCCAGGCCAGGGGCACAAAGGCCTTCCCATCCACTGGCCGGCGAGAGGGATGGGGAAGTCAGCGGCCAGCAGGACTTGGGCCATGGGACCTGCGCTGGCCACCGCCCTGGCCCCCACCCAAGGTGGCCTCACAGGCAGGCGGGGAGGCGGGAACCGGGTCAGCCCGGGATCCGGGGGTCCGGAAGCGCCATCACCTCAGCGCCCAGCAGAGCTGGGGGCCAGCAGGCCTGGTTTCTGGTCCTGCCCCGGCCTCTGTGGGACCACCTCTCTGGGTCTCAGTTTCCCCATCTGTAGCACAAAGTTTAGACAATGACCAAAATCTTTTCTGGCCCGTCCTGTAAGTCTGTCCAGATAACCTGCATGCTCTCTGGATCCAGGGGGAATTTCATATTCTCCTAAATAATATCGTCATGTGTTGACACCGGTTCCGTCAATGTTGCGATGCTGGGCCCGGAGCTCGGGGCCAAGCCTTTATGGGAGATAATTGGATGCCAGCCAACCAGATGCAGGAGAGGAATATGTGTGTCTGAGTCATCGGGAAGGCCTCCGGGTCACGAGGGATACGCGGAAAATGATGAGGGTCAGAGCCCAGAACCACAGATCCTGCCCGAGGGTGGGTGAGCAGGACCCCGCCGCCGCCCACAGTGACCCACGCTCACGGCTAACGCGTGGGTGGGCGGCCGTGGCTGAGCGGCGCCTCCAGCCGAGCAGTGCCGTTGTTTTGCGATAATTCTGCGATGCTTGGACCAGCCCCAGGCTTGCAAGATCCTTGCATTCCTAGAGGAAGAACACAGGACGGGAGTTGTCCCCTGGGCAGCCAGCTGACCGGATGTCCTCAAGGTCAGCGAGGTTCCCAGTGAAAGCCTGTTCCTGGCCTGGTTCCCAGGGGAGGCGCGGTGTCTCCCTGACTCAACTAAGGACGGGGACCCCTTCTGAAAGCATAAGGTGCTGGGCTAGAAGCTCATCTTTAGACAAGGTGATAAAGCGATTTTTTCCTGAAAATTAATTGCAGGTCAAAAGGAAATTGAATTTCTTTTCCTGACTGTGTGTGTCCTTGCTGTGACACCACTCAGATTCAATTAGTCTGGGATGGAACATTCTCCCACCCCCACGCGTTGTACGAACAGAGGCGGGATGCCCATACCTTCACAGAGCCTGTGTTTGCCAACTGGGTTTTAGCCGTCGCCTAAAAAGTCGCTTTGCACATCTTGTGCAAATTCACCTCTGTCCTAGAGAGCTGGAGGTGGTGTGTAGCTGAGAGACATGGTGGCCAAGGCCACTATTCAGGGGTGTCCCGTGGGGGGCAGTGACAGCTTCTTGCCATGAAAGTATAAGGACAAAGTGTGGCTGGAATGAGGTTGGGTGGCTTAGAGGGACTCCCAGGAGTGTGCTTCAGAGATTCTGGAAGCTCCTCCAGGGCAGAACCCCGTCCGTTCTCTGCAAGGATGTTCTGATCGTGCGGCCCCTGCCGTTGTCTGTAGGTGCAGACGGGGCCTTTCTGGGGGTGGGCCATAGCGTTCACCACCTGCTTGGAATCTGTGGCTCTTTTTTTGATCCTCTGAGACGGCCAAGTTTGTGAAGTGTGGTTTGAGCATCACACCTTTTATTTATTCTGAATCTTTGAAAATTGGTTTCCAATCACCATCCCCCCCATCACCATCACCACCACCACCACCACCACCGTCACCACCATCACCATCACCACCATCATCACCACCACCATCACCACCACCACCACCACCATCACCACCACCATCATCACCATCACCACCATCATCATCATCACCATCACCACCGTCACCACCACCATCACCACCATCACCACCACCACCACCACCACCACCACCATCACCACCACCACCATCACCACCACCACCATCACCATCACCACCACCATCACCACCATCACCATCACCATCACCATCACCACCACCACCATCACCACCACCACCACCACCATCACCACCACCATCACCATCACCACCATCATCATCATCACCATCACCACCGTCACCATCACCACCACCACCATCACCACCACCATCACCATCACCGTCACCATCACCACCACCACCACCATCACCACCATCACCACCACCACCACCACCACCACCACCATCACCATCACCACCACCATCACCACCATCACCATCACCATCACCATCACCACCACCACCACCACCACCACCATCACCACCATCACCACCACCACCACCATCACCACCATCACCACCACCACCACCACCACCACCACCATCACCACCACCACCACCATCACCACCATCACCATCACCACCACCACCACCACCACCACCATCACCACCATCACCACCACCACCACCATCACCACAATCACCACCATCATCATTATCACCACCGTCACCATCACCACCACCACCATCACCACCACCACCATCACCACCACCATCACCATCACCATCACCATCACCACCACCACCACCACCATTACCACTATCACCACCATCACCACCATCATCATCACTGCCACCACCACCGCTTCCACCACCACCATACTGCCATCAACCTTGCTACCACAGACATCATCCCCACCAACCACTACCATTACCACTATCTTTACTACCACCATTACCTTCACCTCCACCGTCACCAGAACTACCAGCACCACCGTAAACTAGCCTTCTGGTCCAGACTCCTAGGAGAGATTGCACACCCCACTGCAGGATGGTTTTGGAATCAAGGGTGTCTTGGGATGTCCAGAGGATTTGAAAAATGAAGATCCTTTCAACCTCCTGCCACCTGCCTTCTTCCCTCTCCTGTGGATTCAGGGCTCTGGGCCCCTGCAGGGGGCTGCACATCCTCTGATCCCTGCCTATACCCTGCCTCGGGAGCCCCTGAGACCCTCACTTATTTAAGGGGTGACTGAGTTTGGACGACGTGCCTGGTGAGTCGGGGTGCCGGTACACACCCAGACTCCCCGGAAACAGGTGAAATCACCACGAGCTAATGTGATTTGAGAGAGCTTGGGCCCGTGTCTGTGGGCACATCTGCTCAAGCCTTCCTGCGGTGTCTGCCCAGAGAGGCTACTCCAGGCTTGTTCTGATGCTGCCCGTGGCCAAACATCCCACAGGAGTGACCTAGGCTCTCCTGCCTGGGGCACTCGTGTGGCCTTTATCCGAGCTGGGGTGGGCACCTAGCGCTACCCTGATTTCAGTCCTCCCCACGGAGAGCTGGCAGGAAGTTCCCTGGTGCACCAAACATGGAACCAAGCCCCCAAATCCATTTTACTGAAACCTGAACATATTCCCTCCCCACAAAAATATTCCAGTGAGGCAGTCGAGGGCAGGGAGGGAGGATCTTATGGTGTCGACTCCTTGCTCTGACTTACTAGCTGTGAGTCCTCCGAGCGCCTTGGGAAGTGCTCATGCCAGCTCGTGAGAGCTGAGGGTTAAACCTGTACGAAAATCAGCAAGGGGTGGTTAAACCATCGTTAGCTTGAAATCCGCTGCAGCAGGAGTACTTCTACCACAGGAAGTGGTAAATGCTACAGAACAGCCCCCTGCCCCCCAAGAGTTGATTGTTGAACATTTTCTAGGACATCACTGGGCCTTGGGCAAGTGGCTTGACCTCCCTGAGCCCCAGTTTCCTTATCTGTAAAATGGGCGCGCCAGCGGCACCCACCTCTCCGAGTAGCCAGCCTCCTGCCTGGGGCTCTATAGTGCCAGCTTTGTTGACTGCTCCCATGGGCCCTAGGAGCTCTATTATCGGCCAGGATTTGCAGAAGCAGACTCAGGGATGTCAGTCGCCAGGGATGCA
The DNA here is from genome assembly GCF_963455315.2 of Globicephala melas. Lineage (NCBI taxonomy): Eukaryota > Metazoa > Chordata > Mammalia > Artiodactyla > Delphinidae > Globicephala > Globicephala melas. The sequence goes on along the minus strand of NC_083319.1, from coordinate 2,679,713 downwards.
ACGGTTGTGGCTCATACTTCAACCTAGTAGCTATGTGGCACCCAAGCCCACGCTCTCAGCAACTCTGGTGCCTGCACTGCTGGGTGGCTGGCCCTCACCTGCCCTGCGTCAGGTGTGAGTGCCGGGAGGACCAGGCAGCATCCTGAGTACTGTGGAGGGTCCAGAGCTTGGGGGCGGGCGTGCCAGGGCCCCACGGGATGTTTGAGCACAGGTGTTTGTGGACTGGGTAGCTAGGAGCTTCGTCTTGCTGGGCTGGCCATCTGTGTCTGGGGCAGGTGACCCCGTGTGGGACCACAGACATTACTGACCACGCACTGTGTGCAGAGCCCCGGGTTGGGGCTCAGAGGCATCTCGTGACTCGTGTTCCGGATTCCAGCCTTGTCCTTACGGGGCGGATAAGCCTTAAGCCTGCTGCAGCCCAGTCTGATGGGGACACTCTCGGCCTCAGGATGGGAGAACTCCCCCACACCACGCCCTGCTGACCATCTCATTGCCACCCTAGTGGCCTGAATGAAACATGTGATGGGCAGAGCGGAGAATCCTCTCACCCTTGGGGACCCGTAGCATCCCGCAGAACTTTCTACAGGGCCCCACATGTCCTGGTGGAGGGGTCTGAAACCCAGAACCTTCCAAAAGGAGAGGGTCCTTGAGCCAATTTGGAATGAAGAAGCACTGCATAGAAGTGATGACGTTCACCCAGGTGTTTGGGGCTTAGCGGGTCTGCCTCCCCACCCCAGCAGGATCTCTTCTCACTCAGGGGTCCTCTAGCGTCTCCGTTCCACAGCCCAGGAGTCTGAGCCTCCCAGGGGGCCCAGCGGGCAGGTGGCTCTTGCTGGCTTTAGAAGCAATTCCTTCCTGTGTGGGCCAGCCGGCCAGAAGCACACTGGCCACTGCAAAGATGGGCACTGGCCAAGCCCTGTTGATTCCTGAGTGGTCACCCCAGCTGGGCCAAGCAGAAAAGGGCATTGCTCCCAGCAGGGCCTCACACGAGGTCCTGTTCCAGCGTTTATTTGCAGAGCTAAGTTTGTCTGATGATAACAGGATGCTTGTTGCCCGGGACGCACATGACCAGACCGGCTCCTTCTCTACCCCTCAGTTCTTTTGCATATGTACCCAGAAGTGGGATTGCTGGACATATGGTAGTTCTATTTTTAATTTTTTGAGGAATCACCATACTGTTTCTCCTAACAGTTACACTATTTTACATTCCCCCCAACTGTGCCCAAGGGTTCCAATTCCTTCACATTCTCGCCAACACTGATTATTTTCTGTGTTTTCTTTTAAATAGGAACCATGCTAATGGGTCTGAAATCATATTTCATCGTGGTTTTCATTTACATTCCCTAATGTTTAGTGACATTGCCCATCTTTTCATATGCTTGTTGGCCATTCGTATATCATCTTTGTGAAATGTCTATTCACGTTCTTAGTTCATTTCTTAATCAGGTTGTTTTTGTTGAGTTGTAGGAGCTCTTTATATAGTCCGGATAGTAACCCTTTATCGGATACATGATTTGTAAATGTTTTCTCCCATTCTGTAGGTTGCCTTCTCACTGTTGGTTGTGTCCTTTGATGCACAGAAATGTTTACATTTGCTGGAGTCCCATTTAATTATTTTTGCTTTTTGTTGCCTGTGCTTTTGGTATCATATTCGAGAAATCACCACCAAGTCCAGTGTCACGAAGTTTTCCTCTGTGTTTTCTTCTAGGGCTTTTACAGTCGGAGGCGTCACATTTAGGTCTTTAATCCAGTTTGAGTTAATGTTTATATATGGTGTAAGATAAGGTTCAGTTTTTCCATCACTTTGTTGAAGAGACTGTCCTTTCCCCACGGAACAGTCTTGCATCCCTTGTTAAGGGTCACTGGGCATTTACATGAGGGTTTATTTCTGGGCTGTCTTTTCTGTTCCGTTGATTTGTTTGTCTGATTTTATGCTGTACCATGCTGTTTTGATGTGGTAGCTTTGTAATAACTTCTGAAATCAGGAAGTGAGTCCTTCAGCCTCATTCTTTTCCAAGATTGTCTGGCTATTTGAGGTCACCCATATGACTGTTAGGGTGAATTTTTCTATTTCTGCAAAAAAATGCCACTGGGATTTTGATAGAGATTGTATTGAATCTGTAGATGGTTTGGGTAGCGTTGATATCTTGAGGACACGAGATGTCTTTCCATTTATTTGTGTAATGAAAGAACTTTCATTTCTTTAGGCAATGTTTCATAGTTCTCAGCGTGCAAGTCTTTCACCACCGTCGTTAGGTTTCTTCCTAGGGATTTTATTTTTTTGGATGTGATTGTAAACAGATAGTTTTCTAATTCCCTGTTTAGATGGTCCATTGTTAGGGTATAGAAAGGCAGCCAGTTTTGCATGTTGATTTTATATCCTGCAACCTTGCTGACTTGGTTTGTCGGTTCTGACAGTATCGGGGGAGTCTTTGGGATCTGAAAAGGGTTTAAACAAAACCTGCTTTAAGGCCCTTCCTGATGGCCTTCCACAATTCTGTGGCCCTGTCCACTGCCCATGGTTCCCAGAGCAGTGTGGGGCTGTTTTGAAGGGGAGTTTGCCTCAGTTTGGGGATTGCTTCCTAAAGTCCATCCAAGCCCACGTTGACCGTCAGATGACTGTGTATCAGGCACCAGCTTCCCATGAACTTGATGCTCACCCCATTTATCAGATGGGGGCACTGAGGCTGGGAGAGGCAGCCCGTGGGTCTGGCTGACCCTGAGCTCATGTTCCAGACGCCCTTATTTTCGGCCCTTCCCTTCAGTACGTGTCCTCTCTCAGAAGAAATGAGACCTCCCCCAACTCCACTGTTTCGGTGGAGGAAAAAACACAAGATGTCTCAAGAACCAATGATGCCGGCAACTTAGAAAGTCACCTAGGAATCCCCAAACCCTTCCCCTCACTTTGCCAGAAAGCAGAGCTCTGTCCATCTGTGCCTGTTTTCCCCCTTCACTCAGGAAGTATTAATTCAGCCCGTCTGTGTGCTGGGGTATGATGGAGACCAGCCAGCTTCCTGGCCTCGCCGGGCTCCTGGGAGCTGGGGAAGGGGCTGGGGGCAGCTCCATCCCACCCGTAAATTCATTCAAGAGCCTGACTTAACTGGGGGGCTGTATGTCCGATAAGACCGGCGATCCTGAGGCCGTGAATGGGTGAGCTTTAAAAATGATTTTTTCCTGTTCAAAATGAGATTGGCTTTGAGCCCTGAGCTCCTCCGTGGGCTGTCTAAAATTAGAAGCCCGTTGACAAGGCAGGGGAGCAGTGAAATGTCAACAGTACATTTTCTGTGTCAATTTTGAGTTTTTTGAGAGGCCCGGACAAATGGCAACTCAGGGCAAATTTGTGCTGTTTCAAAAGCTTCCCGAATCCAGCCCCTCGGTGGCGGTGTGATTGAAGTGTCAGAGTTATAAGGCGCTGGTTCCGTGGTCGGCAGAGTGGCCCCCGCTCTCCTTCTGCTCAGGTATTATCCTGGCAGGAGCTGCACTGGGCAGCCCTTGGGGCTCAGAGCAGTAATGGGATCAGGTCCTCCGTCTCCATGAGCTCTGTGACTTGCTGTACCCTCCCTGTCCCTTTTGTGAGCTGGACAGTCCCACGCTTGGGCCTTGCGCACGGGGACGCTGAGGGTTCAAGTATTTGCCCGAAGGCTGGAGGCGGCCGCCAGGTGCCGGATGTGTAAGTGACGAGCCCCCAAACCAGCCGTGCAGGAAAAGTCAGGCTTCCTAAGACAGACAGAGCCAGGCCCCTGACCCCGCTTATGGACAAGGAAATCGAGGTCAAAGGGAGGCCAAGAGGCTTGCCCGAGTCACTGCGACGATTGAACGGTGGCCCCCAAAAGAGACGTCCACGTCCCCACCCCGGACCTGGGGATGGGGCCTTGGAAATAAGGTCTCTGCAGTTGTGATTAAGGCAGAGGATCTCAGGGTGAGACCATCCTGGCTCAGGGTGGAGCCCATCCCAACGGCAAGTGTCCTGCTGGAGACGAGGAGACACAGACACAGAGGAGAGTGAGCCAGAGGTCGGGATGACGCAGCCAGGAGCGCCTGGGGCCTCCAGAGGGAGCGTGGCCCTGCCCACACCTTGCTTTTGGGCTTCGGGCCTCAGAACTGGGAGAGAGCACACTTCTGTGGTTTTAAGTCCCCGGGTTTGTAGTCATTGGTTACAGAGGCCCAAGGGCATCCCTACAGTCACTTAGGAGAAGAGCTGTGGCCCGGGAACCACATGTCCACTTTCTCCCACCCCCAATGACGACACCCCTTCCTTTTAAAGATTTCCAGGGACTTCCCTGGTGGCACAGTGGTTAAGAATCCGCCTGCCAATGCAGGGAACATGGGTTCGAGCCCTGGTCCGGGCAGATCCCACATGCCACGGAACAACTAAGCCCATGGGCCTTAGCTACTGAGACTGTGCTCTAGAGCCTGCAAGCTACAACTACTGAGCCCGCGTGCCACAACTACTGAAGCCCGCACGCCTAGAGCCTGTGCTCCCCAACAAGAGAAGCCACCGCAATGAGAAGCCCGTGCACCGCAACGAAGAGTAGCCTCCACTCGCCGCAACAAGAGAAAGCCCGCGTGCAGCAACGAAGACCCAAGGCAGCCAAAAATCAATCGATCATCAATAAACTTATTAAACAACAACAAAAAACATTTCCAGAGTGCCCCTGAGGACTCTCCTCGGGACCCCCTATTTCTTGGGGCCAGAGGCCGTGGCCTGGGCCCAGGGCCGGCTAATAATGCTGACGGTAGGAAGTGTCCACCAGTAAGTGGTGGCTGGACCTTTACCTCAGTCGTCTGACCCTGGCCCACGTCTAAGCTGTGACTTGTCCTCCAGGTCCGGGCCATGAGGCTGTCCTTCGTTGGGGAGCTGGGCTGGGAGCTGCACATCCCGAGGTCGTCCTGCCTGCCCGTGTACCAGGCTGTGATGGCAGCAGGGGCCAAGCACGGCCTCGTCAATGCCGGGTACCGGGCCATCGACTCCCTGAGCATCGAGAAAGGTGTGTGCAGGGTTTGGACACCACGGTGGGCTGCCTGAGCCACGTTCACTGGAGGCAGAGAGGCTGTTACCCCCACCTCTGGCCCCATGATCCTTCCAGCCCCACTGTGCTCCCCCTTCCCCCAACCTTTGCTATCTCCCCAAACCCCCTTTGCTGTCCACGAACCGGGTCCTCCATGCAGGCCCGGGGGTGGTGCTGGCATCTCTTGACACCAGCACTCTTGAGGGGAGGGGTGCTCTCCCAGGTAGGGGCGGGCGGGGGCCAGAGCTGGATTTGGACGTAGTGCCAAGTTTCCCGGAGAGAGCTGGAGGACATCGGAACGGGAAGGGGCCCTCAGTGCTGCCCCTTCACAGCCCCCTCCCCAGGGCCCCCAGCCTGACGGCACAGGTGCCGCAGTGCTGATGGGGGCTCGTCCAGGGGACCTACTACGATCGAGGATGCCCCCCGCCCCGGGAGGCCCAGGTCACGGAGTTTCTAGGGTGGGCATGTGGGCTGGGGCAGGGGCCCACGTGCGTCTCGCGAAGGGCTTGTGTCTGCCTCTGCTGGCGCTGACCCCGTCGTCTCCCACCCAGGCTACCGGCACTGGCACGCCGACCTGCGGCCCGATGACAGCCCCCTGGAGGCGGGTTTGGCCTTCGCCTGCAAACTCAAGTCCGCCATCCCCTTCCTGGGGCGCGAGGCCCTGGAGAAGCAGCGGGCCAAGGGCCTCTGCCGGCGCCTGGTGGGCTTCACCGTGGACGAGTGAGTACCCCTGGGGCCAGGGCTGCCAGAAGTGACTGCCGCAGACAAGCAGGCCTCGGGGTTCCTCCTCTCGAGCCGCCTGGTGTGACGCTCCCCACAGGCCAGGCACCCTCTCCCAGAACTCCCACCGCAGCCCCGTTACAGGTGAGAAGGCTGGGTCCATGCCGGGCCTGACTCCGAAGCCAGCGCTGCAAACTCAGATCCCGCCAGGGCCGGGCAGGGTGCAAACCAGGCCCGGGGCCAGTGCTGGTCAGCAGGGAGTAAAGAGGGTCGCGCTCATCAGACGCAGATTTGATTTTATTTTACTTTGGCCATGCCATGCGCTGGCAGTGTCTTAGTTCCCCAACCGGGGATTGAACCCACACCCTCGGCAGTGAACGTGCAGAGTCCTTACCGCTGGACCGCCAGGGAATTCCCTCAAACACAGATTTTAAAAGTGAAAGGCCTTGCCAACCCCAGCCAGCTCTGTGGGAGGCGCCAGACCAAGGGCCTCGAGCTGGCTGCCCGTCACGGTGCTGCCACGTCCCACTGTGTCCTCATTAGAGCCCCCCCACAGCCCGGGAGGGGGGACCGTGGAGGGAAGGGCCGGGCTGGGGCCACCAGCCCCACTTACAGGTGGAGACCATGGGGGCCAAGGGACAGGGTGGCTCTCGCCCGGGCACGAGGCAGAGGGGGAAGGAGAGCCCTGTGGTGGGGCCTGATCCCTTCTCCCCCACCTCCCCCGGGGCCGCTTTTGAGCGTGTCGCCCTTACGTGCTCGGAGCTGAGCCCACATTGTCCCTGGGTCCGGGGTGCTGGCACTGGAAGACATAGATGGTGTGACACGGAGTCTGAGTAGCAACCGTCTCCAGGGCGGCGGGCGTCTCTGGGCTTCGTCGATTTGGAGCTGACAGCCAGCCGTCAAGGGTGCCACTTCTCCCAGATTTGGAACCTTCAAAGCAAGTGTTGGGAGTGCCCAGGGGAGGGGGGCGGAGAGAGAGCAGAGCTGGGGGCCGTCACCGTCCTACGGCTTCTCCCTGGGCTCCCATCAGGCCGCCTCTCCGCTTGATTCCTTGTCCGTCTCCGGGGGAGCAGCTCAGCTCTGGTTTGGGGTGCAGGTAGAGCAGGGGTCCGCCGAGGCCTTCTGCCGCCTGGCCCTCCAGGAAGCGCCCACAACTTCAGACCGCACCGGCCACAGCCTGGCTCTCCCCGCTCGGGGGTTCCCTGCCGGGCTGCAGAACCCACCCAGTGCCGTGGCCTGGCCGGTCCCAGGCCTGAGGAGAGACCCGGCCTGGGCGCCGGCTGGGGAGTCACAGAGAACTCCCGCGGCATTTGCTCTGGGGCCCTGGGCGAGGCAGGTGGCCTCTCTGAGGCTGTTCCCTCCCAGGGACGTGGCGTCCCGGTAGGACTGGGTGAGACCAAAGGAGACAAGAAGGTGCTTACATAGCCTCCTTCCGTCCCACCCTCATCCACTGGACCCGTGGGGCCCAGACCTTTCCCTCCTGGTCTCTGAACTGGGCGGCACCCCGGACCCTGTGCAGGCTCTTTTCCTCAGTGTAGGGTTCACCCAGTTCCAGTTACCGTAACTGGGCCCAGCTGTGCCCCACTCGCCTCCGGGCGTGGTCCTCACACCCGCCCCGGGGACCCACGGGGCCACGTGGTGCTCGCGGCCTCCCCAGGGCCCAGCACAGCCCTCGCAGGTGCGACGCACAGGAGGGGCACGTCTGCCCAGATCTGCACCAGACGATCCGGTGTTGGCGTTTCTGTGACTGTAGCTTAATCTTTGTTTTCTATCTTGCATTTTCAAAACTTTTACAGCGAGCGTTGTACCTTACGTGTAATACAGAAAATCACTTTTAATAGACGATGCAGCACGCTGTAGAAAAAGGAGACCCCAGAGTAAAATAAGTCGTACGACAGTTTTAAACTGATCAGAAGTCAAATCCTCAAGGTGGGCCTCTTCCAAACCTGTGGGGCCTGTCCCTAGAGACACGGAAGTCAGATCCTGGTTTTGGTGTTTTCTGTTCATTCATTTATTTGCTCGGAGCCTGTGCCGTGGCATCCCCGGGGCCCAGGCGCTGGGCACGGGGGCTCATAGCAGACCAGCCCCGCAGCGTGGAGCCCGTGGCCTGCGGGCGCGGCTCCTCTCTCCTCGACCAGGCGAAGCGCAGGAGTTTCCCCTTCGGGGGCTCTGGGGTCCCAGCTGTCTATTGCTTCTTCCAGGAAAGTGCCCATGTTCGGCCTGGAGGCCATCTGGAGAAACGGCCAGGTGGTGGGCCACGTCCGGAGAGCCGACTTTGGGTTCACCATCGACAAGACCCTGGCCTACGGCTACATCCGGGACCCCAGCGGCGGGCCGGTGAGTCCAACTCCCCAGCACTGCCACCGGGAGCCCCAGGTCCTCTCAGGCTCCGCACCAGCACCCCTGCCCACCGCCTCGAGTATGCCGGGCGTGCGGGGACCAGAGCACAGTGAGGTGACTGACTGATGGGGCTGTGTTCCTGGGCAGAGTCGGAGCTCTTTCCATGTTTTCTCTCCAAAAGAATCTGATTTTGGAAGCTCCAAGCTTCTCCCGGTCAGGAAGAGGCTCTGGGCCCGGCTAACGCCCGCTGCTTCCTAGAGCTTGAGACCCCGTGTGCGTGCAGACGGTTGTGTGCACACACGTCAGTGTACACGCGCGAATACCCGCATGTGCGCACACGTACTGACACAGGTGCACACAGACACGCGCGCGCGCAGGCACATTTGAGAAACTTGGCAATGAGACAGAGGGGCAGCTTGTTCTGGGTGGAGAAAATCTAAACATTTTGCCCAAACGATCATTTGTAAACCCAAATAATCCCCCACCGAGCGTGGATGCCGCCGTCCACACTGGCAGGGGAGTGAGGGCAGAGCGAGGGCCCTTAGAGGGCCTCCAGGGGTCTGAGCCCTGGGGGGGTGTGAAGCTCGTGCCGGGCTGGCTGGGTGGTGTGACGCGAGTGGTGGGGGGAGCTCATTATCATCGGTGCCATCTTTGCCTGCTTGCTTCCCTGGAGTCGTGCACCAGCCCCCTGACGGCGGAGAAAGGGGCCCCAAGAGGCTCTGATGTCGGGGCAGGGATGCCTACCCAGCTGGGCCTTCCGGCCTCCCCTGCCCCGACTGTCTCTGGGCTGCGGCCCCCCACCTCCCCCCCACTGAGGCTCCAGGTTGGGGGAGGCACCTGGAAGCAGCAGCATGGAGGGGGCAGGAGGAGTGAGTCAGACCAGCCCTGGCAGAGGTGCAGGGGCGGGCCAGGCCCGATGGCAGGCCCAAGGGGGCAGGGGCCAGGCTGCGGTGCTGTCTGAGGAGGCTGCATCCACAGTGGGCTGGGAGGCTCAGGACACAGGCTCGGCCTCAGTAGCTTTGGCGCTCTGCCCTGGACTGGCCTGGCGACCTTGGACAAGGGCGTCTCTCTGAGCCTCGGTTTCCTCATCTGTAAAATGGGGACAGATTATTCCCACCTGCCTCACAGGGCTGTCTACAGATCTCTGCTCTAAGTGGAGCCTTAATGAGCTCCACTTATTGCCGTGGGGTTGCCATGGCTAGTGATGACGTTTTGCGGTGACAAAGGACCCTCTGACACCCCAGATATGGAGCCCTGGGTCCCAGCTGAAGCCCCGTGTCCATTTGCCCCATGCAAGGGTAGGGGTGGGTGCAGGCCTAGTCACCTCTTCTTTCAAAGAACAATAATTCTTGCTTTTTCTGCTTGGTCAGGTTGGGTTTCTAATTAACGTGACCGAGGAAGGAACGCTTATACCTACCCAGACAGGAGGCCCAGGATACCCGGTTAGACCGGTGCAGGGCCAGGGCCGGCTCAGGCTGGCTTGTAAGAGCCGACTGTGTCCACCTCTTCCCAACCCCGCCATCAGGGATGTCCAGTGTGTTTGTACCATGGAAATGGGCAAACGCCACCATCAGGCCTCCCCCATCCCCCAACCCCTTCCCCTCCCTTGAGAGCTGGTTGTTAAACATTTACCAGCACAGCAGCGGGATAACCAAGACTCCTTTGTAAAATAGGAAAACTGCCCTTGAAAGGCAAGGCTCTGGACCTGGGGGCAGAATTGGTGGCCTCCGGGGTGTTTATTAGCAAGGACTACGCCCCAGCTCTGGGCAAGCCCGTCCTTCAGACGTCTGAAGGCACCAGTGGTCTCTGCCACCTGCCTCTGGGCCCAGTGGGGGCAGTGTGGAGCTTTGAGCCCGGCCAGTGCCCACCACGGCTCAGAAGCCTGGTCTAGAAGCCGCGTCATTCCAACACTGCGGTCACGTAAAAAGCCTCGTCTCTTTGGGGTATTTTTTCCATCCAGCCCTGAGCTACCGAGAGAGGTCATTTAACAACCCAAGCAGAGCCCCTCCGTGAGGCCCGGCCCTGGGTGTATTCTCTGCACCCGGAGAACAGGATCCTGCGCCGGGCCAGCCCATTCTGCCTCTGCCCGCCACTGCCCTGCGTGTCCAGGCCGTGCTCCGGTTCCCAGGAACCTGCAGTTCCAGGGCGGAGGGGTGCTGCCCCGCGGGAGAGATCTCGCTGACTGCCAGACCTCGGCTCTGCTGGACCCCAGGTGCTCAAGTCCAACTCGGGGGCACGGGGACACGGAATCTACCTGCTCAGGGCAGTTCCTCGGCTCAGGGAGGACCCTCAGCACAGCGACGGGTTTGCCCGCAGGAGGGGCGTGAGGCCGAGACAGCTGGCCCCGTCCCAAGAGGCAGGTAGCGTGAGCCCAGCACCCACTGGGTAACGAGTGACCAAGATCCCTCCTCTTCTGCTACTAGGTCTCGCTGGACTTTGTGAAGAGTGGAGAGTACGCCCTGGAGAGGATGGGGGTGACCTACCCGGCCCAGGCTCACCTCAAGTCTCCCTTCGATCCCGACAACAAGAGGATGAAAGGGATCTACTGAGGGGCGGGGAGTGGGGCCTCAGCCGATCCGGAGGCCGGAGGACACTGGCCAGAACTTGGGCTCCCCCTGCCCTCAGTCGAGGCCTGCGAACCATCCCCCCCACAACAGATGCAAACTGAGAGGGTGGAAGGAGGACCCAGAAGGCCCGTGCTGTGGCCACTGACCAAAGGGTGGTCTCGAGTCCACCCACACCCTAAAAAAGCCACCCATAACCCCTTAGGCTCAGGGACCACGCCTGTAGCCTTGAGAGCTTCTGAGAAGCGCTTAGGAAGCACTCGATAAGGCCCGTGTCAAAGCAGGGAGGCAGGGAGCTTTACCCTGGTTCCTAGCCTTGACTGGAAGGCTGCCCAGCGCAGCCTCCGAGAGGTGTAAGGTGTGTCTGGAACTGGGGATTGATTAGTACTGTCTGCCTCAGGCGCAGTAGTGAAGGCAGAGAGCGTGCGTGCCAGACTGGCCCGGTCCCTGAGGTCAAGGTTAGCAGAATGGTCTGGTTCCCAGATCCCAGGAAGGGTGGGGGGGTGGATCAGACAGCAAGCTCTTCCTGCCTTGAGCCTCCTGAGAGTTCCCAGCCCTGAAAGCGGTGCCAGAAGCAGGGGTGGGAGGGGTCTCAGATCAGCACCCGCCCTCCCCTGTGCAGAAGCTCCCTCTCCTGGCTTGGTTTCCCCGAGAGCCCCTCGCTCTCTAGGTCTGGAGAGGAAGGCATGCTGCTGGGTGAGAACCTGGCAGACTCCTCCTGCCTGGATGGGTGCCTCCTGTCCTTACTCTTTGATTAGGACTGAGCTCTGGTCCTGGTCTCCCACTCTTCCGGCCCCCTGGGGATGGGCCTCGCACAGGCCCTTGAAAGGGGGTGAGTCCCCTGCTCCCTTCGTGGGGCTTCCAGACCTGTCCTCCGTGCCTCTGGAGGAGCCCTGCCTCCCTGCCGGGATGGGGGCCAGCCCAGGGCCCAGGCAGCTGCCACAAAGCGGCACCACGCGGCTGTGCCCAGCGAGCCCGGCCCCGTGGGGAGCGGGCGTGGCAGATGCTCGGGGACAGGAGAGACACGGCTCCCGCAGACACAGGCGGGAAGCCACGTGGTGCCGGAGGTGCAGGCAGTCCCCGGAGGGCCCAGGCTGCCTTCAGAGGCGCACACACCACTCAGCCCCACGGCAGACGGGGCCGGAACAGGTCAGGCTAATAAAGCCAAGGCCATGGGAAGACGTTTGGGTTTCGGGTGACCTTTGTAGAGAGAATCTGGCCCCCTCGCCAGACCGCAAGCTGGGGGGCGGGGACCTCTGTCTTTCCCAAGCCCCAGGCAAAAGAACGCCTGCAGCCCCCCCACCACCCTGGTCACAGACGGGCCTGGGGAACCCCGAGTGGACCCCGTAGGGCCAGCGGAGGAGAGGAGGGTAGCTGGCTTCCCAGATGGCCTGGGCTGCTTCCCCGGGCCCTTTGGCTTGGCCATGGACCTCTGTTCGGGGCCTGTGCACGTGTTCATTCCACAGCCGTCCTTGGGGGAGGCCTTGGACGAGGGAGGTCAGGCCCAGGTTCCAGCCCGACTCCTTCCCCAGGGGTTGAACCCAGAAACACAAACGTTCGCTCTCGCCCTCCCTGTTTGTGTTTGTTCCTCTGCCGGGGAGAAATAGCTCTGGCCCCTCTGCAAAGGGCACTGGGTCGCCGACACGAGAGAGGCTGTCATGGGCCGCCCCCCAGCTCACCTGCTTCATCCCGCAGCTCGGGAAGGTCTAGGCCACGGCCTGGCCCTCAGCAGGCTGCCCGGTCGCTTAGGGCTAGAACACATCACCCTCCCCTCGGAGCCAGTGACCTCAGCCCGTCCTTCCTAATCCCATTCCAGACACACCCTGTTGCATCTGTTTTGGAAGGCTTTTCTGGACAGAATGAGCACTGTGGTCCTCACCGTGGCTCTGAGTACTGAGCTTGGCTGGACACAGGAGAAGGGTGCCCCCCCCCACGCCCCCGCGCCCTCAGACTCAACCTGCGTGCGGCTCCAGCCGTGCCGGGAGCTCTGAGCCTCCTGCAGGGGCCCGGGACGGTGAAGGCCCCGACTCTCTCACTAGCTCCTGTCTGTCAGCCTGGCAGGTTGTTAGGGACCACAGGGGCCCCAGACCCCTGCACCCAGCAAGGGCATTTGCATCAGAGCCGCTGGCACCCCGCCTCTGGTCTTTGCGTGGCTGGCGGGAACGAGGTGCCCCTGTCCTCAGTGAGGACCAAGGGCCCTGGCAGTGGAATCCCCAGGCAACTCGCAGCCCACTCGATTCCCAGACACCTCACATACACGGAGCTGGCGTGGGGTCCCCCTCCCTCCAGAAGAGCTGGTAAGAGGGGCAACAAAAGCATTCGGCAAAGGAGAGGAGCTGGGGATACATTTGAGTGTTTGTGGACGATGAGCCCGTCACGTGCTAAGGTCCTGGGGTGAGCCTGACCTGCCACGTGGCCTGGGCCGTGTTTACCCATCCGGACTTCAGCCACTCCATCTGCAAGGGGGCGGTGGGGGCACAGCCCCTGGGCTCCCTTGCCCTGCCTCCGCTTGAGGACACCCTAGTGGAGCTTCTGCCTGCCGCGGACCCTCCTGCCCGACAGAAGCACCATCTGGCCTGGATGGGCCAAGCGCTCAGCTCATCCCCACCCCGTGGAACAAAGCGCTTCCCTTGGGCGGCCAGAACCACCCGCCCAGGTCACTGCTGGAGAGGAAGGTACTGAGCCATCTGGCTCAGGGTCGCGCAGAGTGAGCTTGAAGAGGGTCCACCAGGCGGAATCCCTGGGACCCTGGCGAGACCCTCACTCCTCCCAGGGTCCTTGCCCCACTACACGAGCGGGAGACAGTGGGGCATGCAGTGGGCCGTGGGGAGGCGTGGACGCTGTGGCCGGGAGGGGCCTCGCCGAGCATGGCCACGGGGCTGGTGCAGTCGCCAGGGGCGCCAGGCGGCCTTTCAGGGGGCCTGCCGATTTTCCTCACCTGACAGCCACTCCAGGGGCTCAGGGGCCCCTGGCAGTGCTGGAAGGCCTCAGACCACCCCCAGCATGAGCTGGTTCTGGTTCTGCCTTTGTTCCCTCTCAGCTTTATTCTTCAGTCTCCCCAGTTTAAAGGCTCATCGCTCAAGGCCCCCGCTGCAAACACGCTAACCCCCGAAACGCTGCACCTAGGGGTCTGTGGGCCAGGCCGGGCCTGGGGGTGACTGCCCCTCGGCCGCCCACACGGGGCTCCGCCTGGGCCGCCCCTCCCCTCTCCTGTGAGGTCTCCAGGCATCTCCTAGGAACTGCCTCCGTGGACCCTAAATAACTGTCTCCTCTCGCCTCCCCCCTCCTGCCCCCCCCCCTCCTCTCACCTCCAGAGGAGGAAGGGGCAGGATGGAAGCCCTGGGCAAAGCTTTGGTTTCTGACCGGGGAGGGGACAGAGGGCGAAGGTCCCCACACATAGGCAAAGGAAGGCCTCCTGGGCCATGATGTCAGCACAGGGGGAGGGCTTCCTGGGGTCTAGTCTAGAATCTCCCGCTGAAGGCTCCTCAAGTCCTTATTAGGAACCTGCCACAAACACAGAAGTTTCTGGCCTGGGATTCGTGGGACACAGTGGGCTGCCTTCCACCCAAGAACCTCTTGAAAATGCAGGGAAATGTGGAATGTATGCTTGAGGGTGGGTGAGGGTGGGGGCGCTAGACAGACGGGAGAAAATAGAGCCGTGTGTGTCCCCGGGAGACCCTGCGTGGTTTTCAGGGCATTTTGGAAGGGTCGGAGGGGGACGAAACGGGGGTTCTTTGCAATAACGAGAAGATTTGTTTTTCGCTGCAATGGAGCAGAGGACAGTAGGAGCCCCTAGGAGCCCCTGGGCTGTTTCTCCATCTGCACCACAGGATGGGTGGCTGGGGGCCAGGGACGGTGGGGGGAATCGAAGCATTCCCACTGGGCTTTTGGAGGCCTGTCCGTGGTCATAATGCAGGAAGCTGCTAATGCTTTGCACTGGGGCTAAGGGGCTGGACCTTCCGAAGCAGGAGGGACCATCCTTAGCCTGGGAGACTGGTCCTGCCCCAAATGCCTCCGTGGACAATTCCTGCACCCCTGCGGTGGTCCAGCTGCTCTGTCCGGAGCCGGGCCCGTCAAGAGGGTTGCTGGGATGTGAGGATGCACGTGGCTCCCAGCCCAGGCAGCTCAGCTAAGCTGGTGCTGTCTGGGACCCGGCCGTGGTGCAGCGCAGCCCGGTGGAACTTTCCACGTTGATGGAAATGCTCTGTACCTGGGCTGCGCCTACAGTAGCCATGGACACACGTGGCTATCGAGTGTTTGAAATGTGGCCGGTGTGACTGAGAACCCAAATGTTTTATATCATTTTAATTCATTTAAAATTAAGCTTAAACAGCCACATGAGCTTAATGGCCACCGGGCAATATAGCCCTGGAGCCTCCCGGGACCGGCTCAGGCAGGCACACCTGCTCCCGTGGGAGCCTGCAGCCTGGGGACGGCCCCCACCACCCAGCCCCAGGCCTTCTCAACACTGAGCATGCGTGGGCGCACCTCAGCCCGGGACTCTGGGCATGTCACCCGAGCAGCTCTTGCCCCCAGGAGGCTGGGGAACCTTCTCCATGGGCAGATGGGAAGATGGAGGCCCAGAGAAGGAAAGTAAATTGGCCAGGGCCACACAGCAGAGGGAGGGTTGGGAACCCAGGCTGCGGGACCCTCACCGCCCTCTTTCCACCGCCCCAGTCCTTCAGAAGATGGGGGATCCTGGACAGTGCTCAAAGGGACCTGGCCAAGGTAGTGCCTCGCCCTGACCGGCTATTTTCAGGTAGTGAACATTTGCCCCAGCTGTCATTGCTTAGTCCCCACGAGGCCCCGGGACAGTGCCTGGGTCCTAAGCAAGGACATGGAGGTTGCAAGCCCAGGCTTTGCGGTCACACAGGCCCGGGGTCACTTCCTGGCCCTGTGCTCACTCTGGGTGACCTCAGCACCTAGCTTTAGATCTCTGAGTTTCCCCATCTGTCCGTGGGAGCAGAAACAGTCTGTCGTGGGTTCGTGGGAGGGTTAGCACAGAACCAGGTATGTACTCTTATCAGTGACACGGGTGCGGTAATCTGGGCGGGATAGGGGGAGAAGCGCAGGCTGCCCACGAGGAAAAGAGTGACCAGCCTGCGAGCGACAGTGAGTGAAGGGGAGACGGTGTCGGTGTGGGTGGCGGAAGGTTCTGGAACTGGGTGTGATTCCTGATCTCCACTAATCCCCCAGGGGCCCCGGGTGAGGAGGGGCTTCTCCTCTGTGAACCTCAGCTCCCTCCTTGGTGAGGCTGGGGTGCCACAAGTGTGGAACAAAGCAATGGCGGCCAGGAGGGGCTTGGTGGGTGTGAGGCCCGGGGGTCAACCTCGAACCCTCTGCCACAGCTCTGGGCTGACTGGGACCCCTGTCTGGGCTGCCAGGTGGGCATGATCCGAGGGAAGGGGTCTTTTGGGGCCAGAAGACCAGGGCCGGAGGCTGGGCGAGCTCCAGCTGCCCTCCCAAGGGCTGCGCCCTGAGGGGAGGGGCCTCTCTCCCCGCTGTCGTCCCGGGCTCTAAAGATGACAGAGGGCTGGCCGCCCTGCAGCCTCTGTCAGGCCTGGCGTTTCACAGCCATCATGGCCTGTGACTTACGGCGCAGAAAGCCATGATTTATGTGACGCAGTGCAGGGCGCCTGGGCCCGTTCGTCCCGTCTGTAATGAAGTGTCTGGCAGGAGGAGAGGCAGCGCTTAGCGGACGGCTGTTGGGGTGTAAGGCGGGGCTGGGGGGGACTTGGAGGCCATCCATCACCCTCTCTCTCCCCTAGAGGCTGTACAGAATTTTGCTGAACTGGCTGGACAGAGTTGAATCTGTCACTCCTGGCAGAAACCACCCAAGAGCTGAACTTGGCCTTCAACAGAGGCAGCGAAGAAAGAGGGAGGAACGTGAAGACTGACCCAGGAGGCGTGAGGCATGTTCTGCTCCGCCCGGGACAGGGTGCCTGGCCAGGCAGCACCACCCTGTACTAGCCGTCGCTGGGTGCCGCCCTGTGCACGAGTTTTATTGTCTCAGTAACCCGCACGGCGCTGGCCCCGTTTTACAGATGAGGAGACTAAGGGTCAGGGAGGTGGGGCTGGACTTCTCACGCAGGTCTGATTCCAGGGCCCGCTTGCTCCATCAGCTGCCTGTCCCACCGCAGAGAGAAGCGACCCGGGCTATTAATTCCGCTTCCCAAGGAGCCGGCGCCCAGATCCTTGTCTGGATCTCTGCTGTCGCATCTTTCGGTGGTGGTAAGAGGTGCTGTTAGGCTTTCCCTTTAGGTGGGCGAAAATATCTGTTTACCCTGCAATGGAGCAGTTTCCCCAGGCAAGTCTCTAACTAGCTAAATGGCTTGTCCTGTCTCTGTCAGCTGGGAAGACGCCCACTGCGACACGTGAGCCAGTCTGCAGGGACACGTTGAAGCAGCACTCTCACCTGTCACATGCCCACACAGAGCGCCATCAGCCGGGACCGGGGACGCGGGGCCAGCTCGGGTGATGGCGGCCAGGCATGGCTCCTGTGCCAGGAGGCTGGCCCCTCCCAGAGAGACGGCAGGGCTTTCAGGGCACTGGACTCTAGACCTCCGAGGGAGGTTACCCTTACGCTGCGTCAAAAGGGTGCGCGAGGGTCTCGGTCCACCCAGTCCTCGGCGGGTCAACAGGGAGCTGTCACGGGACCCTCTCAGCCATGCAGGGGCTCCCCCGGGGGAGAATGCTGGAATGGACCCTAGTCTCAGGCAGTGGCTTGGTCCAGCCCCTCATCCTGGTCACACAGAGCTGCTCCATAGGGGTCTTCGTAGAGTACGGGGGTGCGCAGAGCCGGCGTGAGCCCACAGGGACGGCGTGGAGGGGGGAGCGAGGAGACCACACCCGCTCAACCTTTGCCCCCGCCGATGCTGACCATGGTGGGGCCGGCGGGGCTCTGACCCTGGCTGGCTGGGCAGTGGCGGGTGGGCTCTTCCAGCTTGGAGATGATCTCGGGAAGGGGCTGCAGATTCCACTCACCCTGCAAGGAAGGGACCAGGAGATAAACTGAGGCTGGAGGGGTGAAGCGGAGGCCACCTCCCCAGGCCCTTTTCCCAATGACCTCTTTCCCTTAAACTCACCTTGTCCCAAACCAACCCCCCATTGCTACTTGGGGGTCCTCAGCCGGAAGTCATCCTAGGCCCCCATCTGCCTCCTTGGCCGCCCCTCACTTCCTTCAGAGAAGCAGTCAGAAGCCCTGGGCACAGGCTGAGTTTTTAGCGATCCCCACCCCCCGCCCCATGACAAGGCTGCATCAAAGGGCACATTTTAACCGCATCAGACGTCTGCCCTAAACGACTCTCTGACGCGCCGTTATGAGGCCCGCCCTTGGTGCCGGGAATGTTTGATTTATAGCAATTAATCCAGCTCCCAAATGCCTCCAGAAAACCTGCCTTCCAGACTTGCAGGCTGCAGAGCCCTCCACGCCTAACTCAGGACCAGCCTTGGCCTCAGACAGGCGCTGGCCCGGGGAACACATGAGATGCCTTTGAATCTCAGCGGGTCTCAGATAAGGAGAGAAACCAGCCTGCAGCTTCAGACTGTATGGTTTCTCACCTGCCCCTCCCTAAGCACTTTATTTTTAGACTCCGGGGGAGTTTGCTGGCGGCCTGCTCATACCACCAAGATTAGTCCCGTGATGTGACGGCATCAGAGAGCGGGTAGCGCCCTTCTGGGGTGGCTGTCGGTTTCTCCCTCTGCAGACCGTCAGCTGTCTGTCTGGGCCCGTCTGTCACCACCAGATTACTCAACTGTTTTGTGTGAGTGCGTCTCGCCAGCTCCTTGGGGTGGAGCCCTGTCACCCACGCCGGGGTCCTCTGAGGGGCCTGGGGCACTAAGGGGTGGGCAGCCGCAGAACTTGCTGCTGGGGGTTGGGAAGGGGCTACGGTGTTCCCAAGGGCGGCGGCTGGCGTGCCCCTGACACACACACACACACACACACACACACACACACAGGGCAGGCATACCTGGAAGCGGACAGCCGAGGACTTGTTGCAGTGCATGGAGATGGGGGCAAAGCTGTACAGAGCCTTGAGCACTTGGCGGTTGAAGGAGTTCCAGGGCACAGAGGCAAACTGCTCAGGGACAGAGGCTTGAGGGCAGGTGCAGACTTCCTCGCTGTTGAACCTTGTTGGGGGAAGAAACAGCCCAGAGTAGGGTATGGCAGAGGGGAGGGGAGCCCAGCAGGGCAAGTGACGCCTCCCTGTAGATGGGTGGGGTCCCCAGAGTAGCTCTCAGGCCACCAGCCTCCTAACATACTGCCTTGGCCCTGACTCCCTGCTGGCAATGGCTAATAGGTTCATCTCTTCTGCCAGCTTGGATCAGTAGGGAATGGCTGCTCCAAGGCTGGGTGGAGGGGGCTTCTCAGGCCAAGTCCAGACTCACTAGGAAACAAGTGCAGAGATCGATTAGTGATGCCTGCCACAGACACCTCAAGGGGGAGTGGAGACATGGTTGCCACATTTGTGCTCCCCCTCCTCCTGGATTCCTCGCTTTCGCCCAGCTGCCTAACAGGGCCTGGGGGGTTCTGGGTTGGGGTTCCCCTGCCATGCCCAGGGATGGGAGGCACAGCAGACGTGCTCCCCTGGAGCCATCACCTGTTCACAAGGTGGAAATACTTCTGCAGGAAGCCGGGGTCCACGGCACTCTTGCAGAGCTCCAGCTGCGTCAGGGGGTAGTAGTGCACGTAGTTGACGCACATCTCCTCCAGGATCCCGAAGCCCCCCTGCGGGACGGAGATGACGCCCGTCAGCAGCGGCGCTTTACTCTGGGATGCTGCCGCTCGACATCTCATATATTCACTGCATTCGTGCATTCATTCGTTCCCTCACCACGCGGTGCCACACCATGTTCTGAGCGAGCAAAGTCCCTGCCCTCTTGGGATTCCCAGCCTTTGCAGGTGAGACCAATAGCAAACAAGTCAGCCAGTACGCTCGTCTCGGGTGGTGGTAAGTGTTGTGAGGAATCAAACTACAACGGAGGCACCCGAGAGGGGTATTAGTGTACCCATTTTATGGATGCAGAAACTGAGTCCCAGGGAGGGTAAAGGGCAAGGCCTGAGTGGATGCAGGCTCCCGACCTTGGCTGGGGAGCTGTCCCCTCAGTCTGCGGTGTGAGCCTGGGGACTGGGGACAGCAGGGGAGGCCTCCCCTCACAGAAGACCCCGCATGGCCACCCGTCATTTCCAGAACTCAGCTCTGGGAGGAGCAGGGGCTGCAGAAGAGGCGCCGGTGACTAGAGGCTGTCACAAGCCACCCAGGGAAACCTGTGGCTTTGTCATCCTGGGAGGGAGCAGAGTGCCACCAGCTTTAAGCCCCTGGCCAGGTCCCTGCTCTCAGAGCCGCTGAACGTGGAGCCCAGACCCAGGAAGAGGAGGAACCTGGCAGCAGAGGGGCCAGGCTGGAGGGAGCAGAGGTCCGCCTGGCAGCGGCTCAGACCCCAGCAGGGCAGGGGCAGGTTTGGGTGCATGGCCCCGGCCCACCTTTGCCTTGCCCAGGCTCCCAGCTCTTTGTGAACAATGGAGTGGGCCTGGGTGGGGTGGGGGGGTTATTTGGCTGGTGGGAAAGTTTGAGGGGAGAAAGGCATCTGCTTCTTTATGGCAGAACAAAAGCACCGTAAAAAGCCCAGCTGAGGGCTCACGCCAGGCAGTGGACAGGGAGCCTGGGCAGCTCTGCTCAAGGATGACTGTTTAAAAAGGAAATTCCCCAGGAGCCGCTGCCCCGCTCCTGAGCGGCACCTCGGGGGAGGGTTTCACCTGTATTGTTCCCTGGTTCTGACCCCCCATTTCCCAAGGCCTCTGGGCCGTCCTGTCCTGGCCTGAGATCACGAAGATAACCTCCCTCCTGGAATTCCACAGATTCCTGTACCTCCTACTACTGCTTGTCTCAGACATCAAAAGAGAGAGAGTCCCGACCCTCTGCGGGCTGTGCTCAGGAAGCCCTCCCTTTGTCTCCACCCTGGGCTGGAAATCACATTTCAGGCCCGGGGCTGTCAGAGTGTGGGAAGGCCCTGCTGCCCTCCGCTGTCATCCCGCCTGGTGACGGGGCCACCTCCCCGAGGAGGGTGCGGGGCGGTGGCCTGAAGCCCTCAGGAACACTCACGTGGCCAGAACATCCCTGGACGTGACACCATTTCTCCCGGATGAGGTCGGGTGGGGCAGGGAGCATGGCCCTCGCAGAAGCAGCACGGAGCAGGGCTTGGCCTGGGGGGCTCCCCTTCACCGTTCACCGGCTGGATGCCAAGCAGGTGCCTGACGTCTCCCACCCTCAGCCCCAGTGGCCTCGCCCACAGAGTAGGAGATGCTGCGGTCCTGCCTGGGGCGTTGTTCAGCTCATAGACTCCCTACCGAGAGGCAGCACGTGCAGTGTTGGCGCCTGGACCAGCCCTGCTCCCTGCCAGCTGGGTGCCCCCAGTTGCTCCATCTCACTGTTTCCTGGGACAGCTGCCTCAGAGGGTCCTGGCCAAGCTTCAAGCGTTCCTACGCACAGACAGGCTGTGTCATTACAGCAAGTCCTCCGCGTGGAGAAGGGTTAGGGTTAGGAGGCGCTCCACGTTAGCGGCTGTGTGATGTGCTGAGCCCCCCCTTGCAGTCTCATAAAGAAGGTGCTAGCGGGCTTCCCTGGTGGCGCAGTGGTTGAGAGTCCGCCTGCCGATGCAGGGGACGCGGGTTCGTGCCCCGGTCCGGGAAGATCCCACATGCCACATAGTGGCTGGGCCCGTGAGCCATGGCCGCTGAGCCTGCGCGTCCGGAGCCTGTGCTCCGCAACGGGAGAGGCCACAACAGTGAGAGGTCCGCGTACCACCAAAAAAAAAGGTGCTGGGGTTTAGGGCAGGGATGTGTGCCTGCAAAGCTCTCCTGCCCCCGCCACCAAGTTTGTGACCACAGACCCAGAGCAGTTGTCACCTTAAATCCAGACGGAGGGAGGGGTCACGAGGCAGGAAATTTACAGGCACACGGCCCGGGGCTAAATGCCTGTTCAGCCCTGGTTGTCAGGTGTGTGACTTTCAGCAAGTGTCTCCCCTCTCTGAGCCTCAGTTTCTCACCCATGAAAACAGAGACGAGGATTCCTACCTTGGAGACTGGTGTGAACCCTAAATAAGAGGTGGAAACACCCCAGTGTCCATCCACGCGTGAATGGCAAACAACTGTGGTCCATCCACACGATGGAGTCTTATTCAGCCAGAAAGAGGAGTGAGGCACCGACTCACACCACGGCTTGGATGAAGCTTGAAAACACGATGCTGAGTGAAAAAAACCCGTCACAAAAGGGCACAGATTATACCATTCCGTGGAGCTGAAAGTCCAGAATCGGTAAACCCACAGAGACAGAAAGGAGATCAGTTATTGCTTGGGGCTGAGGGTATGGGGCTGAAGGATTTTGGCTTCCTTTTGGGGGCAGGAAATGTTCTAAAATTGACTGCGGTGACGGTTGCACGTAGCAAAGATTCTAAATGTCATTGAATCGCACACTTGAAGTGGGTGAATTGTACAGCGTGTGAATTATATCTCAACAAA
Source organism: Globicephala melas (assembly GCF_963455315.2). Taxonomy (NCBI): domain Eukaryota; kingdom Metazoa; phylum Chordata; class Mammalia; order Artiodactyla; family Delphinidae; genus Globicephala; species Globicephala melas. The sequence continues at coordinate 2,657,562 of NC_083319.1, read as the reverse complement.
GCTGTCTTAAAGGAAACTAAATGGGACAGAGAGTAGACGTTCAAGGAACGTCAGCTGAATGAAGAGACAGAGCAGTCGCGGGTGCAGACCAGAGTTCCTGGGGAGGGGAGGGGACCGCGCAGGCTGGGACGCAACACCAGGTCTGGTGCACTCGGAACCTCGTGATTCCCGGGGTGATTCCTGGGACCTACGCTGACTATCGAGACAGTCAGAGACTCTGTCAGCAAGGGGTCAGCGTGCTCGGGCGGTCTTGGTCTGTGCCTGTTGACCCGGCACGATTGTTAACAGGGTCGCCCTTTGTTCTCAGAGGTGCCCCAGCTGTTCGATTCGTCACGTGACCACCTCTCTGTTGGTGCCGCCTGCACACCTAGCCCTGGACAGGTCCTCCTCCTGGGCTGCCCACAGCCCAGCCCAGGTGAACCCGTGCCCCATCCCTCCGGAGCAGAGTCGACTACCTTTACACGGGATTGTCTTAGCGTGAAGCCCAAAAGGGGACAGCGTAACAATGAACGTCTCTGTAGCCCCTTTATTTTTGCTGATTAACAGTGTGTTAGAAAAGTGGCTGCAGGTTTGTTACCAAAGGTGTGAGAATGACCTTTGTCCTCTGCCTGCCTGCCCGCCTCCCCTCTGCCTGGCCCTCCCAGCCTCTCCCCCTCCTTGGTCTCTGTCTGACAATCGCCTCTCTTGGCCCTGCTCCCAACACTTCCACCGCGTCTTTAGTTTTATCCCAACTCTGCTTGTCGCTGGTGGCAGGCCTGTCTCCTTGGGGGCGGGGAGCGACCTCACGGCTGTGGCCGCTCCCCAGCACCGGCTCTAGTGTTGATATTTATTGCCGTGGCGCTCTACCTAGGGCAGCCGTCAGAATAACCCAGAGAGCTTGTTAAACCTCGGGTCGCGGTGTCACCACCCAAATTCCAGCTCCAGCTCGATAGGTCTGGGGAGGAACCGATGAGTTCACCATCGGTTTCTTTTACCAAGGTCCCAGGGGACGCTGACGTTGCTGGTACAGGGACCACACCCTGAGAGCCACTGGTTGACTGAACGAATGAAGGAGGGGCAGCCCTGCCCTCTGGTCTAGAGGAGATAAGACTTGTCCACGTGCTCTGCAGCAGATGGCAAGAAGCCAGGTGACTTACCACGGTGGCCAGCTTCCTGTCTCCCGTGTTGTATGTGCAGGAAGTGATGAGCACGTCTCCCTGAGGACCAAGTCGACAAAGGCCCGTCAGCACCGGCCCGCGTCGGGTACCAGGTGCTCTGGGCCCGTCCCACCTGGCGCCTGACTGCGGTAGTCAATCCGCTACTGAGGAGGCCAGCAGTGGGCCCAGGGTACCCACACAGGAGGGTCCCTCTCTGAGTGTCCCCGGGGGGTGATTACTCGTCGGCCTCTGTGGCCCCTCCTACATGGGACAGAGCCGGCTGGTGGTTGCCTGGGGCTGGAGGGACCCACGGTGACCCCCATGCCCTCATCTCTCCCTAAAGCTCTCGGGTCTGCGGTCAGCTGATCAGGCGGGAGGATGCTTGTCACCCCAAGTGCAGTCTGGTCCCGGCCCCTCTGCGGCCCCTCCGTGCAGTCCCGGTGAGTCTCACGGTGGGGCAGCCCCAGCCCCTGTCCTGCATGGACCTGGCTCTGGAAGGCCTTCCCCAGCCTCTGCCCTCCCCCATTGCTTCCTGTCCCTCCCCGCTGGGGACGGCACTCCTGGCACTCCTGGCCCCCCGTCCCTAACCGGGCACTCACCGGGTGGACGGACACGACCTTCTTCAACATGCGGATCTCCTGGGGTGGGCAGAGTTGGGGGGAGGGGAGGGGCAGAGAGGGGGAGGGGCAGAATAGGGGGGAGGGGGAGACTTCAGAGTACTGCAGACACAGCCCCCCCCATTCCTCTGTGGGAAGCCAGGACTGGCTAAGTTTGGCCTCTGGTCAGGAACAGATTAGGACAAGAAGGTGGTCATCTAAGATGGATGTTACCATCAAGCTGCCAGGGTCCCCCGAATCCCGCAGTCGGCCACACGCCAGGATCCCCCACTGGAGTCCCTCCCCCAGATGAAATCCGCAAGAGGAACCGGCTGGCTGTGTGTACTCCTCGGGTGTCTGGGCTGGCCCAGGAGAGGGGGCCCCGGAATGGGGACGTTTCTATGGCCGTCGGGAGAGAGAGGGTCGGACAGCCCACAGCCATGCCCTGCGCGGGCCAGCAGGGTGGGGCGGGGCGGGGAAGGGGTGCGGGGTGGTGGGCCCTACCTGGAAGTGAGGGCTGTAGTGGTTGTCTCTGTTCACAATCTCCTTCTCGCGGCCATCCCGGGCCAGCACCGTGACCACCTTCCTGCCCGTCAGGTGCGTGTGGAGTTGAGAGGCGAAGATGTGGATTCCGGAAGGAGGCAGAGCCTGCGGGGATGGGGGGGGCGTCAGGGTCTGGCCACGTGGTTGTCTGCACCCCCAGGGCCACAGAACGGCCATGTGAGTACTTCCCTGGACCGTTTGTATCACCCAGGCCCTTCCTTCTCCCGGATCGGTGAAACCCCCCATCAGAAAACTCAGTAGAGGGACGTCCCTGGCGGTCCAGTGGTTCAGAATCTGCCTTCCAAGGCAGGGGACGCAGGTTCAACCTCTGGTTGGGGGACTAATATCCCACATGCCTCGGGGCAGCTAAGCCCGCGCGCCGCAACTGGAGAGAAGCCCGAGGCTCATCCGGCTGCCGACGGCTTCCCTTTGGGTCCTCTCTTGAGCCCCCGAAGGCTGGTCGGTTCGTTCTGCCTCTATTCCACAGACTCTAGGGTCCTCACGTCCGGCGGATGACGTGGGACAGCAGTGCCGGCCGTCCTGTCCAGCCTCTGCCAGCCTCCAGCACTGGCAGGTCCCCAGCTGCCCTCGGCACGACCTCCCTTCATCTGCGTGAGAGCCAGGCCGCTGTTCCCTGCCGTCACCGTCACCTGGTGCTACAGCCGTGGTGTGACCGTGAAGCTGCAGGCGGGCAGCACGGAGGAAACAGGCCAGCCCTCACATCACCACCAGGGCAGACGGCCATTTTCCAGATGTTCCTCTTGCGTTAACATTCACTTGATTTAGACAGAACGTTTCCTAAAACGGATTACACACGTCCAGCGTTTTCTACTCGACGTGGTCATCTCCCTGGCAACACACCGCCGTGTTCGTCCACCCCATCGGCTGCTCCGGGAGGTCCTGGTGCCCTCGCCCCGTCACTGAGCGACCCCAGGCTGCTGCACTTCCGCACGTCACCCGATTTCACGTTTGTGCTTCTATCTTGTTCTCCTCCAGCTACTGTCCCCTGCCCTCGTCATTATGAGGACTGGGAAACCTTGTGGCCACATTTGTGACCATTGGGGCCAGGCCTGGGAGCACCTGCTGAACAATGGGGCCCTGAGTTTCTCCCGTCTGGTCCGCAGAGGCCGACCACTGGCCCAGAGCCGTGGGTGTGTGACAGGTGCAGGGGGATTGCCGTCCTGGGGCCTGTGGTCCAAAACACTGTGCTTCTTCTTGGCTGGTCTTGGGTGAGGGTACCTAGACCAGGCCAGACTTCCGACTGCAGAAATCACGCCCCTCGGAGGTCTGCTAACGGAGATGAGATCCGCCACTCTGCCGGAGGCCCTTCCATGAGAGTCCACAGAAATGCGATTTTCACAAAGAATGTACCATTTAAAGGGGAACAAGAAAACGGAGTTATTTTTATTTGGGGCTGTAAAGTATTTAGAGACTCTGGTGAGAGAAGGCAGGGCTGCATTCCCAGGCCGGTGACAGGCATATTCTCAAGGTCAGCGGGTCAGCATGACCCGTGTACCCCTGGCAAAGGCCAGTCACTCGGCCTGGGGCCCCTCTATGCCGGTGAGTCTGCAGCCCCAGCTCCAGGCTCCGGCCACAGAGACTTGCACACGGCAAGGTGTCACCACGTTCTGGGGACACGGGAAAGTGTCAGATGCTGCTGTGGTTACGGTCTGTCCCCCCTGGTCTCAGATAAGAGCTGACCCACCGTGGATGCAGACGAGGCCAGTGCAGTCTGACAGCTCTGTCCCTTCAGTTCGAGGGCCCTTTGCTTGCCTAAGACTTGGAGGCTCAGGGAGCTCCCCGGGGAATCCATTCACTGGGAAGACAGATCCGCATATAAACCGCATCACAAGGCAGGCTGCTGTGAGAAGTCAGAGAGACCCCTGTTTGACTCCTCACTCTGCAACCAGAGGCACTGTGGCCCCGGCAAGCCTCAGTCTCCCCATCTGTGAAGTGGGGACGCTAACACTCACCTTGCAGGTCATCGTGAGAAGCAAAGGTACCACATGGGAGAGAGTGTTTGCAGCGTTCCCAACAGACCATGCCGTTAACACCCACCATATAAGGAACTTCTGGTTTCTTTTACTATTGGTTTCTACCAGTAGTAAGACAGACAACCCACTAGAAACACTGGACAACGTTATGAACAGATATTCGCAGAAAGGAAGGGCAAATGGCCAAGAAACGGGTGCAAACACCCTCAACTTCTACAAATGGGGAAATTCAAAGTGAACGACAGTGATGTTCTTCTCCCAAGTGATTGAGAAAATATTTTAAGCATTGATAATACGGTGGGTCAGGAAGTCTGGGGCACCAGGCACCCTCTGGTACTGTGGGGGGAAGAAGCCCCAGAACGGGCTTTCTGGGGGGCTTTTTGCCAGATTTATTCAAATGAAAGCTCACATCCCCGTGCGCGGCAATTCCACCTCTAGATACACCCGACACACGTTCCCCGCGGGCACAGAATTTCCCTGAGGGCTTCTTCCCGTCAGTGGAAAGTTGACAGCAGCCTGGATACTGGTGACGAGGGGACAGTTCGGCACAGGCCGGGACTGGGGGAGGCCGGGGAGAACCGAGGGCCCAGAATTTGGGGAGTCACTTCCGCTCCTCCCGAAGCTCGGTCCCTCCACCTGCCCCCGAGTCTAAGCGTTACCTGTTCCACACCTGCCCTCGCACAGCAGCCCTGGGCGTCAGGGCTCCCTTGTGTCCTGCGCCCCAGGCACCTCGCTGGCCTCACCTGGTCCGGCGCCAGTGAAGTTCCCACTGAATCCGTGCTGTGCGTCGGTTAAAGGGCGTCACAGACAAACGTTCATTCTTCAGTTTGTTTTTAAACATGCCGCATGTAAGGGCTTGTAGAAACAGGTGGGGGAAAAGTCCGAAGGGGCACCAGAGATCCAGCAACTGGCTACCTTGGGGAGGGGGAGAGGCTGCCGGGACCCAGGGGTGTTAGCTGCACTGCCTCCGTTTCTCATGGTGAATGTGTTGTCTAACTAATTCATAGGACGAGCGTGTATTTTAAACACTGGTTCAGGTTTGGACTAAGCGGGAGCCAATTATTACTGGAGAGGAAGGTGCAGACGCACGCCGGCCGGCGGGACGGCTCCTGGGCGTCCAGAGGAGGTGGGGGGGGGGCGCTGGTGGAGCTGCAGGGTGGGGAAAGCAAAGCCACAAGCCGCCGACCTCGGCCCCCACCCTCGGGGCCTCAGCAGGGCAAGCAGGGCGGTGCCAGGCCCAGCCCCATGTCCGGCCCACTCACCAGCTGGGTGCACTTGTCCGTGCAGTAGCCGGTGAGGACGAAGCCCGTCTCCTGCGGGGGGATGGCCATCACAGGCGTGTACACCAGGCCCAGCTCCATGATGCCCGCGTCGAAGCGCCGCAGCGTGGCCGTGTAGTACAGGCGGATGCCCGAGGAGTCGCGCCGGCCTGGGAGGAGGAGGCACGGAGGTGAGCGGGGCCCCTCGCCCCTCGCCCCGCCTGGCACACGGACCCCCCCAGCCACCCTCAACCAGGAGGCACCAGTCACCCACACCCGCTCCCACCTGCATTTGTTCCCACACCTGTTTACCCCAGAGGAACGCCATGGTTACAAGGACCGATTCACCTGTGCAATTCCCACGTGCAAGGCAAGAGCCATTGTTTCCGCGGAAACGAGGTGAATGCATTGGAAAGACTTGATTAAGGCAACGAAAGAAAACCCAAAACCGTGCTGTTGGGCCGGGTGAGGTGCCTGCGGTGCATTCAGGAAGCTCGCCAACGCCCCGGAGGGCTTGGGAAGTGCTTTGATGTTCTTCCTGCTGGTTCCAAGGGCTCTGAGCTGGAACTGACCAGCAGGACACCTGTCGGTGAGGTTTGGGCAGAGAGCAGGGCGTGGCCGCTCTCACAGAGGAGCCTCGGCCCCATCGGGCAGGTGAGCGTGAGTCTGTGTGGTGAAGTCAGTAAGACGCATCTAAGGCACATCCTTCTTGTGGCCTCTCTCCCTCCTTCCTCCTTTGATTCCTGTCCTGCAGGGTTGACCCAGGGGCTGCGTATGCTGGGCGGACATCGCAGGAGAAACCTAAGCTGGAGCGTGGACCCCTGGAGCAGGGTCAGCGCTAAGGGTGCAGCCCCCCCGGCTCACACACCGTCCTGGGTCCCATCTGCTCAACAGTGTGCTGTGTGCTCTCAGGCAAGTTGCTGTCCCTCTCTGGGCTCGAAGTCAAGGACCTCTTCCAAAGAAGAATTTGGTGCTTCTGCCCATCATGTTCCAGCCACACCTGCCAGGTCTTCTTGTAGTCGGCAAATTGGAGAGTCTACGGCTCCCTGGGCAGCCTCGCAGTGATCATACGAAGCTGACGGATGGAGGTCTGGGGATGCCGGCACCCACAGGTCTCGAGTAATCCTTTCCCTGCCAGGAGTCAGTCAGCGAGGCCCTGGCATCTCGGGGCTAGTCCCATGGGAGAGGAGTAGGGGCTGGACATGGCCCATCCCCTCGGAATGGGCAGGAGAGCTGGGAGCTGGGCGGGGGAGCCCGTGTAACTGAAGAATCATCCTCCCGCGATGACAGACGGGGAAACTGAGGCCCGGAACCTGAGCTGAAGACCCTGCTCAAGATCGCAGGGCTGGGAAGTGGCCGAGCTGGGACCCCAGCCCAGGGCACCTTTGGGGGCAGGGCTGTCTCCCTGCTCAGCTGCTCTGAGGTAGAGCTGAGGACACACCGTCTTGCCTCTGCCTCCCTCCCTCCCTCCCTGCCCCGTTCTCCTCCTGCAATGTCCAGACTCAGCCTCTGTATCTCTGGGCTGATTACATCAGAGGATAATAATAAAAAGCGAGATGCAATTGGTTAAAATTCAGACGGGGATTAAATAGTGAAATAATTGTTGAATTTTGATATTTAGAGAAAAGAGACCGATCTCCAGATTTGCAAAGTGACAGGAGCATCCTTACATTTGGCAAAAGATCCATAAATACAAGCAGATAATCAGCAAGAGACAGACTTCCCTGATGCTTAAGGAGTTTTCAAAAATCCATTTGCTTTCAGGCTTTAAATGAGCAATAAATCCCGTGTCATGCTAAGGCCCAAGCTGACGTACACTCCTCTGTGTGCGCTGCAGATAATTCCAGCGGCGGCACAAAGTAATAGTGACGCAGCCGGGAAGAAGTCGCTGGTGGCTATTGGTTGAGCACAGCCCGGTGCCCGCACCCAGTTGGGAGCGTTACATGCACGAGCTTCCCCAGCCTCAGGACAGCTGAGGGAGGTCAGGAAGCAAGGGTAGGGGTCACCCACCCAGGGTCACGCAGCTAGGGAGACACAGGCTGGGACCTGGCCGGGAGCTGATGTCTAATCTCTCAGACCATTTCTGCCCCTCACTTACACAAATGAAAAATGTCATTTAAAAAAAGAGAGCGTGAGTGAGAGGAAGAGGGCTATGTGACAATATATGGCAGGAGATGCTGGTGAAACAGAGAGAGGGGAAAATGTTTTCCGTTTCGGATACAGTATCTGCTGGCAGCATCACCCTAAAGACTGACCCTGGTTGTTCCTCCTTCAGGCACAGGATGATGCAGCAGTCCCTGCTCTCTGCCCCCATCCCCTCCATTGCAGCCAGGCTGGACCCCCTGTCTCCCTTTCCCACCTCCGTGTCTGTGAACAGCACAGCCTATCCCTCCATCTGGAACGAAGCACCTGTCAGCTTCCCCTGTGAAAATGGTCCTGTCCTCCGAGGCCCAGGTCACAAGCCGCCATGATGCCGCCCAGGCCGTGTGGACCCTTCCTTTCATACTTTCTTGCACTTTGCTTGTGTCTCCCTCCTAAAAGGCCTTTGCACCTTTCTGGACCTAAGGTCTGGTGTGGTAAATTGGGGAATGAGACATGATCCTGCATCTCACAGGAGGGGGTCTTGTGGATTTCTGTCTGCCTAGTATAAATTCAACAGCGCGAAACAAACAAGAGCCACCCCTCCAGTGCCCAGGGCAGACATCGCTAATCAATCCCAGTACGGCCTTCAGCTGCCTTTCCAGCAGGGAGCTAGAGCTGCAGCTGAGGGTCAGTCAGAGGAGTCCCGGTGAGCAGAACCTGTTTGCCGCCCTAACACAGAGCACATGGAAATAAAATCCCATCGACACATTCACACTCCAGGCATGCGTTTGCTCTGTGGTGACAGGTTTTGAGAAGCAGGAGGGAAGTTCATAGCCAGAAACGCCCCCCAGTGAGCCAGGCACTCCCTTTGCCCTGAGGACAGTCCTGGGGCTGTGCCTCCCAATGGTCAAACCATTGGCGGCTGGGTTCTAGGCAGGGATCGTGTTGGCTCTGAAGTGGCCTGCATCCTGCCATCCTGCCATGTGCCCTGTCCTGGCCCAGCCTGTTCTGGGGACGGCAGAGCCACCTCTCATGGGTGCTGGAGAGTCACCCCTTTGGGGAGGGGAGGTCAGGGTTGGGGGGGCATCTCCTGGTCTGAGCAGCCTCACCGAAGTTAGATTTTCGGGGGAGACGGCACATGCGACTGCTCCGGCCTGTGACCTCCCTCCGTGGTCTGGGACCCCGTTGGTTGGCACACCTGATGCTAGCCTTCTGCTCTGTCGGGTGCCAATGAGGAAAGGGTGTGGGAGGAGGGGTGAGCTGTGTTTACTCAGATGGACCCGACATCTAAATGATTCCTTAAAGCTTCGGAATCAGACCCAGCTTGCCAGGTTCAAGTGTGGGCTCGACCACAGCGTGGCTGCACCACTGAGGCCACGGAGCCGGGTCAGACCAGACCTGCTGGCTCTCAATTCCTACTCGCTTCATGGTCCTGGAGGCATCCCGTTACCACTGGCTTAATTTGCTCTGCTGCAAAACAGGCACACAAGAAACCTCTACCTGCCTTTCCCAGGTGGTACCTGGGACAGCGTGGTGTTGGTGGCAGCTGTGTTTATGAAGGGGGAGGGGTGAAGATGCTGGGCCCCCACCGTGCGGATGAGCCAGCCGATGAGACTCTGCCTGGGGAGCCCACCGCAGGCCCAGGAGACGGGCCGTGAACAAGAGACAAGAGGCACGCAGGCCGCGGTGGGCCACGCGACAAGGAGGCTAGAGCTGGGGGGAGAGGGATGCGGTGCTAAGCCCCGCCAGCCCGGCTACCTTCCTAACTGGGTACGGCCACGCCCAGCATTCCTGAGGGGAGGACGGTAAGGCTGGAAGCACACCTCGGGGCTCCCTACCTTTTATCATCAGCGGGTTGTGGTAGTGGACTTCCAGGCGGAGAAATCTGGAGGACCCAGGGCCCCCGAAAGCAAGGCCGGCTTCCTCTGGGTAGTAAAAGGCCTGCAGGGAGCAGGGAGGGCAGGGTCAGGCCAGGCAGCCAGACTGGGGTGTCAAGAGAGGGGTCCCGGGGCGGTCAGGGCATACCCACCCACGTGCTGGGGCCTGAGCTGCAGTGAGTGCTGTTGGTGGGGCAGACAGATTAGGACTCTCCCCCTGATGGGCAGCTCACTACCAGCCCATGCAACGTTCCTATTAGACTCGGGGTCAGGGAGTGGGGAGAGCTCATGCCCCCAGGCGAGCCCACCGCCCAAGCCCCTCCTCTGAGCCGGTGGAGGAAGCTGCTGGAAGACCCTGGACACAGCCCAGGGAGGCCAGCCCCGGGACCACCCTGTGCACAGACCCCTCCAAGTCCAGTGGAACTTGATGGGGGAAATGAGAGCGATGCCCACGAGGAATGTTAGGTCGTGGGGCTCCTGCATTTTTACAGGAAAGTAACGGAGGCTGGAGAAGGCGTTCGTGGCTCAGAAGAGCCATGGGATTCCAGCAAAGCACAGGTGGTGGGGAGACGGGGTTATTCGGGGCCTGGGTGGCCCTGGGGGCCTCACTTCTGGGAGGCTCTCATGCATAACTGGGGGCCCCCTGGGGAGATGCTGGGAAGGGCACGCACCTTGGCGCCCAGGGCCCAGGCGGCCAGCACGTGGCGACAGTAGTTGAGCCGCTCCGGCTTCATCTTGGAGTCGCAGGGCCCGCTGAAGTGGGGGAAGCTCTCGAACTCGGCTGCGCACTGGAAGACCTCCATGTGGTGCACCAGGGCCTCGTTGCCCTCGGTGACGATGGGCTCGTACTGCGGGAGCAGAGCACCCACTGGACCTGGGACAGTGGACCCCGCCCGGCCACCTGCTCACCCCCACTGGTGGGGCTCTCACCCAGCAGCTCCCTTCCGTGGGCCTCTGCGTGCCCCTCTGTAAAATGGGAGGGTTGAGCCAGGTGATTTCCAGGGGTGCTTCTGGGGCTCAGGTTTGGGGGTGGAGCCACCAACCTGGAAGCAGGCAGAATCTGCCAGAAGCTCACGGTGAGCTCAGGAGCAAAGGGAAGGGGACCCAGCCAGTCATCTCCCGATAAGGGGGCTGGGGGACAGGAAGGCCGCCGTCCTCGTGTGAACGTGGCTGCACAGACACACGGAGACTGCCCGAGGCAAGGCTGAGCCTAGGGGGCAGGTGCAGCCCTGAGGCGGGCCCACCACTTCCTGCTGTGTGACTTTGGGAACTCACACTACCTCTCTGGGCTGCACGTCCTCGAATGGAAATAAGAGTGATAATATCTAGCACTACGTGTATCGTATTGTGGTGATGGAGGGAGTAAACCACTTCCTCTTTCCCCCGGGCCAGGCAAAGAAGGGACATTCAACAGCTACTGTCGTTACTGTTGTACCTCCAGGAAGGTGTTTAGAGCCATTGAGCTCTGAGTTGAGCTGTTATTTCATGAAGGAGGAGGGTGTCCTGACGGACAGATAAATAGCTAGACAGCAGTTCCAGTCCCAAGATAAGATGCAAAAATCAATACATCAGTTGCCTTTGGTCCAGGCTGGGAAGCTGGGGTGCAGCAGCCCTGGGAGGGTGGGGAGTGAGCAGGGTGACGGGGGGCGGGGCAGAGCACACTTGTGGCTGCAGAAAGTTCGGACCCTGCCTGGGGTCCACACCACAGAGGTCACTGGTCCCAGCAGGACCATGGACAGCTCCCCGGGGCGGGACACCTCCGAGGCCCCAGGTGGGAGGCAGAGCTGGGATAGGGCTGGGCCCACGTACCATGACGATGTGGTGCCGAGGGAAGCCGTCGGGGAGCTCGGTGATGTGGCACCAGTACGTGGTTTCCCGGCCGGGGACCAGGACGTCGGGGGCGCGGACCTCCATGGTGCGCACGTCTGAGGGCAGGGCCGGGATGGAGATGTTGGGCTTCAGCAGCTGCACCCGCTGCAGCCCCGTCTGCAGGCTGGAGACGTTGATGGCCTCCAGCGACTGGAACGGCTCCTCCAGGATGCCGTACACCAGGTGGACGGTGCCGTCCTGCAGGCGAGACAGGGCCCGGCACTCATCCACTCACACCCCCAGAGCTGGGCTCCTGGTGACCGGGGAGATGCCACGTCCCTACCCACCCTCGCCTGGCTGGTGACATGCCCGATTCTCACCTCTCTGAAGGAGGGGAGCTTTGAGGCTCTGTGTGGACCTGGCTGGGAGTCAATCCAAGGCCGGCCGCCCCCAGAGCCCGCGGTTTGCACCAGCCACTAGTACATGTTGTCTCCCTAAATTCCTTCCATCTACATTTGCTTAGCGTCCATTCAACCAACCATTGCTGGGTCGCTGTGAACCAGGCCGGCTGGCTCACCTGGGACATGTGTTCCCTCCACCACCCCCAGGGTCACTGGGGACAGGGCTGTTCTCTGCACAGGTGTCTCAGAGCTCCAGGCAGGAGGCTTCCCCACATCCAGGCTGGAGGCTCTGAGCTGAGCACACCTTGGCACCAGACGCCATGCAAAGTTCCGGGAGAGGGTCCTCTGCCTGCCCTTGCCCTTGTCCGTGGGGAAGGTGAGCCAGCAGGGTAAGGACTCAGACCTCCTTCTGGAAGGGCACTCCTTCTGGCTCCAGCTCTGTCCCCTCTCTGCCGTGTGTCCCTGGGCGAGTCCTCCCCTGTCTGGCCTCAGTTTCCTCGTGTAGCACTGGGCCAGCCCATGTCGCTGACGCATCATAAAGATAACACAGACTTTGGGTGTCAAGGTGCCTTGGAAAGTGGAGAGGATTTTGCCTTCAGGAGGGAACTGGCTTGTTTTTCCCTAAGGGTCTAGGAGCAGCGTGAGAAGCCTAAGGATTTTTAGATCTGTTGCGGCTGTGAATTCCTAGACAGAGCAGGCCGAGCCTTACAGATCATCTAAGTCCCTTTTACAGACAGGTAAACTGAGGCCCAGAGGAGGAGGGGACCTGCCCGGAGCCTCACAGTCCGTTGGCCACAGAGCCAGTCTGGGAAACCAAGTCTCCTGGGCTCTTTCCAGAATTCTCCTGAAGATGCTGGACCAGGAAGAGAGAACTAGTCAGGAGGAAGACCACTCAGGTCCCTGTCTGAAAGCTTCGGGGCGAGACCAACATCTAGAAACACGTCAGCTACGTGTCAACCAAGAGCTGCTTGCTTGAGGGATCAGACGCCGATGGCAGAGCTGGTTTCTCCCCACCTGCCTTGTCCCCACCCAGCCGCCTCTGGAATCCATGCTCTCTGTGCACGGCCGGCCCAGGGATACCGCCCTGGTATGCGAGAGGGCTCCACGCAGCCCACGGTCTCCTGGGCAAGCGGGCTGCCACCCACCTCGATGAGGTAATCCTTGGGGTCACAGGTGCCAAAGGGCCTCTTGAACAGCAGGGACAGGCCTTCCCGGGTCCTCTGTGCCCGCAGCAGCTGGTAATCCTGCTGGGCGTCCAGATGGATCTGCCCCTTCTGGTCACTCCAGGCGTCCTGTAGAGGCAAGGGCGGGCTCGGAGCACAAGGGGCCGAGTTCAGCGTTGGCCGCCCGCGGTGCAGCCCCTGGACACAGCTCGCCCTGGGGCTCCTGGGGTTCTGCCCGGGGTGGGCGTCACGCCCACACTCGGTGTCTGCCTGAGACAGTGGAGTTGACCTCCAACCCCACTCTCTTCCTCTGTGCCCTTGACACACGGCCTCAAACGCCAGCCAGGACTCACTGGGGCTGGTTAGCCATGCAGGTTCCCAGACCTCTGGGTGGGACCCGGGAGCCTTAGACAAAGAATCGCCTTTGGTCTGTGGAGGGAGGGACCCTAACAGCACACGGAACCTCGGAGAGGGTTTGCCCACCCTGCACTTGCACTCCCCTGAGAGTGAGCCCGCCTGAAACGCCGCCCCCCCCAGCATCTTGCCCACCTCGCCCTAGTCTTAGCCTTGCCCGGAGAGGGTAAACCGAGGCCCAGGAGGAAACGGACCCGCTGCATTTCCCCAGGATGTCCGAGGGTGGTGGTTCTGGCCAAACCCTGCCCTCCCCTCTCCCTAGCTGTTTCCCTGGCACCAGGCTCTAGGGCTCGGCCACTCCGGGGCTCCAGGCCAGGGCCCGGAAAGCCGTCCACCTGGCAAGGAGGCTGTGAGGGAAACCCTGCCCCCGACCAGCAGGCCGCTATTCCAGTTCAGGAACAACACGGGACCACCAGTCCTTGGCCTTAGGATTTTCTTAAACCCTGCATTCAGGGCTGAAGCATGTTTTCCTCATTTCCTTGAGCAAAAAAGAAACCTGCCAAAGATTTTGCCACATTTTCCCTAGAGAAAAGCACAGTGGAGCTCGTGCTGGGGTGCACTGCTGATCTGCAGAAGGACTCGTTTTAAACAGAAGCAGAAAGTCAGCTCGTGAGCCTTCGGCTGGAAGTCTAGAATTAATTGTTGAACATATTTGCTAAAGGAGGAAAAACAAGTCTGACATTTGTTTGCATAGGAATTTGTTGTGCAAATTAATCCTGCCTGTGCTGGAGGACCGAGTGACCCCAGCTCTCCTGGCAGCCGGGGAAGCTGCTTCCGGGCTTGCCGGCTCCTCTGGGACGCGCTGCCCAGGTCTTTCTTGGCCGTGACCCGTAGCCACTGAGCATCCTGGTGGAGGAGAGGTGGGACAGCCCGGGGCCCAGGAGGCCCCACCCCGTCTGGCTGGTGGTCGGGCTCACCTACCCTCCCCTGGGAAGTATGCGGAGCTCCTTCCTTCCTGCAGAGTTGTGGCAGGGGTTGGACAGAGCACCACCGGCTTCCAGAAAGACCAGCTTGTGTGAACTCACACATCGCGAGAAGGTGGAGAGGGATGATTGTACCCACTCTGCAGATGAGGAACGCGAGGCCGGGGGCCTGTCCTGACCCCGGCTTGGAGCACCGCTGGATTCCCACACTTAATTGAAGGAAGAGCCCCTCTGCTCACAGATAAAGTGCCTCCTGACTTAAAAACTGTTTTAACCCTCCTGCGTCTGTTTCCATGAGAGTTGGGTTTGGTCCCCAGAGAGGTCAGGGTGGAAGAATGTTGGGTGGCGGCTCAGGGCAAGATGGCTAGGCTCCCCCAACCCAGAGGGCCTCCCTTCAGCTTGTCGAGGGCCCCCAAAACCTCTCTCCTTTGAAGGGAAACCTCCCCCCACCCCTTCTCCCTTTCTGGCAAGAATGGGGGTGAATTTCGGGCGTGGAGGGAAGCGCACGCCCTCAGCGTCCTGGCTTAACTCCACAGACGGTTCGTTCCACGCCCGGGTTGGGGGCCGGGGAATCTGCACCTGCTCAGGTTACCCACATGAGCCAGCACCGCATCCTTGGCAGTGGGCAGGCAGGCCAGCCACCGTGCTTGGCCGCGTGTGACCTCTGGGCGTTGTTCATGCGGGTGGGTACGTGGGGCCGCCCTCCCGAGGGCAGGGGCGGTGGAGGACGTGTGTTTATGTGGCGAGTGTGTCCTTCGTGTGCGGCTGTGCTCCTTGGGCACGCTGAGCTCTGTTATTTGGGGCGTGCAGTCAAGGACCGTGGAAGTCATCGATTTCCCATTTTGTCCTCACATCAGCATCCCCGAGATGCCCAAGCTTGGGACACAAGGGATGCTCAGAGTAAACGTGACCAGAGAGGCAGGAGGGAGACTTCCTTTGCCGGGTTAAGGACGGTGAGTGTAGAGGGAAAGGCAAGTTCAGGAGCACTGCGGAGGGAAGACTCACCCCAAAGTGGGCACTGTCCCCGTCGGTCCAGAGCACGACCAGGTCGGCGTTCTCCAACTCGCCACGGTCCGACATCCCAAACAGGACACCGGCCTTGAGCTCCCGCACCAGGAGCTGGAAGTGGACAGTCTCCTGCACGTAGCTGACATTCCACGACAGCTCCAGGGTCCCCTCGGGGTCCAGGGGGATGCGGTAGGGGAAGGGGCTCTCGGGGGGTGCCGAGCCCTGCAGTGCGGCCACCAGGATGACCAGGAAGACGGCCACCGCTGTGCCGTACATGGAGGCCGCCTCGCGCACGCTGGGGCTGGGGACCTGCATGGCTGGGTGAGCTTGGCCGCCCCACCTGGCCATTTATGTCTCGGCCCCGCAGGGGGTGGGCCCGGGCTCCACCGGTAATCACATTTGTCTGGTGGGGAATTCAATTGTCCCAGTGACCCTCCCACCAGGCCGGGCCCCAGGCCAAACGCTTTGCTACCCTTGCTTCTCCTAATTGGCACTAATGACACATGGACATCATCAGTGGGAATTGAAGCAGACAGGCCGGTTTCATTCGCTCTGAATAGTCTCCGAGAGGTGTCCGGAAAGGGCTCCTCCCTGCAGGCGGCCTCCAGCCAGGCACTGGGCTGACCACCAGGCTGGCTGCCTGGGCCTGTCCCCGTGGAGCTGACGGATTGGGCCCATGTGCTGCTCCACCGTGGATGGGCAGACTGAGGCTCCGAGGGGTTTCCAAGGTGACCAGTGAGTGACGAGACCTCACGGCCGCAGGCCCAGGGAGCTGCTTCTATCATATAATACTAGAGGGTGGACCGATTTCAAACTAAAGATAAAAGACGATCCCCAAATAGTCCCTGTGTTTAAACACTCTCTCCTTGGCCTGCTGTTCCCACTTTTGTCTTCTCTCGATTTCCCCACAGGCTCCAGCTGGTGCCACAGCTGCTCCAGAAGACGTGGTTGTACTGCTAGGGCTGGGGGCAGATTGCAGGTGGACTTCTGGGGGCCCCAGAGAGCAGGGTACACTGCTGGGGAGCAGACTTCTTTTTTTTTTAATTTTTATTTATTTATTTATTTATTTATTAACATCTTTATTGGGGTATAATTGCTTTACAATGCTGTGTTAGTTTCTGCTTTATAACAAAGTGAATCAGTTATGCATATACATATGTCCCCATATCTCTTCCCTCTTGCGTCTCCCTCCCTCCCACCCTCCCTATCCCACCCCTCCAGGCGGTCACAAAGCACCGAGCTGATCTCCCTGTGCTATGCGGCTGCTTCCCACTAGCTATCTACCTTACGTTTGTTAGTGTGTATATGTCCATGCCTCTCTCTCGCTTTGTCACAGCTCACCCTTCCCCCTCCCCATATCCTCAAGTCCGTTCTCTAGTAGGTCTGTGTCTTTATTCCCGTCTTACCCCTAGGTTCTTCATGACATTTTTTTTTTCTTAAATTCCACATATATGTGTTAGCAGACGGTATTTGTCCTTCTCTTTCTGACTTACTTCACGGGAGCAGACTTCTTGATTCATACCTTGCCGAGGGGTAGATTGCAGGGCACAATTCTTGGGGGAAACAGACTTTGCAGAAAGGGGTGTGAATGCCAGACCTGCTTCCCTGTGTCCAAAGCTCCAAAGCCCACAATGTCCTTTAGCCTGGAGTGGACCCCGACTGAATTTGAACCCTCCCAGGGCAGCCAGCCGATTGCATGGTTTCTCCCGCACGCAACACAGAGCCTTTGCACAGGCCCGTGGGGACTCACGGCTCCGCAAGCCCCATGTGTCAGTCTGTCTGCATCCCAGCTCACTCCTGCCCTTCTCTGTGCAGAGGGGACTTGACTTGTGCTGTCACCTCCAGGAAGTTGTCCCTGATTGCCTTCTGCTCTGAACTTGGCCTCCTCCTTCCAGGAATCTGACACCCTTCCTTCTTTCTTCCTCCTCCAATTCCTCTTCTCTCTGGAGAAACCAAGAACTTGACCAATGTCCTCAGTGTCCACAATATCGTCTTCAAATACCCACAAATCCTCAAATAGTGACGAAGGCTAGCCCAGAGCTTGCAGCAGCAGGCTCTGTTTTTGCTCTGAACTCTGTTCCTTTGGAAGGAATGACTGTGTCTCTGCATGAGTATGAAATCTGGAGCAAGTTCCCCTCCCCTGGTCCTGGTGGGTGCTGGTCTCTGCTTCCCAGTGGCTGGGCCGCCCTGCAAACAGGGCCGAAGAAGGAAAAACACTACAAAAGGCTGCGGGATACCCCGCCTTGACTGTACACAGGGTCACAGGGTGGAGGTGTTACAGGGCACGTCACTCGTGCAGCTGACACCACAATAGCTGTTCTCCATGGGGCAGGGACTGCCTGCCCACCCACTGCTGGGGCCCGTTCCCCAGGGCAGCACAGAGCTGGAGCAAAATAAAGGGCTGAGTGAGTGAATACATGAGTGAGTGCAGGATGCCACCACAGGCCCCCGTCCTGGGCCTGGGGAAAGATGTGGAAGGATAATGGGCCACCAGAGCAGGCCCTCTGGGGCTGTGGAAGCTGCAGACCCTCGGCACAAGTGACAGCACGGAGCCCAGGGCTGTCCCTTGGCCTGGGGTGGCAGGTGCGCTTCCTGGAGCCCAGGCAGGGACTCAGGTAGAGCCCAGGGATGTCCCTTGGCCTGGGGCGGCAGGTGCGCTTCCTGGAGCCCAGGCAGGGACTCAGGTAGAGCCCAGGGATGTCCCTTGGCCTGGGGTGGCAGGGGCGCTTCCTGGAGCCCGGGCAGGGACTCAGGTAGAGCCCAGGGATGTCCCTTGGCCTGGGGTGGCAGGGGCGCTTCCTGGAGCCCGGGCAGGGACTCAGGTAGAGCCTGGCAGGACGGTGTTCCCATGGTTGGGGGGGGGCACCAGGGGTGTCAGGCTACAGGATCAAACCCAAAGGCCTTTAGGTAATGCTGCCTTGCACAGAAGACAGGCGGGCACAGGCCAGGGGAGACCCCAGACCAGGCTCCGAAGGCCTCGTCCCACAGGGCACCGCCTCATTCTTTAAAATGTTGCCCAAACTTCCTCGTCTGTGGTGCCTAAGCAGCGTGTAGCATTTGGGATCCCGTGATACGATGGACCTTCCCCACCCCCCGCCATGATCAGGGTGCAGCCACGGGGAGGAGGTGAGACGGGCGGCTCGGGCGGGCACCGTGTTCCCGGCGGGTGCAAAGCGAGGGTGACAGGGCTCCACGGCAGCCCTGGCTCTGCGTGAGCCTCCTGGCCATCCACGTGGCTCCGGCCAGAAGACAGACGGAACGAGCACCAGCTCTCTCCCGGGGTAGTGGGACCCCAAGGGCTCATCCTGCACCACCGAAGGGTCGGAGCTCTGGGTCTGAACCCCGCTCCACCCCTGCTGAGTCCCGGCTGGGCCTCCCCACGGAAGCATTTCCCCATCAGATCCCCAGCCCATCTGGAGATGGAGGAGCTGGACGACACAACCGTGTATCCCTCCGCCTCCCTTCACCCCCAGGGAGCTGGGCATCGAGAGGTGTGAGGCCTGGCAGCAAGGGCCCGGGACTGGAGTCAGCAGCCCTGCGGCGGACCTCGGGCCCGTTCCTCTCCGCATGCAGGTGAGATCCACAGTTGCTCCAAGAGCCGAGGAGAAAAGGTCTGCGTGGCTCTTAGCAGCGCGTGTGAACACATGTTCACAGGCATTCTCTTCCTCCAGCTCAGAACTGGGCTGGAACGCGGGCCAGGTCATTAACAGGAGATAGAAATTGTGTCCACGGCCATTCCTTCACCTACTTGTTTCATTTCAGCCCCACCGGCCTTGGGTGCCCGATCTCTGACTGTCCGCAGACACGAGATGAAGCTTCAGAGAGGGGCAGCATCGTGCCGTCGGGGACAGGGCCGGCCTGGTGCCCAGATCAAGGACCCCAGGGTGCACTCTTAGCCAGGGGGGCTGGACCTGGAAACAGCCAAGGTCAGGGAAGTTCCACTGGAGTCAGAAGGAAGGGATGCTCGGAGGAGAAATTCAAGCAGGGAGAGAAACTGTGGAGGCTCTGGGCTGGGCTGGGGGTGGGAAGGAGCTGGTCCAATCAGGTGGCCTCTGCCACGAGGTGCCGTTCCTTGCATTAATGGATTTTAAAAAACAAGCAATCCGACCTGGAATAAGGAAGCAGTACTCAGCGGTCCTGCCCCAGCCCGTGTCAGTGAGACTCCTGCCCACCCCAGGCGCCCTTTGGCACTGTCAGTGCTGTCCCGGCCCAGGTGCTCTCAGGGCAGGGGTGGGCGTGCTGCCCCCCTGCTTCCACCCCCCTGCCCGGCTCTGCTCTGGTGTTTGGGCGCATTGTGCCCTCCAGAAGCGGGTGGCACCCGGGGCGTCGCTGCCACCCTGTCGGGAAATAAACACTGTTCACTGCTCAGCGCCTGGCTCTCCTCCAAGGCGCTTCGACGGCTGACCTCATTTGGAACCAATTTCAGCGTTTTAATAAGCCCTTTGCTTTCCCGCATCTCTCTGACACTGTCATCCTTCACGCTGTAATCCCCCATCGCCTCTGCCACGTGAGGCCGCTCCGGCTGGCTTCACAGCAACCCGA
The DNA here is from genome assembly GCF_963455315.2 of Globicephala melas. NCBI lineage: Eukaryota > Metazoa > Chordata > Mammalia > Artiodactyla > Delphinidae > Globicephala > Globicephala melas. Next base: position 2,637,815 of record NC_083319.1, on the reverse strand, counting down.
CTGAAGCCAGTTAGGGACCTGACCCAGACAGGCCAGGCCAGGCCAGGCCGCCCCCAACGACCCCAGGGTGGCTGCAGGCAGTGCCCCCCCAAAAACTCCAGCAATCCAGCTGACAGCCGGGCAAAAGCCGGACTGAGAAGGGCTGCTGGGGGCTGCCGGAGATGGAGACCCCCCACCCCCATGCCCGGGGGGCACGTCTCCGTCCCTTGTCCTGAGCATGGCTGGTCGTGATGTGAAGGTATAAGAAGCATGGCCTCCCAGCTAATCCATCTGCCGCCCCCGTATGTTCCCCCGTGTCTGCCCATTAACGGTGGCGGCCCTGACATTAGGACGGCACATCCAAGACTTGAGATGCCCAGGGCCAAGGGCATCAAACGATGTGGCCACAGCCTGAGGGCTGGGGGCATGCAGGAGCCCAGGGCACCCCAGGCCCTCTCAGCTCCAACCTCCGCCCACTCCCTCTCTGGCGGCTGGGCCAGAGCCCCCACTGGTCCCAGAGCTCCCTGGGCCAGAGCAGTGAGGTCTCCTGATTCCTCTGGGGGCCTCAGTCTGCCCGTCCTCGGGTCCAAGGCCTGCACCCCAGCCACTCCTACATTCACACACACACACCCCTAACCAGTGCGTCTGGAGGTGACGACACACACCTGGGGTGAGGCCTGCAGGGCCCTGAGGAATCTCACCAGGAGAACATCCTCAGGTTCTGCGCTCTCTGCATCCTCCAAAAGGATGAGGACACCGTCCTCTTTCCTGAGTTTGGGGACCCTGTGGCAGGTGTGGGTGCACAATTTTTGTGTCTTTAGCTTTTCCAAAGGGGCCACTGCCAGAAAGGTGGCTGGTCCTCAGGCGGCACCCAGACCACTCCCCACCCCAGAGGGGCCTGAGCCCTGAGCTGGGCTGCTGTGTGGTCAGGACGGAGCTGTGTGCTCTGAACCTCACTTTCCTCATCTGTAGAATGGGAACAGTGCCCAGCGGGGTGAGCGCCCAGGGACCGGCGCTGACACTTGGCTGTGACCTTGGCGGGGGCGCTGCTGCTTCTGTCTCTACACGAGGCTGCCCCTCTCGCCTCCATAGGCCTGTGCCCACCTCTAGTTCATGTCCACAAGCCCAGTCACCCCTGAGGACAGCCACCACGTCACCCGAAAGTCAGTCCACCTACTGTTGGCCCAGAGTTGGCCAGTCCTGGTAGGTGACAGCCGTCATGCTGCTGGGGTCTGGGTCCTCCTGATGCTTCGAGATGCTCCGTGCTTGAGCCCAGCCCCCGCCCGGCTCTGACGTGAGGCTGCATGTGCGGGGCGTTCTCGAGCATTCAGAGCCCTGACCACCGCCACGTCACAGGTGAGGACCCCAGACTAGAGACACGCGGATACAGGCAAGGCCACAGGCAGTGGCGGTCGGGCTGGAGGAGAGGGCGGGCCTTCCTGATCCTCCGGGCAGCTCCACGCAGGCCCTGCCCGCCCACACGATGGCCTCGACAAGGGAGCCAGCGGGCAGCGGTCACCTCAGCTGCCCGGCCACGCCGCTCCTCGGATGACCAGCCCCTCTACACCCCGTGCAGAGGTCCAGGGCCACACCGTCCCGTGGCCCTGAAGCTCGGGGCTGCTATACCTCCCGTGACCCCAACTGTCCCTGCCAGCTGCCGCCCAGCACCGCGGGTCAGCTGGTGCCGCCCAGTCCAGGACCCTCTGACTTGCCCCCCCTTCCTTAAGCCAGAGCCAAGTAAAGGTGACTCGGGCCTGAAGGTCAGAGGGCCCCGCCCACCTTGGGGCGGGGCAGATCTGGAGGTCAGATCTGAGAGATGCTGCGGGGCGGAGCCTGCCCGGCTCCTCCAGCGCCGAGCGCCGTCTGAGGTCCCGCTTGGGGCACAGACTGCACAGAGCACAAGCGTCTGCTTCCGAGGGGGCTGGGCACGCAGCCGCTCTCCTTTCTCAATATTCCCTTGTGCGACTATGTGCAAACTTATTGAACCCACCCCCTGCTGGTTAAATACGTGGGCTGTTTGCTTTCTCATCTAAGCCGGTGGTGGCAGTGGTGCAATGACGGTCACGCACATCCATCCTCAGGCTCTCGAGCCTGTGAGTCCTCAGGGTCAGCCCCCAGAACTGGAATGGTGGGGCTAGAGGCAGGCAGCTGGGCTTCCTCACGGAAGTCGCTCCCGAGGTCCAAAAGGCTCTCCTCAAGAAAGATTGTCAGCCGCTGGCCGGGAGCCAACCACCAAAGGCAAAACCCCCTCCCTGGAACAAATAGTTTCTTACAGGTAAGTGGGTTTTAACCTTGTTGACGGGCCAAATTCGCTCTTGGGCCGGGCAGCCGCCCTCCGGCTACAGTCAGATGCAGCACATACATAAACGCAAATTCAATAAAGCCTGAAGCTCGCCATCTGCTTTTCAAAGATGAGACTTTGGAAGGAGCAGGTCCCGGTGCCCGGGGGCCTCTGACATTCACGAGGCAAGAGGGGGCCAGCGATCTGCACGCCCTGATCCAATTGTCTCTCCACTGATCAAGTTATACAGAGACTTGCCCAACAGCGGGCGGGGGTCAAGGCGAATTAAACGTAGGAACAGAGACGATGCTACACGTCGGTGAGGAGGTGGCGTGACCCGGTGCAGGTGCGGACAGGGACATCTTTCCGGGGGATGCGTGGTCCATATCTAGAGTGACAAGATGTCTCAGTAGGGCTGGGGCTGGGCTGGGTGTTACCACCCCTGGACGACAGGTCTGCATTTGACAGTCCCCTGCATGGTGGGAGGTGGGAGGTCACTGTGCGGTCGCTACTGAGGGTCCCAGGTACCTTCCAGGGGGTCTGTCGAGGAACCCATCGCATGGCATCTCCTTGGCTAGTCCGGTTGATGTTGCCACCCCCCGGCTGAGATCCTCTGTTGCCACTGGCGCCATCTCGGTACAGAGGGGTGTCCTTTAAAACCAAAGCATCAACCACCTTCTTGCATTTGAACAAACAGAAGCTTCAGGACAGCACTTTGAGGGACAAAGGGGAACTCCACGTAAGCTGGTGTCTCCTTTGGGATGTAGACGTCATCACCCCCAGCTCAGGGGGAGGCCCTGGAAATTATCAATAACTTTTGTGGTTTCAGCGGTTTGATTGTTTTCTGTCGTGTGGTCTCACAGTGTCAAGCAGACCCAGGCTTTAGTCTCAATCCAGAAGCGTCATCCGTAACGAAGGGACGCTGCTGCATCTTGGGAGCCGGTACGCGGTACCCAGGATCTGTTGATGCCTCACCTGCCCTGGAGGGGGCCCGTGGGGGTACCCAGGGCAGAACATGCTCTTCAGGTGTGTTGAATAACGTTCTGAGGCTTCAGTCAAATGGGAAGCGAGGCATACTCCCCACCCCCCAAATCCTACCAAGTGTCAGAAAGATGTTTTGAAAAGAAAAAAATTCATAACAGGATTGGTTTTTTAAAAAATGGAGTCTTTTCAGAGCATCAGAATTCTGTAGGGATCACAGAAAGATGCAAAGAAACAAGATTAGAGGAAACCACGTTCCCAGCAGGTGCCCTGAGAGGACGGCTAGAGAGGCTGGAGCCCCAGACTCAGAGCCACGGAGACGAGGCGCGTGGCAGGGTGGGAGGATGGTCAGCGTGCTTCCTCGAGCTGCTGCCCACGGACCAGCCCCGTGACCAGTTGCTCCTCCCCCACATGGTAAGCAGCGGAGGGCCCCTGAGTCCCCAGATTAAAGCAGAGAGTGGTCACCACTGCAGGACACTGACCAGGGAACTACTGTCCCTGATGAAACACAGGGACCCCCTCCCCCAGTCCAGGGAAGCAATTCCCCACCCACCTTGCCCGGATGCTCGTACCACCCCATCTTCCGTCAGAGGCTCAGAAACCGACGCAGCAGCGGCAGACAGATCGAATACAAAAATAGGCACGCTGCCCACCAGACCAAGCGAGTGAGGAAAAGCTACCCCATCACAGAGGCTTCATCTCAGAAACACAAACCCCAGCTCCCTGGGGAGCGGCATTGATTGAGTAAGCAGAGAGATTTTAAAATGAGTGTAATTACTATCTTTAGAGAGATAAGAGGGGTTATCGTAGTCATGAAGCAAGAATGGGCCTTGACATAAAAGAACTAATTAGAGATCTTGGAAATTTAAAATAGACGGGCTGAAAGCAGAAAGGAGACATGTGAGGAGCAGATTGGTGCTGGAAGACCAGGCCAGGCACTGCCGGAGGAATTCATCTTAAAGGGCAAAGGGATGGAAAACAGGGAAAAGTGGGGACTTGGGGGACAGCTCCGGATGCCCCACAGCCACCTAAGGGACATCCCAAAGTGGAGCAGCAAGGACAGAAGGGAGAAAACAGCCAAGTGACCCAGAGCTATGGAAAGACATCCATCTTCAGACTTGGAGCCAATGGACACAGCCTGGCAGACCTGGGGCGGCCAGAAGAAACACCAGGGACAGAGTGAAGAGGCTCCCAGAGAGCGAGTGAGCACTTCCACTTGAGGGCAAAATTGAGAAAAAGAGCGAGAGGGGGAGAACGCTGTCCTGTGAAGGAGCGTGCTGGAGCAATGCCAGTTTTCCTAAGCGCAGCACAAAACGACAGGGGACCCAGATCTCTCCTCCAAAATTCTGAGAGATGTTATTAAGTCCACCATTCCAAATCCAGCATTCTGCTTTCGGGGCAAAATTGGAACATTCAAGGACTCACAAATTTGGCCACCACCCTCCTTTCTGACAGGATTACTCAAGGGTGTATTCTGACGAAACAAAAATCTTAACCCAAGAAAGAGGAGAACACGGGACAGAAGAAATGCTGGGAAGACAAAAGTCAGCATACGGTGAAGTCCGGGTAGTTTTGTTGTTGTCAGGAATGGGATCCATTGTCATCTTTGTATTCTAAAATATTTCCAATATGAGAAAATTAAAGAGAAATGGTGTCACAGATATTCACGTGCTCACCACTCAGACCTTCCGTATGCTTATTAGGCCGTGTTTGCTTTAGTTTTACAAAATAAATAAGTAACACATGTTCAGTTAAGCTCCCTTTGTCCCTCTCCTCAAATTGAATCCGTTTTTCATCACATTTCTACTTGGATTATGGTAATGGGTACAAAAGCATTGATTTTTAAAAGCGTTTATTTTGTAGCTGGCGGACTTGCTAAACTTGTAATTGTCCTAATAAATCTTCATTGGGTTCGCTTGGTTTTGTCAAGTGGAATTTTCCAGTGTCAGTGAGTAGTCACATTTCAGCTTCCGGCGGTTCAATATTTGTGTCTTTTATTTCCGTTTCTGTCATGCAGACTCGCCAGGCCTCCCTGGCGGCGGAGACCCTGGCGTGCGAGGGTGCAGAGCCCAGCTTGTTCCCGCGAGCACTTTCCGTATTTCCCCAAGTGCAGGAGGCCTGCCATCGATTGCCGTCAGATACCCTTTCCTAAGTGAGCAAGTTTCTCTTTTCAAACAGCAATAGATGCTGACTGTGATTAGCTGCCCTGTCCACCTCTGTTAAGATGATCCTTAGGTCTCCCTGCCTTTCTGTTAATGCAGAGTCATGGTTCTCAAACTTTTGGGCTGCTGGACCCCTTCACCCTCCTAAAAATGATTAAAGACCCTAAAGAACTCATATGAAGGATGCTATACAATTTTACTGAACGAGGCACTTCCCTGGTGGCGCAGTGGTTAAGAATCCGCCTGCCAATGCAGGGGACACGAGTTCGAGCCCTGGTCCGGGAAGATCCTACACACCGCGGAGCAACTGAGCCCGAGCGCCACAACTATGGAGCCTGCGCTCTAGCGCCCACGTGCCACAACTACTGAAGCCCGTGCGCCTGGAGCCCGTGCTCCGCAGCAAGAGAAGCCACCGCAACGAGAAGCCGCGCACCGCAGTGAAGAACAGCCCCCGCTCACCACAACTAGAGAAAGCCCACGTGCAGCAACGAAGACCCAACGCAGCCAGAAAATAAATAAATAAATTTAAGAATAACTAAATAAATAAAAGCACTTAAAATTTTTTTTTTTTTACTGAAGGATAGAAAATGAAAATCTCAGTAAATATTTAAGGATAAGAACCAGGCTCCTTGATGGGAAGACATTGTAACATTGTAAAGACAATATTCTCCTGTATTGATTGTAATAAGTATATTCTCCACAACTGAACATCTCTGAAACTGACATATACTTTACAATTAAGGGCATATCACAGCTTAACTCGCAGCTTTTTCCTTCCTAGTAATACATTCAGTAACGATTTATCTTAAAACAGATGATGTCTGATTTCATACGTGCTTTACATATCTTAGCTCTTTTATTTTTTACACTAATGCTTCCAGCAATATTGGTGTGATTATTACCCCATTTTACACAAGAAGAAGCTGAGGCACAGAGAAGTCAAGCAACTTATCCAAGGGAACACAGCTGGGGAGAGACAGAACTGGGATTTGAGCCCAGGCTGTCTGGTCCTAGGGCTTCTACCATTCTGCACTACTCTCCAGACGTTGAGTTTCTTCAAATTAATCTGTAATTCAGTTCTATCTTAATTAAAGGCCCCCAAGGATTCCCAACCTCACGAGCTGATAATACACGTAATTCAGAAGAGGAAAAAACTTAAGAAAAATTTGGCAGCAAGATAAAGGAACACTGACAGGCATTTTACCCTTCTCGAGAACAGTGGTTCCACAGAGCCGTAAAAGTTGTGTCTGTCACATGCTGGGGAAGGGAGAGGCAAACAGGAGAGCAGAGGGTCCAGAAACAGACCCTTGCGTGTATGGAATGAGATTTACGATGGATGTGATTTTCACTTCGATAGTGAACAGGTGACACCTGGCTCTTCGTGCGTCAAAACAAAATGAAAATAAAAATAAGCAAACCTCTGGCTCACATTTGCAAAATTCCTCAATGGGCTAAAAATTAAGCATCAAAGTCAAAATTGCACCAATAGTAGGGACAATATCGTGTACTTTCATCAGCCTCCCAGAAGCCCTAAAGAAAAAGCCCCACAGATCTACCCTTGAAAACTGTCAGCTTCAGCGTGATGGACCATAAAGAGAGGTGGAGACAGACAGCAGCGGGGAGGAAATGTTTGCCACCCATAAGAGAGATTCAGGTTTCATATCCTGAATATGTGGTGAGCACCCACAGATCAGCATGAAGACACAAAGCCTCAGGAATGGAAGAAATGGGCCAACGAAATGAGCAGGTGTAAGAAAGGATTCTCAGCCACGGCAGCAGGTGGGCAAAGGCATAGTCAACCAGAGATGTCATTTAACGCCGCGAAATCGTGCAATTTAATCACATCCAGCATGGGTCCCGGTGTGTCTGGGAGAAGGGAGCATCGGGCAGGGTCCCGGAGGGAAAATGACAGGTCACTCAGATGAGGGTGTTCAAGGAGGGTTTAATAACAGGGGTTTTGTGAAGAGGTGGGCCCAGCGAGAGGCCCCAGGTGAAGGGCAGGAATGAGCTGTTGTTCTCACTGCTGGGATGAAGGGAAGAGGCCCCAGAAGGAGAGCGCTGGGTCCCAGGAGCCAGCATGACATGGAGAGATGCAACCCTACAGAGAGGGGCCCGGGGTGTAGAGCTCCCCCCCACCCCGCTTCGGCCTTCGCTCACCTGCCATGCCCGCTCCTTGGCCATGCCTGGGGGAAGACTGGAAGGTTCCTCTCGCCCGTGTCCACACAGGCAGCAGCTGTGTTCACTGCTCACACACGGCTTTCTCACCCACCCTCCTGAGCCGCATGCCGCGCCCCCGTAAAAGGGAGGGAACCAACATTCAGGCCAAGCAAGGCCCACTCTGGCCCGAACCCCCGATGCTCGGGGTGAGAGCCCCTAAGGGAGGGGCATCCCTGGTGGCAGCAGAGTGCGGCCGTCCCAGGCTCCTCCGAGGGGAGAGGCATGGTTCACAAACGTGGCAGGGTCTCAGAGCGCACAGGGTCACCCGACTACCCCAAACTTCTCATCAGAACACGAACGGCAAGGCTAGTGGAAACAGTGCAGCGGGAGAGGCCGGCAGGCGTCGGGAAGGGCAGCAGAGTCCTCGTGGGTGATTCTAGTTTCATAACAAGGACAGCGGCCCCAGGGTCCCTCCCCAACCTGGGAGCCACACTGAACCCCAGGCGTTGAGAAAGGGGGCAAGGAGGGTGCAGTGCGGACAGGAACCACCAGCAGAGAGAACTCATGGCCCCAGACTGACCCATCTGGGGGTGACAATGGGTCAGTGAGATGCCCGAGGCGGGCCCTTCCCTCCCTGCCATGTCTCCTGCTGCCAGCGCACCACTGGCCCTGGTTGCAGACAAGGCCTGGTTTCCAGAATGCACCCAGATGTTCTCCCCCGGCCTGGCACCTGCTGCCCCCTGCCCCCAGCCTCCTGTGCCATCATTGCCAAGGGACAGACCAAGCGCGCAAAGGCCTTTCCATAGCCGGCAGAGGAGGGAGGACCGCAGGCGGGGCTGTGGAGGGAGCACACTCCCAGCCCAGGGGGCGGCTGGCGGGCGGTGCCCTGGGCAGGGGCTGAGGGTGGAATGCCATTCCCCTCCAGGCTCCATCAGAGGCAAGGAAGCTGTCTGGCCAAGTCCCACCCCGCCCCTAGGATGGGTAAAGCCGGAAGGACTGGGGCTCCAGAGACCAGCACCCAGGCGCCAGGGCGGACCACCAGGAGGGACAGGTGGGATTTCATGCCCAGCACAGCCCTTGCTGCTGGGATGGCCACAGCCTTTTCCTCACAGAGCATCCACGCTGGAGGGGGCAGGGCGGGGGTGGCCTCACGCTCACCTGGGAGGTAAGCAGACTCAGGTGGCTCAGAGCCGCACATGGGGAAACTGAGGCTGAGCTGAGGGCCCAAGTTCACGCACTTAGGAAGCAGGGGACCAGGGTCAACCCGCACTCTGTCCACCTCCAAGCCCTTGTCTTCCCCCTGTGCTGCCCCAGGGCAGTGTGACCAGATCTACAGGTCCAGACCCAAATTCTGGACCAGCCCAGACCAGGAACCTGACCCAGGGGTAGATTCTGAGAGGACAAGACTGGGCCTGTCCTGTCCACCTCTGCATCACAGCACCCATCCCTGTGCTGCACACAGTAGGTGCTCAATAAATGAGTCAGTCTGACTTGGCATAAGCACTCATGGTCAAAGAGAGGTAAACAATTGCAGAAAAGGGGACATTAGAATTTTGATCAAAGTGTTATGTGATCCTCCTGGCATCCCGGAGGCTGCATCACTCAAGCTGGGCCTTGTAGGGTGCGTAGGAGTTCGTCCAATGTGATGGGTGGAAAGAGCATCTGCGGCAGAGGCACCGGCATGGGCAATGGCAGTGAGACACGGACATAAAATGTGCACCTGGGATCAGCCAATCTGGGGGTGGTCCTAGGCCGAAGGACTGGCCTGCCCTGCAGAAGTTGCACTCCATCCGGGAGGCTGAGGAGAACGGCTAGGGAATTCCCGCTGGGGAGGGGCCCAGACGTGCGTGGGATGGATGGGGGTCGGGGGGAGTGGGGTGAGAGGCCCCGCTTAGGGGTCTTGCAGTGGTCCAAGTGTCCCCAGGGCAGATGGGCTGAGATGGGCTCTGCCTCTTCTCTCTGGGGAGCCTGGTGGCGGGGAGGGGCTCTGGGCACACCCCTGAGCTGTGCCTCAGCTCCGTATCCGGCAGTCACTTGCCCCTCACTGCCTCGGTTTCCTCATCCATCCAACAGGAAGGATCATCATGGCCAGTGGTCTCAGTGGGGCGTCAGGCGCAGAGGGAGGCTCGGCTTCTGGCTACTCCTGGTCTGGAAGGCTGAGAATCTAGGACCAGCATAGAGCCTCAGACAAATGCTTTCTCATGCGAAGGTCTTTCATTCATTCAACAAACAGTTGCTATGGCTGGGGCTGGGAGCCGGAGACGGAGAGAGACAAAGCTCAGCCCTCATGGACCTTCCTTCCCAGCACAGAGAGTCAGAGGATGAAGGAGCCATAGATGAGACGGTGCCCGAGAATCAGGGCCACGAAGAAAGGGAGCAGACGCCCGGTAGAGAAGGACCTGGCGAGGGAGGCTGAGGATGAAATCTGTCCTCCCAGCTTCTTCAGTGGAATTCGAAACACCACGCATACCTCCCCATTTTACCGTGGGGGACTGGCTCGGGCAACAGTGTGCGTGAGCACAGGACCGTAGCTGATGCCCTTTAGGTCGCTTCAGGCCCCCAGATGGGGGGGGTGGGGGGGCAGCGGCCAGACCAGGGCAGGAGGGAGCCTCAGCTCGGTAAGCCCACCCCTCACCCCTGCGCCCCGCCACCCCGGAACACGTGCTCAGCTCTGCTTGCCCGCATGTAACCTCGCTGTTCCCCCCTCCCTCCCCAAACCCTCCCCCTTCCTCACCCCCCACCAAGCTTGCCATTGGGAGCTGGCAGCAGCGATGGATTCTGACAGGAGAGCCACGGCCAAGTCCATGTTTCCGGTCTTTGTGCCCCAGAGGAGGTCATCTGCTGTAGGGCTTGGGTGGCTAGAGCTCACACGGCACCTCGGAGACCCTCCTGAGGGAAGGAACGGCTCCCTCGCTATTGGGATGAAAGGCCTCCAACCTCACACAGACCTTATTGTCGGGTCATGACGTTTGTAAGTGTCAGTCACAGAGGGGCCTCCGTCTTCATCTCTTATTAAAATGAACAGTTTTCAGCATTCTCCGCAGCCTGTGCTAACAGAAGCAGGCAGGTGGCAGGAGATGGCTTTCCTCTTAGGAAAGGTTCACAATAGGGTCACATAGTCCAAACAGGCGATCTCTTATGTTTATCTTCTATTTTTTAGCAGGATTAGCGGGGGCCCCCCAACAGCATGGGACATGCTCAGTGTGGACTTAGGGCCCGCGGGATCCTGGCCGTGGCGCAGCGCAGGCAGGCATTCCCTTCTCCAAGTCTCAGGCTCTTTACTGTCAAATGCGTCAAATAAAAGAAGAGTTCTCATCTCTCAGGGCTATCAGGAGGGCTCAGTGGGAGCTAATCATAGCACAGTCCCGGGTCCAGCTCCACCTGAGGCAGGGAACCTTGTCTCACTGGAAACCTCACCCACCTCTGAGCTCCCAGATAACAGGGGCTCTTGCCCTTGTCTCTGCACCCCTCCCTGGGGCACAGCACAACAATGGACGGATGAATGAATGAATGCACTGCCTGGGTTTGCTCTTCTTGTGGGAAGGTTTGGCTGGGAAACTGAAGATCAGATCCCGAGAGCTCCTGCTAAGGCTTCTCAACAAGGAGCAAATCTCTGAAATGGAGGAAATAAGAATCCCCTGGGGCCCCATCTCACTCCCCCACCCTGGGCAGGACTTGTCCTGGGATTCACACAAGGAACCCTGAGGGACCCTTGGCTGTGTCCCAAGCACCTCTGTCATCACCATGGTTTCCTCGTCCAGCAGCCTCGACGATTCCTAAAGAACAAACACACCAAGCTTGTTGTCACAACGTTTTCAAATGTTGCGGTAATTAAAAACCATCAGTGATGTCCGTTCAAACAGACCAGGCTGTCTGCTCCCACCAGGGCAATTGGAATCATCCCACCCACTACGTGTGCCTGACCCCTGGCACACGCACCACACACCCGCCCATTCCCGGCCCCTTGCACGCCTGGTTGTCTGACCCTCTCACTCTCACACACTCTGATGCCTTGTTATTCTCCTGGTCACATCCAAATGACACCCAGTCCAAAGTCCTCAGTCTAGGATGTGAGTACACGCTGCTAGCCAACATCACAAGATAATCACAGTGTCATGGTACTGCCCATCCCACAATTATTTTTTTTAATTAATCTGTTTTCTAAATGGGCTTGGCTTGGGGACATAGATTTAGTGACATCAGCCGATCTGCCACCAGCCCATTCAATCAGGCGGAACCCCTTAGGAGTGCAGATGGGGAAAACAAAACAATTCAATGACCAAAGAAGGTTAATTTAGCAATTGCCCGAAGGTACAGGCTATTTCCATAAGTACTCACTGGTGGAAACAGCCGCCACTTCTGTCATTTGGCCCAGCGCCCATAAACTTGGAAAACTCAACGGGGTGCCCCTTTGGGTGCCCCAAGATCCGCTGGGCAGCTGAAACAGAGGCTGGGGAAAGGGGGGCCCCCTCTGAGCAGCCATCGGCTGCCCCTTCTGAAATCTCACGGACTTCCAAGGTTGGAAGGGTTCCCCAGGGTCAGCTCGGCCAGCTCACCTCTGCTTTAAGTCATGGCCAGCTGCTGCTTGGATACGTCTGGAGATGGCAAACTCACCCCCTCCTGAAGGTTCCCAGAAAGAGAGTTGGCCGTTATCCTCACATCCTGGCAGAAACTTTACCCCCCAAGCGCTCTGCTTCTCTGTCTCTCTGCAGGACCAGACTCGGGTCAGAAATAGCAGCTGGATAAATGTCCTTTGCCCCCCGAGAACTTAATGCACTCCACCTGAACTTATATGTGACTGTGTGTATTGTGTGGCTGTGATTAGAAGGCTGAGTCCCCGCGGTCAAGCCATGGTCCCTCCCCTACAGGCTAGCCACACTTGCCCCCAAGAAACACGTGGCCATAAAGGTCCCGTCTTTACTGTGCCAGGCTCAACTTACGAAAGCCCCATTTGCTATCAGTGGAAAACGAACCTCTGTAAATTGCCACGCATGATCCAACGTGTTGGGATTTTTTTTCACCCAACTTGGCCATCTGTTGGATTTGAGTTATACCCATGAAGCTCTGCGTCGCGGAAAGATGCTGGTGCCGGGGACGTAGTAGCTGCCGTAGTCTGCAGTTGCCATGCAACTGGAAAGCAGATTGTAGTGGAAGGAACACCAGTGGGGTGGCGCCATGACGTTCCTCCCACCCCCAGGCTTGTTTTGGGCCAAACCTGAAAGAACTGTGCGTAGCTCAAATCCTTTTCTTCATGCGCAGGAGAAAGTGCTATTTAAGGAAATCTGATGGTGAGTTGTTTCTATAAAGTCAGACTAGTGACTCTTCATTTCCCCCACCCCCTTTTTATTTTTGGAAATGGGGTTTTTGCTTAAAAGCAAGCCACGCTTTGGTCACACAAAGACCAAGTGTGGTGGTGACGATGGGACATCGTTATCCAGATGAAACCCATTCAGCCACCTCCTTGCTGGTCGTGTGACCACGGGCGCGCCAATTCACCCCTCTGTTACCATCTGTAAAGTGAAGATAAGAAAGGCATCTACCTTACGTGTTGGGAGGAAGTATTCAGTCTGGATTCAATAAAATGGGCTCGATTACACCATCACAAGCACCAGGAGCCCACCTCCTTCCACAGCACAGGAAAGAAACCAGAGGTCAGGAGCTCCAGAGCCCGAACCGGTGTCAGAGGTCTGCAGCCGTCCAGACCCACGGCGGTGAGATTCTGCAGAGTATGAATGAAAAGTAGGCATGGGAAGCAGTGGAAGGGCCTGGGAGCTGGTTGGTAAAGAGGGTTTGGCAGTGATGCTCCTTTTAAAATTCCTGGCACACGTTTGCTAGGATCCAAGAAATCTTGGGGAAAAAAAAAAAAAGTTGCTCAGTTGTCATAACGGGGATTTTGACTGGAAATGATGATTTAAAGGATTCCTGTGCCGACTCCTAGAGCGTTGACTGGCTGGCTAGTTTGCACCTCTCTCGTGTCTTCCTCTTTCTCTCTCTCTCTCTCTCTCTCTCCCCCCTCCCCCTCTCCCCCTCCCCCTCTCTTTCTCTGACTCCTTATATGGAATTTCTATTAATGTTTCCATCTTTTTTCCTAGTTTGGGGAAAACGTGGAAAATCTGGAAAAAGAGTGTTAGGACCACACGCCTGAGAACTGGTCCAGCTCACCTCCAGTCTACTGTTCTTAAGCCTAAAGTCTTCAGCTGCAAACTCAGGGTATCAACAGCATCTATCTCACTGGACTGTTGAGAAGACTAGACGAAACAACGCAGGACAAGCGTTCAGCTTGTGTCTAGAACATATTAAGCACATAAGGAGTGATGTTTATCGTGAGATAAGTGCCTGGTGGAAGCAGGTACGGCTCACAGTTAATTAATGAATCAAACACAACCACTGGTCCCCTGGGAAAGGAGGCAGGTGACGTTTAATTATCCTGCTTAGAAGGGACAGAGATACAAGGGGCAGGCACCAGCTCTTCCCACTAGCTAAGAGGAATAAGGTACTTGCCTGGTTTGTTATAAGGAAACTCTCCAGACTCAAAATAGCTTGAATACTTCTGCCAGGGGACCTGACAGGCTGGACAGCGGGCTGGACACTTGGAGTCTGTCCGTTTGGTCCCTTGGCCCTGCGGTGTGGCTCTGGGCAAGTTGCTTACCCTTCTGTCCTCAGCCCATCTCTAAGGTGGGAATGGACTCCCAGGAGGTCACTTTTCCCCCTGTTTTCAGTATTCTCATCTCTAGTATGCGGGTGAAGCTGCACGTTCTTCCTGCCAGGGTATAGCTTCTTATAGAGAACTTAAGGGTCAATAAAGCAAACATTCAAACCGTGCTTTCAGGGTGCTGGCACGGTTCTTATTGCTTAACATGTTTGGATTCAAAGCCCTTTTAATTCCAGAACTTTCTCAGTTCAGGGTCCCTGTGGGTGCAGCCTCCTCTTGAAGGTCTGTGAGGACAGAGGTCACGGAGCGCTCATTTCAGGCGGAAGGACCTTCCATCAGAAAGCACTCAGCCCCAATCCGCCTCGCTTTCACTTCTGTCCATTGGTCCTAAGTCTGTGCTTTGAAGTCCCCAGAAAGAAGTGTACTCCCTTCCCCTATGGAGGCCCTAAGAGGTCCAGAGGCAGCTACCACGTCCCCAACACCGGCCAGCCCAGCCCGGAAGCAGCACTGCCCCCTTCTCTCACTTGCTCCGTGGCTGCTAAACAAGAAAATGGGGGGGGGGGGAATCATGGTAAAGGCAAGCATTTACTAAGCGCTCATTGTGTGCCAAGCCCCTAGGCGTCGTTGAATTTCACCCTCAGACCAACCTTACAGGCACTGCTCTTAGGCCCATTTTGAAGATGAGAACCAGAGACTTCCTGAGTAAGGACTTGCCCCAAGGTTGCACTGTTGGTAAACAGCAGCTTCGGCCTGACTCCAAATCCCAACGCTGTGGAGACGGGGAGCGCCCGGAAAGCAGGCTGAGAGCAAGGGGCGGGAGTGGGCTCGCCCCCAGGCCGGCGGGAGGTCGCGAGCCTCGGCCCTGAGCAGACGAGCCGTCAGCACCAGGGACAGCTCCCGGGCCGCTCCCCGCAGCCCCCGACGACGGCGCGCGCGGGGCCGGCGGCGCGCTTCCCGCCCTGCTCGGGCGCGCGCCCTCCCCGCCTGCGCGCGCGCCCCGCGCCCGGGACTGGGCTGGAAGCGCGCGCGTGCCGCTCGCCGGGAGCCAGCCTGGGCGTCCGGAGCCGCGGCTCAGCCGGCGCTGGCAGGGGGCTCCCGCCTGGGCACGCAGCCGCCTCCCGCGGACCTCCGGGGCCTCTCCAGCGCCCGCCTCGCCCGCCGGGCCCCAGGAGGCGCCGCAGCTGTGGCCTGGGCGTGAGCGGCCGCCACTAGCTGCGCCCGGCCTGGGACGGACGCCGGACCGCCCCGTCACGTGCGCCCAAGTCCTCGGCCGGCCCGGGCAGCGCCGTTCCCATGGTTCAAGGTAAGGGCCGAGATGGCGCGCGGGTCACGGGGCGTGGGGGGCAGAGGACGCAAGCGGGGAAGCCCGGCTCAGTGCTCACCTCGTCTGGAGCGCCCACCGCAGCCTGCCTGGGCTGCCTTGCGCCAGGTCCCTGTCCCAGGCAGCTGCCGGAGCCCGGGAAGCCCGTCCCATCTCCGGCCGCCCTCAAAGTACGCCCCTGTCGAGGAGGCTGTGGACAGAGACCGAAGTGGGCAGTGAGGGCCTGAGGGAAAGGCAGGGGCACCCACTGTGCCGAGGGATGCCTCGTCTCTCTCCCGGCGGGGGAGGAGGGATGTTGGAGAGGGAAAGTTTCCAGGAGGTGCCTGGCCCCCATTCTCTCTGCTGCCAGGGGCTGAGACCTTCCTTTACCAAGATTTGCCTTCTGCAAGACACCATGCTGGGTGCTGGACCTGCGGTATCATCCACGCATTGCACCCAACGCCCGCGAGGAGGGGGACATTGGCCCTATTTGACAGATGAGGAGACTGAGGCTCAGGGAAGTTTAGTCACTTGCCCAAGGTCACACAGCCAGTAAGTGGTAGAGCTGGCCTCAGACATGCCAGCCTCTGTCATTGCCACCCGCCTCACACCCAATCTTTGTCTATTTGAAATCTCAGCTGAAGTGGGGGAGGGGAGCGCCAGACTGGCATTTGGGTTTTTCCAGTCGGGGGTGGAAGGACTCTCCAAACACCGAAAATCTAGGAGAGGTGCCCTGTCCACCCCCCAAGCGCTGCCATTTCACCCCACTCCATGTCTTCCACTCCCAAGGCCAGGGACCATGTGGCATGAGCAGTCCTGCCCCTGTGCAGCCCCCCGCAGCTCTGAGACTAGAATCTTGAGGGTCGAGTTCACGGACCCTTCTCGAAGATAAGAGGGCGTCCCGGAGGCCACAGCCCCAGCATGCCCCCTTGCACGTTCCCCAGGAAGCTGGCTCAGGAATGCCAGAAGGGACACCTTGCCAGCCTTCCTCCAGCGATCCCCTCCACTCAGGCCAGGCCAGGCTTCTGGGGGGCTTCCAGGAACAATGAGAACTTCCAACCCCCAAAAGTTCGGGCTCGCCAGGAAAGCACATATGCCCATGTCCCCACCTTCCCCCTTTTCTGGCGGCATTGAGGATGGAGTCTAGGTGACCAGAGCTCTTCTCATCTAAGCAGGTGGGTGCGAGCACCTCCTGTGCTGGGGAAGAGGTTGTTTACGTGGGCTGACCACAAGCTTTCTAAAGAAGCTTGCATGCTGGGAACTTGTGAAAAATCTGGCTTGCTCCTGACGCTAGGGCTCAAGGCAGTGTGGGGTTTTCTCCATTCATTCTTTTATTTGGTAGTGGCTTGTTAAGCACCTGCAGACAGGATGAAAAAGACAGGGTGATACTCCCGCTGAGCTCTGGTCTTCCCGTTGACTGCGTCTCCAGTGGGGCTGACGGGTCCGGATTCACTTGGAAAGCTTGGAAGTGGCTTCCCGAAGGGGTTGGGGTCTGAAAAGGATCCACGGGCTCTCCCAGCCTTGGTGCCCCAGGGGTGCGCAGGAGTCGGGCTGGGGAACTCTGGGGAGCTTTGCTGGCCTTTCCGGAGGGAGCCGATGCTCTGCTCCAGGCTCTGGCACACGGAAGGGTTGCACCTTCTCCATCTTTGCCTCCCCAGCATGGGGAGGGGAGAGCGCCCGTCCCAGAGCCCCCACCCCAGAGCCCCCACCCCAGGCTCCAAGGCTTTGAGCCCCAGACAAGCGTTGCTTATGCCAGCACGATGGTCCAACATGAATAAGGGCACTTGGGGAAAAGGTAGGCACGGCTGCTGGAGCCAAGACTTAGCTGCCCAGTTCTGTCCACCTTTCTGCGTGACCTTGGACAAGTCACTCCCCCTCTCTAGACCTCAGTTTCCATCTGTGACACGATGGGGTGAATCATGTAATGTGCCCCGTGGGCCACTGCAGCTCTGTTCACCTAAGCCCCGAATGGAGTGGGTAAGGCTGGCACGAGCTGCAGTGTTGGGAGAGTTTGCAGGGGTTTTGCAATCTCAGGGCTGATGTGAGCCCAAGCCCCCAATCCCACCAGCCCCACTTCCCACTCCAGGGAGGACCCCAGCCTTGCATGTTTGGGGGCTGGTTGTAAATTGCTGACCCCCGTTGCTGGTTCTGGGTGGGCTACACAGACCCGGGACCCGCTCCTGCAGAGCGGCTCTGGGCTCCTGCCACGTGGGCCTGCGCTGTGGAGTGATGGCAGCGGGATCCGCGAGGAATAGTTACAGCACTCAGGAGGGGCAAGAGGGCAGGCGGAGCCGCGGGAGAGATTTATTACGGCTCAGTAACCGGGCAGGAGGCAAGGCAGAGTGGCAGCTGGCCCTCGTCCTGTCCTCCACGCGGCTCCCGGCCCCGCCACTCTCTCCTGTGCATGAGTAAAAAGGCAATTTGCGTGGCAGAGAGAGAGGGTTCCGGGCTACCCTGGGCAGATCACTCAGCCTCCTCATGTGCGAAAAAGGGGGTGCTTCTGCCTTCCCCACTGGCATAAACTGAGAGTCCTGGCTGGCGGCATTGGCACCCGGAGCCTGTTCCGGGGTCTGCGCCACCGAGGCCGCGGCAGCTGGGCTTCTCAGCCTGGCTCTGCTGCTCTCCTCGGCACTGGCTTTCCTGGCGGTGTGTCGGTCCCTCTTATTTGCTCCAGAGGGGATCTGACAAGCCCAGAATCTTCGGCGTTTGCCAGCTCCTCTCCTTCCACTACTGAGCAGAGAGGCTCCTGGGTACGGAGTGCGCGCTTGTTTCTCTTTGCAAAGCTCTTTGTTCCCTTTGGAATCAGGCCCCCTCCCTGAACAGGCTCACGCTGGTGAACCCTCCCCCAGGCCTCGGCCCCGCCCCCTTGCTGGTGTCTGCCCGGGGATGGACGGTGCTGCAAGGGGAAACTCTCAGGTGCGTGGGCCAGCTTGTCCTGGGTGGAGGGTGAGCCAGAGCCCCGAACTCAGACGGAGGCTTGGCATCCAAGCCCAGCGCTGCTGCTTCCTGGCCTGGGCCCTGGGCCTCTGGCTCTCGGGCTGTGAAGTGGAGACTGTGGCCCCTTCTTCCCTGGGGGCCTTGGAGGATTAAATAAACAATCCTGGCGAGAGCTCTGGGACCTTGGAAGTGGGGAGCAAGGCTTGTAAGCCCAGCTCTGTGGGTGGGCTTTCTCCGAGGTCCCCAGGAACCACAGGCAGGAGAGCCTGGGAGGACCTCGGCCAGATATGGCCTTTAGAGAACGCTCCCCACAGTGCAACGTGGAGGGTACCTGGGAGGAGGTGAGGCTGGAAGCAGGGAGGATTTGGGGGAGACCGCTGCATCCAGACAGAAGGGAAACAAGGGAGGCCTGGACCAGGAGAGTGAGAAGGGGGCAGATGTCAGGCTCAGCTTTCCCAGGCTGCAGAGGTGGGAGAGGGCTGGACCGGCTGGGAGTCCCAGGTGGAGGCGGATCAGGGACCTGGGCAGGGACGCCAGAACAAGTCAGGCTCCCGGAGCTGCAGCCTGGCCTGCCACATCCCCTGACTACTGAGGACCGGTTGGCAGTGCGGCCGAGTGGATAAGAGCACAGCCTTTGGGGCTGACCGGAGCTGTGTTTGTGTCCAAGCTGTGTGTCCTTAGTGAAGTTACTTAGTCTCTGTGGACCCCAGGTTCTTCATTAATAAAATGACAATAACATCCAACAACAATAAAATAAACAACAATATTACATCCAACGGCAATAAAATGACTGACATCCGCCTCATAGGATGTTCCAGCCGATCGGGCAGGGGAGCCCGTGCAGCGAGGAGCCCCAGCAGAAACCTCTCTTCTGGGCCAGGTCTCCCCCAGGGCAGCCCCCACCGGTGCTCACTGCCTGGCTTGGCCACAGGCTGGCCTGGGGGCTGCCCCTGACAAGCAGGCAGACCCTACCCTGGGACCGCTCTGGCTCCCTGACCGCCACCTGCATCTTGATTCTTCCCGACCAGGTCCACGGCTTACGCACGCCACGGCAGTGGCCAAGGTGGCCCCTCGGGGCGCTCCCAGGCTGGTCCTGTCTAGCAGCTGGGCCTGGAAAATAGTCTTCTCCGTATTCTTATTATCTTTATGGTTGTTTGCCGGATCGAGTTGCACGTACCGTACAAGCACAAATACGGAGCGGCGGCCCCCCCAGGCCAGCAGCCTTGACGTCCCTGGGGGCTTGTTGGGAACGCAGATGTTCTCAGGCCCCCTCCAGACCTGCTTGAAAAGCTCCCTGGGTGATTCTCCAGCTCCATGAAGTTTGAATCACGCTGTTCTAGAAAACACACCCTACGCCGAAACAGAAAAAGGGCTCTCCCCGCAGAAGGCTGTCGTAGGTGACTGTCTCCTCTGTGCTACTCACATTATTAATGAATATATATTCATTTTAATCTACATGAAAGGGTTTTTAAATAAAATAAAGGCATATCTGCTGTAAAAGAAAAACCAAGGCATGCAGCTTTGTTTGTTTGTCGCAAAGTAGAGGCTGTGTTAGCGGTCAGTCGTTTGCTGTGGCCACACTGGGCATCACCAAGGGCTCTTCTGCCCGTCCTCCTCCCTCGTCCTTTTAAAAGCAGCCCATCTGGAGCATCTGTCCATACCAGCGCCCCGTTCTCTCATTTATTTACCTGGACCCGTAAACAGGTATGAGGTCATCCGGGTTTTCTGCGTTGTCTGGTTTTCACAGATTTGTTCAGCGACGTGATCCCTACAGGGAAGGATCTCATGGCCGGGGATGGGGGGTGGGGCGGGGGGACACGCAGTCGTGAATAGAACGAGATGGCAAGGGAAGGGCAGTTCTCGGTGGATTGTAACCTGGGTGCGAGGCGGCAGGCGTCCCAGATTCAGAGGGAGGGACCCCGTGGGCAAGAGCAGTCAGGGAAGGCTTCCTGGAGGTGGAATTTGAGCTGAGCCTTGAGGGACGCATATGGAGTGGGGAGGAGCAGGCGTGGTGGAGAGATGGGGCGTTTCTGCCGTCACGGGGACGCAGGGGCACCGTCTGTTGACTTTGGCTGGTGACCCACTGAAGATGCCCCGGCGTTCCCCATCGCTCTCCTGCCCGTGAGAACCAGCTGGGCTACTTCCTGGTGGTCTCACTGGCCCTGAGCACTCAGACCTGTTCTGCGATTGAAGTCGGTTTCCCCGCTCGTGGCCCCTCTGTCATCCTCTGGTCTCTCTGCCAGGCTTTAAAAGGCCCACCTCCGCCCCCTGTGCCGAGGGGAGTTTGCTGCAGTCAAAGGAAGGACCCGCTGCAGAGCCCCCGCCCCCGCCCCGGGGCCCAGCCGCGCCAGACGGGTTTGCAGCTGCCGCCAACGCGCCCCCTAGTGTTAGCTGGTATTATTTTGCCAAGCGCGATAGGAGGCAGGAAAGCCTGGGGCTGCAGCGGGGACCACGGGGAATGTGTCTGACCCAGCAGAGGAAGGAGGCAGCCAGGCAAGCATCATTAGTTTATCCGGAACACTGTCGAGGGCCTCACCTTGCAGTCTGAAGAGCCATGTTTTACATCCTGTCTTCCAAATGCTTCCGCTTGGCCTTGGCAAATGACCCTCACTCCGTACGTACATTCAGGGACTCTCTCCTAAGACAAAATAAAAATGCTCCCTTTTCCAGTTCAAGGCGAGCACGCGACCCATCACCCCAGCCTTTCTTTGCAGGGGGCCCTCCCGCCCCACCGGCCACTGCTCCCGGAGCCCAGCAGAGCCGCTGGCTTAGAGAAGGCCGCACATCTAGAGCGAGAAAGCACGTGTCTTTTCCTGCCAGGGTATCCCCTCGAAACACTGCAAAACCGGTCACGGCTTTGAGAGGGCCGATCCCAAGATGTGATGATCCAATTCCGGTTTGAAGGAGGACAGTGAAAAAAAGTCTTGTATTTCACCAGAAGAGAGTAGCAGCCTCTCTTATGTCGACTTGTGAGCTTCTGGTATCTACCTGTGTTTAGGGTTTGTTTGGTTAAAACACTCATCGTGCAGAAGGCTCCTGGCTCAGTGCGAACCCATTTCCAAAATTAAAAATATAGTCAACTTTAATTGTACCTTCATGGAACTTCCCACACGAGCATTCCCTCTAAACAGATCTCTGTTTCCAAAACATAGTTTGTTTTACAACATGGTGTCTTGAATGATCACTTTTGTGGTGGTTTTTATCACCACTGGGCTGTGTTTGGTTTTTTGCCGTCTGCCCTTTTTTTCCTGGGATCGTCCACATCTGTACAATGAGACGTGAGGATGAGGGGAGGGGAGGGCGAGGAGGAGGGCGTAGGGGGAGGTGGACGGGGGGGGGGCCAGCAGGGCTGCAGATCCAGCGGGATGCGCGGAACAGGCACAAGGGTTAGGACCCCGCAGCTCAGCCCAGCCCCCGGCAAGGGCTCCTCCCAGCTGGTGACCTTAGGCGCATGATCCAACCTCTCTGTGTCCTAGTCTCCTGGTCCTTACAAACGGGGATGGTTGTACCCCCCTCGTCGTGAGGATTCATTATCACCCAGCTAAGACCCCGCACACCCAGAGGAGCATGACAGATGCAACCTGCTGCTACATTCTGGGGTCTCTGGGCCTGGTGGCTGGAGGCTGTGGAATGGTCGTCGCGCTGGAACTCGGGTTTTCTGTTGTCATGGGCGGCTGGGGACCCTGCTTAAAAGCCATCCCCACTGAGGCTAGATCCCAGACCCCTGGTATGGTCCAGGGGGCCCTGCAGGGAACAGACCCTGCCAGCCCCCACCCCCAGCCTCATCACTCGCCTCTCTCCCCTGCCCTGCTTACTTCCAATTCTGGAACACTCAAGACCCTTCATCCCTGGGGGTCCTCCCACCTCCTCACCTCCCGGCCTGAAAGATCCCTCCTGGCTAGTACAGGTCTGCCCTTCAGGGAAGCATCCCTGACCTCACACTACCTCGCGAGGAGATCAGGCCCAGGGCACGCTCTCAGCCCGTCCACGCCCAGCTCTGTGGCTCGTTCCCACCGGCCTCCCTCCGTACACGGCCTGGGAGCCCGTCGAGAATGGTACCTGTCGGTCTGGCTCATCAGTGGCTCGGGGACGGCACCGGGTAGGGGCACTTGTAGATTTTTGTTGGACGGTTGGATATTTCTGTGCCGTTCTGAGGGCCAGCCTCATCTGCTGAGGGGCCGGTGGCCTCTGCCCGGCTCTCCCTGGCCTGAGACCCCCCGCGTTTCGAGCTAGAAACGGCATCTATATTCCCATCCGGGTCTCCCTTCCAAACAATCGAAACCTGTTCAGGAAAGGAGGGGCTCAGAGTGTCCCAGAGATGGGAAATCAGCCAGTGGGGCAGGAGTGTGGCCAGTGCCCGGGGGTCCGGGCATCAGCAGGGTCTGTTCTATGCAGTGCCTGCCATCCTCTGTTCCACGCAGTGTGGGAATGTCATCATCAGATGAAGTGTTGGTTGGCGGTTCTGGACCTGGTGGCCTCACTTGGTCGGACCTCGGCTCCTGGCCAGGCCCCGGGGGTTAACGCCACCACTCTTCATTGACAGCGACTCCCG
This sequence comes from Globicephala melas, assembly GCF_963455315.2. Classification (NCBI taxonomy): domain Eukaryota; kingdom Metazoa; phylum Chordata; class Mammalia; order Artiodactyla; family Delphinidae; genus Globicephala; species Globicephala melas. The sequence goes on along the minus strand of NC_083319.1, from coordinate 2,614,814 downwards.
GTTTTGAAAAAATCATTTAATCTGCAAGACGGGCCCTTTCAACAACACGCCTACACTCACTTAAGAATGGCTGAGCCCAATTTTTTTTTAAAGGAAAATAGATGTAAACAGATTGCTCCGGGCACGGGCTTTGCTGGAGCCTGGGCCACGGAAGACTTCCCAGGGCAGCTGAGTTGCCCCCAGGAGCTTGGAAGGGAGTCTCTGAGTCGGCTGCAGTGGCCAAGGCTGGGAAGAGGCTCGTAGCAAGTGTGCAGCCTGGGTGCCTGCAGACCCAGCAGGCAGAGCTCCGTAAACCGTCAGACGAATGAAGAGGTGAGTGAGTGGGTGAGGGGCAAGGGGCGGGCCGGGGGCTGACCGCCGCCCTTTGAGGCCTCTGCCCCCAGAATGAAGGTGCACAGGCTTGTCCTTGGGACAGAAGCTGGGGTGACTCCAGGGAGGAGCGGAAAGCTTGGAAGTTGGCCGGGAGTCAGGGGTGGTACCGCCCTCCTCCCTCCCGAGGGAGAGTTGGAGATCCCACTGCTCGGGCTGACCATCTTGGGTGAATTGTGATTTCAAGAAGAAAAAAGTTCCCTTATTGTTCACCCAGCGGGTGATTAGGCCAGGTAACGTCCAAAGTCCCTTCTGAATGGAAGAGAAACAATTCAGGGGGTTCAGATTCTGAGCACCCGTTGCTCGGATGTTCTGATCTTCTAGGACTCCGGGACGTGGGTGCTCAGATTCTGGGAGTCCCTGGTTCCACCACCTTAGATCGACCTCTCCCCAACCCGCTCCACGGGTTCCCTGGCTGTCCACCCACCCTTTCACCCCTGCCCCCCACCTTCCTCCAGCCCCACCCCTGCTGTAGGCCCTTCCTAAAGCCGCAGGGCAGAAGCTGGGCCTGATTTAAATGAGCTGCACTGATCTCACGCAAGGGTAGGGTCAGGCGGGTCCCCGGTGGGTGCCAGGTCCCCGGAACTTAAAGGGTGTGTCCAGAGAGGGCAGTGGTAGCACACCCCTCCGCCACGTCCGACCGCTGGATGGTCCAGTCATTGTCTTTGGAACAACCAGGTGGCTGGATTCACCTTTGCCCCTGTTCATCTGCTCTTCATTCACAATTAGCACCATGAACACAGACACACAGACACATACAGACACACAGACATACACAGACACACACGCACACATGCATACACACAGACACACAGACACACACACACACACAGACAGACGTACACAGACACATATACACACACGAACACGCACACACGCATACACACATATGTATATACATTACACACACATAGATACGCCTGTACACACAGGCACGTTCATACAGATACGCATGTACACACACATACACCCCCATATACATACATGCACGTGCATGCATATACACAGACACAACACATATACACATGCACACGCACACAGAACACACATACACACATACATGCACCCACAGATACATGCACACATGCACAGATACATGTACACACACACGTACATATGTACACATATACCACCGCCCCCTGCCACACACACAGCCCTGGGTGAGGCGGCACTGCCTGGACTCAGCAGGAAGGGCTGGCCCTGGCCCCCCCATCTGCTCTGGGCTGTCTCCAGGGGTGGGAGTTCAGGGCCGCCCAGGTGTGCTGAGTGGTGACACACAAAGGCGTCCTGGGAGTTTACAAGTTAACCAGCAGCCCAGGCCTCCATTTCACCGACTGTAGTTGCCTGGGTGCGCCAGCCCCTGGTCTCCTGTGCCCCCATGTGGATAAGGGGACAATCCTGTCTTCCCAACGCACAGGGCTGCTTGCGCGGGAGATGCTGTACCTGAAAACTCAGCTTAAGACCCAGGTGTTATTCTAATTAGCCACTGAAATCAGGGCCGGGCGAGAGCGGGGAGAGGCAGTGACGTTCTCACTCGCTCCCTGCTTGCCTTCTTCCCTCCAGTCCGGCAGCCAGGCACCTGGTTCCTGGGCAGAAATCGGGCAGGTGCCCTGATACGCTGGGTTAAGTGGAGCCCCACCTGCTCACCTCGGTGCACGCAGCTTGCGGCGGTAGCCGTGGAAACTTCTGTAACCTTGTGAACAGCTAAAATTTATATACTTTTGGGTTGGTTGTTTTAAAAGCATTATACGGATTTCCTTTATACTTTTACACTCCTGTAGGGATAAGTGAGGGGAACGCAAAGCACAAGGTTGTCGTGCAAAACATGCCTCACACCCACTCCCCCTGTGCTCGCTTGGGAGGGCCTGGGTCCAAGCAATTGGGGTCCTCAGTAGGGAGAGCCCCTGAAGGGCCACTGCCCCCTCCACATGGCCTCCCCCAAGACAAGCCAGACTCCACCCAGTCCCCCATGAGCAGCGAACTTCCCACATGGCTCCCCAACCCACTGCTCAGGTAGGGCCACTGGGGACCCAAACCCAGTGAGAAAATAAGACTCCTCCAGTAATAGGTCCAGATAGCGTACATACCCTGGCGAGGAGCTGAGCCATGGGCCCTGCCCTCCGGGGCATCATAGTCAAGAAGGGGGAACAATACGAATACTGTCTTTGATTTCATCTTAATTTCAGAAAGGTTTTTTGCTGGCTAGAACATTCTAGTTTGGTGTGCCTTCTTTCCGTCTCCTGGCTTTAATCGTTTCCAGGGCAAAGTCGGCCGCCCTTCTTGTCTTTGTTCCGCTACATGTGGCACGTGACTTCTTCTCTAAGATCGTGTCTTTATCGCTGGTATTAAGGAATTTGATTATAATGTTCCTCGGTGTCGTTTGCTTCGCGCTTCTTGTGTTTGTGTTTCATCGACTGGATCTGTAGGTCCGTAGGCTTTCACTCAATTTGGAAATTTTTCATCCAGTACTTCTTCTGCTCACTTTTCTGCATCCCCCTTCCTTTGGGGGTCCCAGTGACACATCTATGAGGTCACTTGAAGTTTCCCACATCTCACGGAAGCTCTGCTTACTTATTTATGTTTTGTCTTTTATCTCTGTGTGTTCGTTTTGGATAGTTTCTATCTCTGTCTTTAAGTTCACCTATCTTTTCTTCTGCAATATCCAATCTGATGTTAACCCCATCCAGTGTATTTTTCATCTTAGCCATCGTAGCTTTTTTATCTCAAGAAATTTGGTTTTGTTCCTTTCAACATCTTCTCTGTTTCTACTTCACGTGTCCAGTTTCTTCTCTAGTGTTTCAACATGTGGGCGACAGTTATAGTAACTGTTTTCATTAATGTTCTTGTCTCCTAAGTCTATCATCTGCCATTTCTGGGTTAGTTTCAGCTGATTTTTCTCTTGATGGTGGACTGTATTCGTTTGCATCTTTGCTGCCAAGTAATTTCTTGCTGGATGCCGGACGTTGTGAATTTCACCTTGTTGGGTGCTAGACCCCTATATATATATTTGTGAACTTTGTTCTGGGGTGTGGCTGTTACTTGGAAACAGTTTGCTTCAGCCCCAGCTGTTATGCTTTGGGAGGCAAGACCAGAGCACACTTAGCCAAAGCCCTTCTGAGTTCTCTACCCAATGCTCCAGGAATTATGAACTTTTCCTCTCTGATAGGAGCAGGAACTATTCCCGGGTCTGTGTGAGCTTCCAGTATTGTTCCCTAGAACCCTTTCAAATGTTTTTTTCTCTTAAAAAAAAAGTTCTTTCTCTGGGAGTTTCACAGCACGTGTGCTGATCAGTACTCAGCCCACTACTCAAGGGGACCCTCTGCAGAGATCTGTACTTCTCTCTGCACAGCTCCTCCTGCACAGGACCCTGCCCTGTGCACTCTGGCCACTCAGCGTCCTTGGACTCTCGGCTCTCTCTCCTCAACTCAGGGGGTACCGGCAGGCCCTGCCTGGGTTCCCCTGCTCTGCAGCCTGGAGACTCTCACCAGGTGGGGAGCCTGGACAGTCCTGGGCTCTCCTCACTCCTCACCCATCTCTTGAGGATGGTCCTTCATCATCTGATGTCAGTGCCTTGGAAGCTATTATTTCGTAGCTTTTTGTCCTGGATGCTTAGTTGTTTCAGGCTGTGGGATAAATCTGGGCCCTGCTGCTCCACCTTGACCAGGACTCTGATTAGCTAATGCTGCTCTCATGATGTGGGTTAGCGCTCCCAATTATGAGGGGAGTCCCAGTGTCACCCCCATTTTGTCACTGAGAAAACCAGGACACAGAGGAGTTAAGTGACTTGGCCAGGGTGATGCAGAGCCTGGAGACCAGCCCCGTGTTACACCGCGCTGCCTCTCACACAGCTGCCCAGGCCGGAAGCTTCGGGGTCCCCAGGACTCCTCCCAGTCACCCCCTTCCCTCCCCTTCTCTCCAGCCCCACCCTCTCCTGTCACCTGATGCCTACAACAGCCTCTGGACGGCCCCTCCCACCCACCCTGCAGCCACAGAGGCGTTTTTAAAAAGCAGAACTGACCCAGGTACCGTCCTTGTCAGCACCCTTCCGTGCCTTCCCCCTGGCTTCATTTATTCATTCATCACTCAGCTGACAGTTACCAAGTACCTACTATGAGCCACCGTTCTGGGCGCCAGGATCCAGCAAGGAGCAAAACAGATGGCTCCCCTGTCCTCGGCGACTCAAATCCCTGGAAGGACGAGCCTCACCGGGTAAAGGGCAGCCATGGTAGGGAGGGGGTTATTTCGGATAGATGGTCAGAGAAGGTCTCTGAGGAGGAGACATTTGAGCAGAGACCTGCATGGAACGAGGACAAGAGCCCATGAGACAAGTGCATCCCAGGCAGAGAGAACAGGCAGTGCAAAGGCCCTGAGGCTGCAGTGGGCCTGGTGTGAGCAGGGGAGAGAGGCAGGAAACGTGGTCCAAGAGGGGCTGCGCGGGGCTGGTGGGCCTTGTGGGTGCAGCAATGCCATGATGTCGTGTTTTATTTTAAGTGACACAGGCCCACGGGGATGTTTTGAGAAGAGGATGGAGAGAGCTCTAGCCTGAAGCCTCTGTGGAGCGTCACTCTGGCCTCTGTGTGGAGAGCAGGCGGCCGGGGGTGGGAGTGGGGGTGGGGACTCAGGCAGCAGCCCAGGCTTGAGGGGAGGGGCCTGGAAAAGGAGGAGGCATGGGAAGCGGTCAGACTCCGGGTAGAGTTTGCGGATCTGCTGACAGATCGGGTGTGAAGTGAGAGCAACGGAGGGGACCCGAGGGACTAGGGGGTTTGGGGTCCGAGCAGCTGGAAGGGTGTAAATGCCATTCCCTGGGATGGGGGCGCTGCAGGAGGCGCATCGGGAACTGGGTTTCCTGCACACCAGTGTTCCCTGTGCTGCACGTGCAGGGGCCGAGGCCGGCCGGCAGTCATGGAGCAGGGCGAGGTCTGGGCCAGGGCTACCAATCTGGATGTTGTCCAGAGGTGTGGAGAGCTGGGGAAGGTCACCTTGGGAGCGGCTGTGTACCGGAGAGGGAGTGTGAGGCCTGGACCCCTGGGCCCTGGGCACGTGAAGGTCAGGAGACGCGAAGGAGGCCGCACAGGAAGCCGGGAAGGAAGGGCCTGTCCGGCAGCTTCAGCGTCAGCTAAGGGCTCTGGTGCTCCGCCCCCTAAGTGTGCCCTGTGGACCGGCAGCGCCAGCACCACCCAGCGCTTGTTAAAACGTGTTCCGGGGCTTCCCTAGTGGCGCAGTGGTTGAGGGTCCGCCTGCCGATGCAGGGGACGCGGGTTCGTGCCCCGGTCCGGGAAGATCCCACATGCCGCGGAGCGGCTGGGCCCGTGAGCCATGGCCGCTGAGCCTGCGCGTCAGGAGCCTGTGCTCCGCAACGGGAGAGGCCACAACAGTGAGAGGCCCGCGTACCGCAAAACAAAAACAAAAACAAAAACGTGTTCCGTCTCAGAAACCCCACACCACTGGTCAGAGCTGCTTCACCAGCTTCCCGGGCGACTGGCTGCACATCCAAACGTGAGGACGGCCGATGTAGGAGTCGTTTCAGGGAGGAAGGGCCCCCGAGCTGCAGCAGGCACGCCACGTGAGGACCAGGGCTCCGTGAAGGCTGAGCCAGGCGCAGACGGAACGTGCTGCGCAGCCAGGTCCCTGCCGACCTCCCCCCGCGCCCCGTCCTCGTGCTTCCTCCTCCTCGTGCGCTCGGGCTCCTGAGTCCACCTCGCGCCGCTGCCCCCAGGCCTTTGCACGTGCCGTTTCCTCTGTCGATGCTCTTTCCCGTCATTCCCTTCTCATCCTTCAGGTCCCGGCACCGGGGTCACTGTCTAGTAGCCACCTCTCCCAGCTGCCCCCCCATCCCGCCAGCGAGCACCCGGAATGCTCCCTCCGTACGCCCCATCTGTGTCCCCCAACAAGACTGAAAACTCCACAAAGGCAGGGACCCAGAACAGAGTCCAGGACGCAGCAGGAACTCAGTGAATTTTTGCGTTGAATTGTTGATAAATTATAAACGCCAGGTGCCTAGTTTGGACAGCGAGTGCTATTAAATCCCAAAGGAGTCGTATCCAGGGGCTGGGGGTCAGGAAAGGCTTTCTCAAGGAGCGTGCAGACTGATGGCTGGGGATTTCATAAGCAGAGGTGGAAGGGAGTTCAGGGTCCCATGGAAGGGCACCAGCAAAGGCCCAGAGGCAAGACAATGCAAAGTTTGTGGTCTTAAGGCCCCGGGAACAAACACCTTAGCCAGACCCGTTAAAGGGAGCGTTGCAGGGACAGCCAAGCAGGCTGGAAAGGCAAATCCGGGACAAGTGCAGCGGGCCCGGAACACCAGATGTTTGGGGCCTGGACCAGGAGAGTCAGCTCAGAGCTTCGTTCCAGAGGGATGCTGGCTGCACTGCTGGGGTGCTCTGCAGGGAGAGCCGTGGCCCGCATGTGCTGACCTGAAGGGAGACAAAGCTCAGCGCAGTCTATATGGAACAGGCGCATTTTGTTTAAAAAAAAAAAAATCAAAATACAAAGGCGAGGAGGTCAGCGGGGGCTCCGTTGAGGCTACCAGCGTCTCCAGACCAGGCTCTGGGCAGGGGTGTGCATCCAGGCTGCCCGGAAGTCCCGCGGAGGAGGCAGGGGCCCTGGCCCCGTTCATTGCTGTGCCCACCACGCGGCACACCCCGCACTCCATAAATGCTTGTGGAAAAGAGGGAGGAGGGGAAGGAGGAGGCTGGGAGACTGGCATTACCATCCTGCTCTGAAGATGAGGACTCTGATGCCCATGGTCACCCTGGCACGAGGGAGGAAAGCCTGGATTCACACCCAAGTCTTCTGACTCGCAGATAGACCAGGGCTGGGAGAGAGAGCCAGCTCCGCCAGGCACGAGCCCGGGCTGCATCGGAGCCAAGCCTCTGGGTGGCAGGAGTCCCTCAGGGGCTGCAGTGAAGGTTCTGCAAGAGAACATGTATAACAAACCATGGCTGCTCAGATGAGATGGTTGAGGGTGGCCTGAGCCAGGGGATGGCAGAGGGCATGACTGAAGTGGCCAATTCTGGGCTCCAGAGCTCACCAGGAAAGTCCCCGGCAGGATTGGCGGGAACTTGGCTGCAACATCCTGTCTGGACCGCTGAGCGGGGCGAGCCAGAGATGGGGGCGTCTGCCCCCTGCGAGCTGCACTGCGGCAAGGGGCATCCCGCTGTTGCCTCCACTGCCACCGGGTACAACCGCACGGGGCTCTGAGGACTCGTGCGGGCTACGGGGTGAACCCCGAGTCGGGTCCCTCAGCCCCTGTGAGGGTTCTCGGGGCAGATCCGCCTGCCGGCACTGCATCCATAGATGACTGTGTTCCCAACTCAGCCTGAGCTGCACATCGGAGACACCTGCACCCCCGAGGGTCTCACGTCCTTAGCCTGGGGTGCGCTGGGGGGCATGGTTGGGGGGCGATCCTGATGGGCTGCCTGAGGGTAAGGCACAGCTCACTGGGCCACTCCCAGAGTTTCTGACTCGGTGGGTCTGGGCGGGACCGGACTCTGCATTTCATCAAGTCCCCGGGTGTCACTGGGGATGCTCTGAGCAAAGAAGTCGTAGGCCCGGAGCAGCTCAGGCCAGTGATTGTGGGCGAGGCTGCAGGGTGAAGAGAGAGGCCAAGAGTGGGCAGAGGTAGGTCCTGAGGCCGGAGAGGGAGGTATTTATGCTCTAATAGGGAAATCACTCCCCACACACCCGGCACTGCTAACTGCTCCCTAGCGCTGAAGTCTGCGCTGACCGTGACCTCTGTCCTGAACTGCACTCGCCACCACGTGCCTCTGTTCCCCGAGTCTCCCCACCCCCTCCAGGTCCTAGAGTGGGACTGGCTGTTGGTGATTGACTGGGTGCTCGTCCAATCGCTGTGAGATGCCAGAGGCAGCCGGCATTGCTGAAAAAGCCTCCTGACCCCCAGCCTGGCCCCAGGTTCTGCCTGTCACCGACGTTGCAGGTGACAGTATCTCCTTGAGCCTCAGTTTCCCCATCTGTAAAATGGGGTTAATAACTCCGACCCCTAGGGCGATGGTGAGGCTTAAAGGGAGTGATGTGCACGTTCTCTGCAGAGCACCGCCAGTGAAGGCACTGTCCCCATCCAGCTTTCACAGATGGTAAACCCAGTGGGGCTTTTCCCATGTCACACTGCAGGCATGGAGTGGGGACAGATTTGGTTGGGGTCCCCTGGGCTCACAGGCTCAGCATCCCTCCTCCCCTCACCCTTCTTGCATGAGCCCTTCACAGCTAACTTGATCTTCTTCCTGTAAATTCATCAATGGCTCCAACGGCCCCCTCCCCCTCCCCCAGTGCTTAGCTCCCAGGGGCTCCGCTTTGGCCAGTGACTCAATCCACAGGCGTATATAGAGCTCCTGCTGTTTACCAGGGTCTGTGCGGCAACGTGAGGCTGATGGTGTAGCCCTCGTGGGGATCCCAGTGCATTGTGGGGACTAGCGGGAAAGCGGCTGAGGATGAAACCGCAAGGGATGGAGAGGACAGCCCGGTGCACAGAGGAGAGAGCAGGCTTCCTGCAGAAGGGGAGGCCTGAGCATGGCCGTTAGGATCAGAAGGCATCGGCCCCCTGGAAGGAAGTGGGCATGGTCCCGGGGCACCCCAAGCCAAGGGACCGTGGGGCAAGCACAGGCCTGAGGCCAGTGTGCACCCCCACAACGCAGTCCCATCCTCAAGCAGAGGAGGGGGCTGGCACTGGCTGGGGGGCCGGCCTGGCCCAGGCCCTGGCAGGGAGGCAGGCGGGAACAGGACAGGATGAAGCACTGAGGCCATGGTGTTGTCTCAGCCACGGTTACTGACCGAGACACACAGCCAGGGGTCAGCGCCCTGAGGTTAGGCCTGGGGGTCTCCCCAACCCAGAATGGTACTGCTCTGTTGGCCCTTCGGCACCCAGGGGCCCCTGGCAGAGAGAGGAGTTCTCGGAAGTTGAGGTCAGCACCGGCACGTAACAGACGACAGCTCTGTCAAAGGAACGGGCAGGGAAGTGGCCAGGACAGGCAGTGGGAGTGGGTGGGAAGCCCCGGTGTGAGTGGGATGGCTGATTCACTTGGATGCCTTAGTGGTCTGGCAGGGTGGGGGCACGTTACTGTCATCCCTTCAGGCCTGGGCAGTGGCCGGCGCTCTGTGGACACAAGAAAGCCCCCCGGCAGGCAGGCCCTCCTATGGTGGAGCCACGGTCACGCCTGGCACCGAAAGCCCGCTCTCCCATGCTCGGGGCAGCCGCGTGGCCGAGGGGTCAGGAGCCCAGCCTGCGCTGGCAGGTGGCCCTTGAATCGCCGGGGCCCGGGGCGTCCCTGCCGAGTCTGTGAGCCTCTGTTTGCCCCCCTGGGTCTGGTTGAGTCGTGAGGGTTTCATGGACGTCAAGGCTGAGCCGCAGGGATGGGCAGAGGCCAAATGGGGTCCTGCCTGTGCTTCCTCCCTCCTGCCCCTCCAGACGCGGAGCCCCCCTAACCCCCAACCCCCGGTGCCTGTTTCTTTGCCGGTGCTGAGAGTGACTGTGAGGGCGAAGTGAAACACCCAGGGGAGAGCCCTTGCCCAGCGGCTGGACGTGGTCTGTGCTTAACGAACAGTGCTCTGATGGTCCCAGGAAGCCCTGGCCTGCAGCCCCCTCCTGTGCGCCCGCCAAGCTCCGAGCTGGTACCAGGGGCCGTGCCCAGTTCTTTGAAGAGGAAGTTAGAAAAGAAAAAAACGGTGAAAAAAGTTACGTCAAGGAGCAGAAAGGGTTTTGCAAACCCAGCTTCTGCACGTGGTTATTTTAAGGGAGAGAAAAAGCCCGCGGCATCTGCAGCTGAGCTGGGGCTCCCTCGGCGTCTCCAACCCGCCCTCCCGTAAAGATCCCACCACAGCCTAGAAAGTTCCGGAATGGTGCATGCCAGCTGCCTTCCTTCTGACGGGTACCCCAACGCGGGCCTGGCCCGCAGCACCCACTACCTGCCCAGGACACGCTGCGGGCAGGCAGCGCGGGAGGTGGCGGCCACAGACGCAAGACCCCGTGCCTCCCCTTCCCGCGTTCAGGGGGCCTGTTCGGCGCAGGCTTGCCAAGCGGACCCCGACTCAGTTCACATCTGCCCGCATTTTGCAGCCACTACCGTGTCCTTGCGCTCTATTGCCCCCTGGTGGCAGGAGGACCGCAGAACTGGCGCCAGCCAGGTTCCTGCCTTCACGGGGCTTCCAGTCGGGCAGGGGGCGAGGAGGCGGGTGCACCCCTGCCCCTGACACCCGTAGGCAAGCTGGGGCGGGGTGGGAGAAGGAGGGAGAAGACAAGACGCACACTTTGGGAGGCGCACCCAGGTTCACCCCCTGATCCCCACGCCTAATCGTGTGAGCCACGTGCAGCTCTGCCCCTGTTTCCTTGTCAGTAAAATGGGGTCATGGTGACCCTGCTCAGGCTCTCCTAGGGATTAAAGATGTTGGTCAAGGGTGCTGTGCCCTGCCTGGCACAGAGGAGGTGCTCAGGACGGGACGATGCGCTTGTTGCTGTTGTGAGGCACTGGGGAGCCACGCAAGGTGTTAGAGGGAGGCGGTGACCAGTCCAGACTTGGGTTCAGGAACCCCTGTGGCGCAGCATGGGCAGGAGGGCGGGGCAGGAACCCCAGGTCCTGGGATGCCCCGGCAGCCTCTGTGCCGTGCTGGGGTCAACAGCTGGAGGGCCGGCCGGAGAGATGGGCGTGAACCGTGAGCTTCTCCACAGCCGTGTGTACTTCTTCAGACCACGAGGAGGGTGGACAGGAGAGGTCTGGGAGCTGCTGAGCTCAACGTCCGGCAGCGGGGGGCCTCGCCCTCCTCCCACCCCTCCCCTCCTCCCGCCACCACCTTGGGACCCAGGGAGGCGGTCCAGGGTCGCTAGCCTGTGCCCAGCTCTCGCTCTGTGGCAGAGGTCGGGGTGACCCTGGGCAAGGCTCCCTCTCTGGGGCACAGCTGCCCGTCTGCACGGCAAAGGGGCAGAGACGTGCTCGTGGATTTCCGCACCACCGGCCATGCCCCCACGGAGCTGGGGGATCCAACTTCGTGTGACCACACACCCCAGTGCACCCCGAGTTTCTGCCCATCTGGATGAGCAGGGCAGGGGCTCCGGGCCAGACAGCAGCAGCCACAACTGAGGGTTTAATTTTGGAGCGGGTTCCGAGGGCCTGCCTCACGAAAGGCCCCTCTGGGCCGGGCCTCCCCCCCAGGATGACCAGGGCCCTCCCAGGTGCCACCCGCTGCCCCAGAGGACCAGGGAGGCCCCGGGCGGCTTTGGCACAGCTGCTGATGGAGGCCAGGAGGGGTTCCTCCTGCTACTCCCTGGGGACCATGCCAGAGGGGGCAGGAAGGCCACCCAGCTGGAGGTGCCCTGAGCCCCCTGGCCCACCCAGGTGGGGCAAAGCCCTGCTCCCTCCAGTTTCCTGGCCACGGCCCAGCCACCAGGCCCTGGGGTCTGCCCTGGATCCCCCCCTCCTGGACCACAGAGCTGCGAGCTCCTTTCCTCAGCTCCAGCCATATCCACGGTGGGCCGGGCAGGTCCACAAAGATGGGGTGTCCATCCAGTCGGGTTTTCTGCTTGCTCGGTGGGTTGACTCACTCCTCCAGCCTCAGTGCACCCCTAGAAAACGTGAGTGGGGTAATCGAGCAAAGAGATGCGTCTGAGCCCTGCTTCCCACGTGGCCTGGGAGAGTGGGTGTGTCCCACCCTCCACCCAGGGGCGGCCACAGGGAGAAATGAGATCAATGCGCTGACGCTGTTCTCATTAACCCTGATGTTGCTGAACTGAGGCCCAGAGAAGGAGGGACCTGCCGTTCCCCATCACACCCCCAGCCTCCCTCCCCGCCCCCCGAGAGCTCCGCCAGGTCCCACTAGGAAATTCCGGTTCACCCTTCAAGAGCTCAAGGACCCCGGCAGGTCATTCGTTCCCAGTCGGCGCTGAGTCCCTACCGTGGGCCCTGCTCTGGACTGGGCTTCAGGAACAGAGCAGTGGACCCCAGGTAGGGCCCTGCTCTCACATTGTTCACCCCAAGGGGCTCTTCAGCAGGGCTATGGGGAGAGCTTCTGGAACTCTGTGAACCCCAGAAACGGCTGTCCAAATGGCACAGCCCCTGTGCTCTCTCTGGGGGTCCTCGAGGAGTCCAGACCACAAAGCCGGCCGGCCAGAGGCACCCACAGCATTTCCTAAACATCAGCAACGCAGCCCGCCTGGCAGCGCCAAGCCCCCCGCTGCAGGCGCCCTCCGGCCTCGGAACCCTAGGCGGGCACACGCCCGGCTTACTGGGTCCCCCGCGCCTGGTTGGCCCGAGCGCTCTCGGGGCTGAGCTGATCCGGGCTGAAGATGGAGCTTGGCGGGAGGACGCTCCAGGTGGTGTTGGGAGCTGCCTCTCCGGGCCCCAGGCCCCGACTCCGCCACCCCACCCCCAGCCAGGCTCTGGATGACATCTCCGAGGCCAGCCCCAGCGATGCGGAGCACTTCGCCGTCTACTTATTACCAAACGCAGGAATCTGGGAGCCCGCGGAGCGTGAAATTAGGACCAAATGTGGAGGAGGTCTAGACAGGAACTCCGGGCCACTCCCGCTCGAGGACGACAGGGCCCTTGGGCTCCCAGGTAGCAGGAGCGCTCTGGTAACCAGACAGATGTTTGTGGAGGAAAAGCGTGCCGGCCCTCCACAAGCTCGACGCGGCGCCGCGGTGCGGAAAGGCCGGGCGGCGAGGCGGCACACCTGGGCCCCAAGCCCAGCTCTGACCTCTCTGCCCCCGGGCTCGGTCTCCCTGTCTGGAAATGAACAGCACCGTCTTCGCCCGGCTGGAAGGGCTGCTTGTGAAGCGAGCGGATTCCAGGGCCCCACGCAGACCCGCCAAGGCCTGGGCCTCTGCATACTTCCCGGGTTCCCGTCCCTGGAGGGTTTAGGAGTCGCTGGGCTGGTTGAGCCTGAGGCCCGGCCAGTGTGGAGGGTGCAGGGCTGGGCTTCTCCTTGGCTCCTAGAAGGGGCGCCGGGCACCTCAGGTGAACAGGCGAAGGGGTGGGGGGTGCTGGAGGGGCGTAAGACAGGCAGACTGAGGAGACTCGATCCTTGGTCCGCAAGGCAGGGAGGGGTGGGATGCAGCAACGGGAACAGAGGAGAGTCTGAGGCAGTGCAGGACACGTGGTCCAGATGGCAGCCATGCGGGGGTCCCCTGCCAGGGGAGGGGCTCCGTGAGGGCAAGGGGGCGGCAGGTGGGCCGGCGTCTGCCCCGCTGCCAGGTGTCTCCTGCCCCCCGCCCCGCTGGATCTCCTCGCCGCAGGAGGCAACCGGAGCTCGTAAGGCGGCGGCTCCCCGCGAGACACCGGGCTCTCGGAAGGGGCCGTGGCCCGCCCAGCCCCCCTCCACAGACTCTGGGGCCGGGGGTGCCCAGGGAGGCCCCATCTCACAGCCTGTGCCTGTAAAAATCGGGGGCGGGGACAGGGAAGCAAAGCCGTTTATAAAGCTTTAAAACCGTTTATGGTCCCGGGGGGCAGATTAACAATTCAGCTCAATCCTCGCCAACTCGTCTTGGCTGGCGGTGCGTGGAGACTTGGGGCGGGGGCTGGGGCCAGGGAGCTGGAGGAGGGACGGCGGCGGCAGCCTCCACCAGGCTGGCACTGGACCTGCCGGCACCTCGCTGCCCCTCTCCTTCCTCTCCCGGCCCGACCCGGCCTGGCCCATCAGATGGCCATCCTTCCAGGACGGCTCAGAAGCCTTCTCCTCCAGGAAGCCCCCCACGGTTTCCCTGATGCGATTCTGCCCCCTGAGCCCCGAAGCCCTCCGTTGGTCTCTGGGCACTCGGCGTAGCCATTCCCGGGACACAAGTGTCCAGGGGACACTGGATCAGCCCGGTTTCCCTCTAAGCTCCCAGGCAAGTTTATCGGAGTGTTTGCGGTCCTTCCCCTTCTCTGCCCCCCTGCGGGATGCCATCCTGATCTATTGCCTGGACCAGCAGCTGGCATTTTTTTCACATTCGTGATTCTGAAACTTTGTCCTGCATCTCAGTTATCCGGACCCCTCACAGGCAGGGCTGGTTAAAGATACAGACCTAGATCCTTCAAGTCCAGAGCTGGCAGGACTTGGTTTTCTAAATCCTCCCATGCCCATATTACAGAGAAGGAAACTGAGGCCCAGAGAGTGGCCTGAGACCCAGGGTTACCAGCGAGTGTATGGCGGGACACTCCCCCTCCTGCCCACCCTCGAGGGCAGGACAAGGGCCCCTCAGCCCTGGTTACTTCAGTGTCCAGCTGGGCAGCGTCCCCAGGCACAGGAAGGAGGTCTGAGAGGCGACAGCTCAGCGAGGGCAGCAAGGTATGGGGCTTGGGGAAAGGGTCCTCTGGCCGCTGTTCTTCCACTGACTTGCTGTGTGAGGTCACGAATGTCTCCCCCGCAACGGTCACCACCCCTGCACTGGCCTCAGCTTCCCCCTACACCCCCCATTAAACAGAGGGGTGGGACTTCAAGGTTCTGTGAGTTGCATTAAAGAAGTCCAGGAAGGCTTCTTGGAGGAGAAGGCATGTTCTGAGCACTGAAGGCAGGGGAAGGCCTGGAGAGGCATAGGGAAGAGCATCCCTGGGGTGGGGCACAGTAAGGGCATAGGGGTGGCTGGAGGGTGGGGTGAGGGAGGCCATGTCACACTCTCGGGGGCAGTTCGGAGTTGACCATGGACTGATGTCAGGCTGGGGCCTAAGCGAAGCTGCCAGTGGTGTGCGTGCACGTCTGCTGCCCGGGCCTGGTCCCGGGAGCGGCGCCCGGCTCGGGCGTTGCTGCCCGTCGGCGTGCGTGTATCTGCAGAGTGAGGCTGAGACGCTCCAGCTGGACGGGGCAAGAGTGTTGGAGCTGTGCCTGCTGACAGTCCTGGGCGCCTGGCCGGTGCCGGGGTCCTTCCCATCGCGCCACCAGGCTGCCTGTGGCTGGAGGCCCCCCACCCAGAGCCGGGCAGAGCGAGGGGCCATCTGTGTCTCAGACCCGGGGAGAGGCTCCGTGGCCACGCCCTCAGGGACCTGATAGAGGGTTGAGAGGCAGAGAGGGAGACATAGTAACAATAGGAAACTGAGCACAGCACACCTGCCGCGGGGTGGAATCCTCCATGTTCTTCCGTTTTACAGAGGAGGAAACTGAGGCACAGAGAAATGGAGGTATTCGAAGCCCCACGCTTGCAGCTAACTGGGGGCAGAGCCAGGCTGGCTCCCAGCGGTCCGTCCGGCTGGGGTGTTGGGGGCGCTGAGTTTAACTCCTGCACTTTGACCTCCTCCTTGACCTTTCCCAAGCCCAGTGAGTTCCCTCATCCATGAAGCAGGGCCATAATGATCTTTTTGGGGGTACAAATGGCAGAACCACACCCAAGGTTGATGTGTTCACAGCAAGAGTCACTCTGAGGGTCTCAGGGAGGGAAACGGAATCCCGTGAATTGGGACCACAGCCTGGCTCTCTCTGGGCACCTGCGTCCTTCCTCTCTTCCCGCCTGGACCAACTCCCCTGCCTCCACACACATGCCGCCCTGGCTGCGGCCTGAGTGCCCATGTCTCTACCCAAGGTCAAGGGACCAGCAGGGACTGGCCAGTCTCCAGGTCCTGGTTCCACTTCCCGGGAGAGAGAAGACGGCTGGCCCGGCGTGGGGGGGCTGGCGCCTTTCCATCCCAGCCCCAGCAAGCCGTGGCCAGCGGAGCGGCAGGGAGTACGGAGGCTACTGAAGCCCTCTGGGCCTGGGAGGCCCTGGATTTCCCGTGGCAGGCGCTGGGTCACACGTGGCTTTCAGCTGCGATGGGCCCATTGGCCAGAATGACACGCGTGGACCAGTGGCCCTGAATGGGGGACTGGCTTTGGCTGGATCACCAGGAGGGACCCTGGCCTTCTCTGAACCTCGGTCTCTTCATCTGCACATTGGGGGTCCCAGTGCCTGCTCTGCCCTCCCACGGCTGCCGCAAAGACCAGGGAGAGCTGTCAGGGGTCCATTCCACTGCCCGCTTTCTGGCCACTCCAGGGTCAGGCTGAGACAAGCCGGGGTGTCCCTGTGAGCCCCCAGGGGGGAAGGGTTTGGGGGCGTGGGGCGCAGCGCCCCACCAGCAGCTGCGTGCTTTGCTTTGCCTCACCTCCGTGAAGAGTGTGAAACGCATCTGGACGGCAGGCCTGGCCCTGCCCGGCGTCCCCCGCTGGTTGCTTCCTCTGCACACCCAGCTCCCTGGATCCGGCCCCGGTCGGCCTGCACCTTTGGCAGGGCTGGTGGGCCAGCTGGCCTCAGCCACCCTGGGGGCCGAGGAAGGCCGGAGCTGCCCGGCAGGGCGCCCAGAAATGCAGGGGTCCCTGGGGCTGCTGCTCTGTCTGTGTGGCCTGCACTGTGTCTTCCTGACCGGGCCCTATTGGTCCAGCTGTCTGGATCTGCCTGTCTGCACCTCTGTCTGTCTGCATTTGGAGCTGTCTGTGAGTCTGGGTCTCGTTGTCTCGTCGCTTTGGGCCTGTCTGGATGTACCTTTCAGTCCATCTGTCTGTCTGCTCAGGGTCTGGGTTCCCACCCCAGCTGTGCCTCTGTCGCAGGACGCTCCCCCCACCCCTCGTGGGCACACGTTCACGTCCTCCCCCACCTATAGACCAGCGTCCCCGGCGTCCCTGCCCGCCACTCCCTGCCAGTCCACTTGACCCTGCAGACGAGCCTGTGGGGAACCGCTGAGCAGCCAGCCTCACCAGGCGGGGCGCAGCCTCCCTCACTCCTGACCCACCGACCGCCCAGACCCCCCGAGTCTCCCAACGAAAACCCCGTGTGTCAGTTCTCACACATTCCTGGAAGAGAGCAAATCGGCCCAAATTCCATCAAGTCTTTGGCAAGGCGCATCAGCAGCCTTAGAAACGTGCACAGCACAGAGCGCTTCACGGCACGTTCCTGTAATTGCAAGACGTGGGAGGTAACGCAGATCCCGGCCCGCAGGGCCTGACTGAGTGAGTGGGGCCCCTTCACGCCGCGGGGCGAGCTCTAGGGGCCCCTGGGGGTAATCCCGCCCCTAGGGAGACGTGGTGTATCTGGGGAGAGACTACTGGGTGAAAAGGGGAGGTATGGAGGGTGTAGACAGAATGCCACTTTCGCTCAGGAGGAGAAGGAAATCTATATTTGCTTATATTTTTAGAAAGAAGCAACGGAAGGATAAACCCAGAACTAAGTGAAATGGTTACTTCTGGGCAGAGTAGGGTGGGCGGTGGCTCGGGGTGGGGGGGGGCTGGGCGTGCAAGACCTCTCTGAATGCACCTGGTTTTATGCTTTTGACTGGAACCAAATGTTTTCTACAATTAAAGAGCAAAGCTAAATCCGTTTTTTTTAAGAAAGTAAAAACTAGAATAAATGAACCTGAATATCAAGGTGGTGGAAAGAAAACCGTACTAAGAATTATTTCAAGTGACTTTGAAACAATTTTTCTACTACACATCCCTAAGGGGACAAGGACAAAAAAAATAACAGATATCAAATTCCATTCAGTAGACTTGTTAGTAAAAACATCGGTAACACTACTTTTAAATTATTATATATGATGGGAAAAAGCAAATGATGAAGTGCTTGTTATTAGGAAATAAAATTTGCACTGTAAAGGTCACATAGACATCACGTTTTCACATGTCAAAACCCTTTGATCTCTAATTTTAAATGGAAATGTCAGTATAAACTCATGTTCATTTTTCTGTTCCTTAAAAAAAAAAGTCTTTCCGAGCTCTGGCCACCGGAAAAACCTGGAAACCCAGGAGCAGCTAGCACCCCTAGTGCCCAGACTGTGTTCTCTAGAACCACTTCCCAGCAAGAGAACCAGGGTGTCCCAGGAGATAAGCTGGGACATCTTACGCCTAAAAGCAACATGCGACCGAGGGTTAGTGGGGTCCCACCAAAATGACGCCGGAGTCAACCTGGAGGTGCTTCCAAACCCACGGTCCCGGTGGGATCATCTGAACATCAAAAAGAATGATGACTGCAGTGGCTTAAAACACATCAGATGTACATACAAGTCAGTGAGATCACAGTGATACTGTAGAGCGACCACAAGTCTCACGGGGCGCCAACTTATTCTGAAAATTGAAAAAGTTACGAACTGAGCGTCTACTCCTTTCCTCTGCAGACTGTCTTTTAATATTACCGGATAGGTAATGGGGAAGGTTCTTTAGAGAAGAACCAGAGCTGATACACGCAGAAGAAATGACAGCATCTGAAAAGTCGCTATTTGCAACTCCTAATGAAATAACAGACGTAGGCTATGATTTCCAGCGGCTGCTGAAAGGATGAGGTGGAAGGCTGATGGGGAATTTTACGGTGGGAGGATTGGGCTGACGGCAGCTGAACCCACCGGCAAGTCTCAACATCACGACAAGGACAGCGTGGGGCCCTGAAAGTGAAGCGATAGGAAGCCAGTTTAGAGGACAAAACCATGATGGAGGGACATAGGAAATGGTGCTGGGAGAAATGCAGCCAGTTCTAGTACATGGAAAATCCTGTAAGATAAATGACCCAGTTTCTTCTATAAACAGCATGGGGCGGGGAGGGGCGAGAGTGGATGGGAACTCTTCTGCAGTCAAAAGGGGCAAACTGGATCCTGATTTGCGCAAAACCAACTGTAAAAAGACGTTGTGGAGATGACTGGAGGCTTTTTAAAGGTCCTCACCTGTCAGATTCCGCACTGAAGTATTTATGAGCAAACTAATACACTCTGGGATTTCTTTAGGGAACTCAATCGCCCGTGCCATGCTATTCCCCTGGCGGAAAAAAAAAAAAAAAAGGTAGGGGGTGGAAATTGAGGCAGGGTGTGCTCAGCAGAAGCTGGTGCCTCAGAGATGACTGTTAACCGTCCAGGGATACGGCAAGCCGGCTATTAAAGCCTGGTCGCTTGAAATGGGCCACAGTGAGAATATTTACGGCACGAGCATCAGCAAACGCCACAGGTCAGGGTGCTTTCACTCCAAGAACTAGTTTATCAGCACCCGGCCGGACAGCGCTCACAAGGGCACCGCTGGTGACCGCATTGTGCATCCTCTCTACTTTGTGTGTGTTTGAAATTTTCCACAGTAGTTTACGAGGGGCACATCCTTAGGCCTAGAAATCCCACTTCTGAGAACTTATCCTGGACAGGTAATTGAAGTCGGTCCTGCAATTCAAGTGGCTTCCGTTTTTAGCTACGCAAACGTGTATGGAAACGGCTTAAGATTTATTTTTTAACGTCAACAGCCTAAACACCAAAAAGGAGTTTGGTTTTCAGTTTCGAAACATGAGAAAGTTCTGGAAGTCGGTTGCAAGCAAAGCGAATGTACTTAACGCTACTGACTTGTACACTTAAAAACGGTCAAGATGGTAAATTTTATGTCACGTGTATTTTACTGGTGATTTGAAATGTTAAAAAAAAAGGATCGGTTATGTTATAAAATGGAATATGGTTCGAAATTATGTTACAGAAGAAAATTTAATGATAAGGAAAAATAAGGATGAGCTGGTGAAGTGACAAAGCCGGTTACAAAACCATACGTTCAGCCCGACTGCATTTGGGTAAATTTATGCGTGAGCTTGTCGCCCAGGCTGAAAGTGTGCTAGGCTAAGCGCTCACATACGTGCTCAAGAAACCTACAGGGACCCCTGAGAGCGAGGGGTGTGCTGTTAGCATCATCTCCTAGAGGTGTGGAAACTGCTGGCACAGGCAGAGGCCGAGGGGGATGTCCCACCTGAGCCCCAGGCCCAGCCGCTGCCTCCTGCATGCAGTTGGGTTTTTCGTTTTCCCTTTCGGAGCGCTTCCTCAACCTCCTAACCTAGAACAGCTTCCTTCTGCAAAGAGCTGACAATGTGGTGAAGCTGGTGCTGTGCGTTGCAGGCTGTTGATGGAGAAGGGGGCGGATGACAGCCGGAACTGTGGTCATCACCGGGGGCATCTTGGCGACTGTGATTCTGCTTTGCATCATCGCGGTTCTGTGCTACTGCCGGCTCCAGGTACTCCGGGAGCTGGGGGGGGGGGGGGGGCGGGGGGAGGGAAGCCCAGAGGGGGCCCTGCAGAGGGAGGGAGCCAGGGCCCAGGAAGGCGGAAGAGTCAGGTCTCCAAGAAGGTGCAAGGCAGACGGCACCCCCGGACTCCACCTGTGAGGGCTCGGTGATGACGGCTCCCCAGACTCCCTGCGAGGTGAGTCCGCTGAGGCTCAGAGAGGGTAAGGGCCTTTGCAGATGTCACACAGCTGCCAAGCGGGGAGCAGGGGTGAGCCCTTGGGTGGTGCTACTCCACCACCTGTGCACTCCCTGCCCCACCCACACTCTAGGGCTGTCCTAGGTCCCCCACATCTTTCTTCCTGAGAGAGGACAGGAAGCCACGTGCATAGGGCAAGGCAGCACGGCTTGGTGCCCTGGAACTAGATTGGGACCAGACTGCCTGGGCTCGAATCCCAGCTCTGCCGCTTTCAGGCTGCCTGCACCCCCTGTGCCTCAGTTTCCCCACCTGCAAAATGGAGTTGGCCGTTGCACCTGCCCCCAGTTGCCGTGGGCTGAAACGAGTGAATCCCTCACTTAGGGATCCCGGGAGTCCGGGGTGCCTGGATTACGAGCTCCCGTGAGTGGTGGTGCCAGGGACGCGGGTGTCTGAGCTGGGTGCCGCACACTTGCAGTGAGGGGAGCCGGGGAGCCGGCGGTCACAGTGGCCCTCTGCCCGCAGTACTACTGCTGCAAGAAGGAGGAGTCCGAGGAAGACGAGGAGGAGCCCGACTTCGCCGTGCACTCGCACCTGCCCCCACTGCACTCGCACCGCAGCCTCGTGCTGACCAACGGGCCGGCGCTCCACCCGGCCACCGCCGCCTCCTTCAGCCAGAAGTCCCCGCAGGCCCGCGCCCTCTGCCGCAGCTGCTCCCACTACGAGCCGCCCACCTTCTTCCTGCAGGAGGACGAGGGCGTGCGCAACGGCGGGGAGCGCGTCGCCCACAAGAGCGTCAGCCGGGAGGACGTGGCGCTGCCGCCTGGGAGCTTCGGGGCCCTGCAGGCCCTCAACCCCAGCCGCCTCTCGGCCATGCGGGAGGCCTTCTCGCGGAGCCGCAGCATCAGCACCGACGTCTGAGGGCGCCCCCGGCCGCCGACAGGTCCTGAGACCACGGTGGGGTCCCCACGGCGTCCCAGCCTGGCCCTGGGCCGGGACCCAGGCTCGGCCCAGCCTGCCTCACAACCGCGTCCTCACGGGGGCCCGTTGGGGAGCTCCGGGGCTCGCTGCGGGGGTCAGACCCAGTGAAAGCAGTGTGGCCGCCCTGGTGGTGGCCCCGGGGCCTGGGTTCGGAAGGGAGGCGGGCATGATGCGGGCACAGGTGTGCGGTAGCATCCGGGTGGCAGACTGCTGGGTGAGGTAGGGCTCTGGAGCATAGACCCCAGGCTGCTGCTACCAGTGCTGCCGTCAGGGAGGGGGCCGTGGAAGGTGGCCTCCGTCTCAGCCCCAGCAAGTCGGCATCTCTGGCTTCACCGCTGGCCGTGTCCCTCCCTCCCTGGGCCTCAGTCTACCTACTTGTTCAAAGAAGGGGTGGCAGCCGCGATGCTAGGGGCCCTGCAGCACAAGCCTCACCTGGCGCCTTGCAGACCAGGCACCCCGTCCCAGAACAGGGCCTCCCCCCGCCCCTCCCCCACACACCCTGGCTTTAAGCGCCAGGAGGCTGAGACGCTGGTTGATTGAGCTGGGCCCCCAGCTGGGCAGATCGCCCTAGAAGGGGGAGCTCCCTTGGGATGCGCAGCCCCGACTGGCTTTTTGGTGAAAATGGAGTGGGGAGGAGGCCATGTGCTGCTCCCCCCGCGTCGGCAGTGTCCACACTAAAATGCCCAGTCCAGTCCTCAGCCCCGATGCGGTAAGGCGGACGCAGCCATGGACAGGGGCTAAATGACCCACTGACTCCCCGTGAGACCTGGGACGGGCCCTCCCACTCCTGGGCCTCAGCACCCCCCAGAGCCCTCCTGCTTTCATGACCCGGGGCACAGATCCCCGAGCTCTGCCACCTGCCCAGTTTCTCAGGAGGACCTGGAAGCAAGACCCCAGGCTGCCCTTTCCCTGCTCCGGCCCCGTGCGCACGCTCCCAGCAGGGCTAGGGGCTCCCCCGCCGTCCAGCTCGAGAAATGCCCCAAACCCAGGGGCACCACCCGCGGGGCACGCAGCCCCGTCCACGCAGAGGCACCGTTTCCTCTCGGCAGCATGGCCCCCAGAGTCCCCTGCCCTCTCCCGGGCTCTCTCTGCCTCTGGGCCCAGCCACAGAGCCAGCCCCCACCCTGGCAGGGCAGCCCCGTCTGCCCAGGAAGACGGACCAGGCTCCCCAGCTAAGCCACCTTCCTAGCAGACAAACCTTCGGGGCACGTGGCTATCCCCGAGCTGTGGGCGGCCTGAGCACCACACTTCTGCTCTTTCTCCAAAGTGCTGCTGAGCTGTGACTCCGGATGTGAGCAGAGTTAGGAAGGCTTACTATTTTTGGCATCGTCGATTCCCCCCCCCCCGCCCCCACCTTCTTCCTTTCTCCTCCTGCCTCAGTTTGGACTTGCTAATGGAATTCATCCCCAAGCTTCCCCTTCCTTTGTCACAGCCCATGAGTTTGTTTCTGATGCATTAGCTGGGCGGGGTGGGCGGGGGTGGGGAGGGGGGTGAGGGTCAGGAGGTGGCGCTTCCTGCGGCTGTTCTGTTCGGTTTCCTATTTCCTTTTCTGGTCTCTGGCCTCTGTGTAGATTCCTAGATCCATTTGACATCAACACGCACCCATCCATCCGAACTCCCCCGGCTCCACCATGGGGACCTGCGGGGAGCTGCCTGCTCTCTGACGGATTCGAGAGCCAATAAAACTCCTGACACCGTGTGCTGTCTTTGGTCTGCCTGACATTCCAGGCCAGCCCAGACCCCTCTCCGGGGTGGGGGTCTTAGCCCAGACCCCTCTCAGGTGGGTGGGGCCGTATGCAGCCCAGCACCGGGCAGAGCTGGCCTTCCTCTCCCGTCCAGCCCCCGGGGTCAAGGCACTGCCCAAAGGCGCCCGGCCGCAGCCATGTTTGGTTTAGATTTTCCCGGGGTGGATGTGTCAGTCTTCCATAATTGGAAGCCACTGGCCTAAAGCCTGAGCTCCTGGAGGGTGGGTGTGGGGTGGCAGGCTGAGCCGCCTGGGGCAAGTGACTGACCTCTCTGGGCCCGGGTCTTAGCATCAACACAATGGGTGACAGTGATACCGACTCCACGGGGCTCTTAGGGTTAAAGAGGCAGCGCTGGTAACGCACTGGGCACCGACCTTGGCGCACAGGATGCGCACAGAAAGTGCTGGTGGAAAGGAGGATGGGGGAGGAAGGTCACAAGGAGAGAAAAGATGGGGGTGGGGGCAAATGACAGGGCACAACGGTGCGGTGTGTCAGGGAGCCCCAGAACCCTGCAGTGCGGCCACCCACCTCTGCCGGAACTGAGCCGCTGACCTTGAGGGAGCTCACCCCACAGGCCCCAGCGAACCTGGAGAGCCACTCACCCACCTGCAGCCCCCTGGATGCCATCCTAAACACTGTGGTGGACCCCGCTCTGGTCCCAGTTTGGGGACAGGCTGGCCCTGCATCCTGGGGAAGCAGTCAGGTAGCCCCTCGCCTCCCTGCCCCCTGTCCCCAACGACCCTCCCTGCGGCATCCTCAGCCCTGTGCCCTCTCGCTGTCCCTCGGCGGGTGGACACCCCCATCGCCCCTTCTCCGCTGCGGCCAAGCCAAGGTGCTTTCAGCACCCTCCGCACCCACCCTCTCCCTGGAAGTTTTCCGTTTCCACACTCCACCCACCCCCCCACACCCCGCTTTCATCTGGAAGAACTCCTGCGGCTGGACCAGCCTAAACGTCACCTCCCCCAGGAAGCCCTCCTGTGTCCCGGCACCCTTAAGTCTAGATTAAGTAGCCCTTCTAAGAGGCCCAGAAACAGTAGTGATGGCCATTTCCTGAGCACTCCATGTGGGCCCACACCGCGCCTCCCACCCTGCCTGCCTCACCTCTTCCTCCCGTGGTTCGGGTGAGGGAGTTCCCTTGGGCTCCGCTGTCCCCCAAGCCCCACAGCAGTTGGGAGGTGCGAGATGGGCTCGGTTCTGACTCCAGCGCCCGAGTCCTGATGCCCCTGAGACCCCTCCCCGCGGGCCACCCACTCTTTTTGTCACCTTCTGTCCACTCTCCCCTGTCATCTCCTCAGGGAGACGCTGCAGCCCGGCCCCCAGCCCCACCTGGTCCCAGACCTGAGGCCGCAGCAGAGCCTTCTGCATGGGCGAGCTAGACAGCGCCCCCAGCTCCCGAAGCCTCACGGCCACCCCACCCCGCCTGGCAGACCCCGGAGACCCCATGATGCCGCCATAAATAGGACCACTTTATTAACGTACAGAGAGGACTGACGGACGACAGCACAGCCATGGTGCTGCGAGAAAAACGCCTCTTCCCAGGTGTAAAGTGCGGTGGGTCCCTCCGTGCCAAGAGCTTCGTATCAGGGAGGCGAGCGATGCTACGTCGTGAGATTAAAATTCCTCCGGCAAGAGTCACCTAGACAGCATCAGGATCCCAGGCGCCCCGTCTCCCTGGCTGCCCATCCCCCTCTCCTCACCCCCACAGCCCTGGAGGGATAGAGGATGTTCCCAGGCCCCCGGGTGGGAGCCACAAACGCGCCAGTCCTCCCGGCTCTGTCCTGGGAGGGCCGACAGGGCCGAGGGGCGCGCTCGGGGGTTGGGGGGCAGGGGAGGGGCTCTCCTGCCCGGGGAGAGAGCAGGGGCTCAGTGTCACGTCTTCACAGCCGGGGCGCCCTGCAGGGAGGGTGTCCGTGGAGGGGCTGCTGCGGCCCCAGGGATGGGGTGCTCGGTCTCTGAGGAGCGGCCGCCGGGCCTAGGAGTGGGGGGGCCGGCAGGAGCGACAGCATGCCTTGCTGTAGTACCAGTGGCCGCAGAGGTTCACCTTGATGGCCAGGGCGCAGTTGGTGCCCGGCTGGTCCTGGCAGCTGTCGTCTGGGGAGGGGACACGGCGGGGGGCGTAGGGCATCAGGAGGCGGTCAGGGGTGATGGCCCCACCCCACCGCCTCCTCTCCTTGAGTTCTACCTCTCTGCCACTGCTTCCCTGCCTCCGTCCCACTCCAGGGATGTCACAGATCCCACCAACTGATGTGAACGGTGCACAGGGAAGGGTAATGCCCAGGGCCCAGGATCTGGAAGAGCCACTGATCTCACCCCTGGAGGCCTGAACCTACCCGGGAGACCCACAGGTGCCCCTTCCACTCAGTAGGTCCAAAGCAGAGCTCATCACCCGGCCCTGGTGCCCCCTCGGAGCCTAGTACCCTCACGCATCTTCCAGGTGCCCGAGCCAGAGACCCTGCTTCAGCCCCTCGCCTCCCGGCTCCTGCGTGCCCAGCTCGGGGGCGCTCTGGCTAAGTCTTCCTGGCTCCCTGGTCCCCTGCCCCACAGCTGCCCTCCCATCTTCTGAAGCCGGATGCTGTCTCCAAAGTGCAGGTCTTGGCATGGCTCCTGGGGACCCCAAGCTCCAGTCAGCTCTCACCTGCCGCCCTTCCCACCCTCACCTCCCAGCCTGGGCTCAGCCACTCCAGGAGGAACCTTCACTCCCCGACATGCATTGGTCCCTGTAGCCACTAGGCCCTCCCGGTCACCCTGGCCGATGCCTGCTCATCCCGCAGGCCCTGGCGCAGCCCAGCCTCTGCTCTCCCGGGAAAGCCCCTGCCCCGCCCTCAGCCTCTTCCCCCTCACCTGGGGGCTCCGTGGGGCAAGGCTGCAGGTCACAGGCCTGTCTGCCAACGGGCTTCACCAGCGGGTCGCAGCCCCGGACGATGTCGGTGCCTTGGTAGCACTTCACGTCTCGCATCCGCACTCCCACCCCGCAGGTCTTGGTGCACTGGTCGGGGAGAGATGGCATGGCCCAAGCCCCCACCGGCGGGGCAAGGGCTCTGGCCAGAGGTGGGGGATCCCACCCCTGTCACCTGGCTGCCGAGTCTTACCCGACACGGGACACGTGGAAGGGCACTGGCTGGCAGCCAGGAGACGCTAAGACTCGTCCCCCCTCCCCCGGGGCTGCTGAGTTTCCCCGTCTGCACCGTGAGGGTGTGGCCGTCTCCTCTCTCAACTGTCCCCCCCCACCCCCGGCCGGGTGGGTCCTTCAGCTGTAGCTTTCCTGGGTCCTGTGCTACCGAATGCTCAGGACACACAGGGCCACGGCCCAGGGAGAGTGCTGGTTTCCCACTCCAATAACAAGCTGTGTTTGTAGTGGACCAATTACATGTATCTTCCAAAGCCACCGCCTCACCGGCTCCCAGAGTCCAGATGTTCCCCTTGGAAAACCCCGCTGAGCTACCCAAACACCAGGGCCATCTGCTGAGCCCAGTTACCCCGCCGTCCTCCTGCCAAGATCCTACAGGCGGTGGCTCCCTCTGGCTGCCCCGATGTGGGTGACCCCACGTCACCCAGGCACGTCTGGGACCCGAGCCCTCGGTTTCCCGAGTGGGGTCTGGGGTGGGAGGCCCTGGCCCTGGGCCCACCCTCTGGTTCTGTTTGCAGAGGCACAGGGAGGGCTCCCAGCCT
Source organism: Globicephala melas (assembly GCF_963455315.2). NCBI lineage: Eukaryota > Metazoa > Chordata > Mammalia > Artiodactyla > Delphinidae > Globicephala > Globicephala melas. The sequence goes on along the minus strand of NC_083319.1, from coordinate 2,587,966 downwards.
GGCGGGGGGCTGGCCCAGTCTGGAGGTACCAAGCACAGACAACAGTCAGCCTTGGATGGGTGCCCTGAGGAACCTCTGGCTGTCCCTCGGCCCCTGAGTAGATGGGACAGCTGGGAGGATGCACTCTTTCTAAGCCCCTATCCCGGGAAGGGGAAGCCACAGGGGAAGCAGACACCACCCCAACCAGGGACAAAAGGACAGAGGTCCACGTCCCCACGGGCCGCTCACCCCTTGCCCACCCACCAGCATCAGGGCAACACAGGGGCGCCCCTCCCCCAATGCTCCCAGGCTCCTGTGCAAAGACCACCGTGGGCCTCCCTACTTGCGCCCTCCTGGGAGCTACAGCACCACCAAGTGCAGGGGGGACTTGGGGCACAGGACTGGTGACGCTGCTGTAAGGAGACATCAGGGAGACGGTATGAATCTGTAAGAACCCAAGTCTAGACACAGCCGCCCCTGTGCTGTAAGAAAGGCTTGAAGGATGCTGACGACCCCTGGGTGCCCTGGGATCCTGCCGGGAGGCCTCCACAGGAAAGGAAAGGGGCCAGGAGAGAAAAGGCAGAAGCTAAAGGACCCCCTTTGCTCGGCCAGGGAACTGGGGCGGGGTGGGGTCTGCGGACCAGGGCTGCTCTCCCGGCTCAGCCCAGCCTCACGCGCCTCAGGGCCCGCCCTGCCCTGCTCTCATTAGGATGGGCCGGTTCAGGGCCTCCCTTCACTCTGCACAGCTCTCGGCCCGCCCGGAGCAGCGTCCAATGTCTGCTCACGCCCCAGGAGCTGGGGGGTCAGCTCTCTCTCTGAACTTGGGTTTATTCCCCCGTGGGATGGGAAGAGGAGCCCCCTCCCGGGGTGCTGTTGGGCGGAGGAAAGGAGCCCGTCTGGCAAAGTGCTGGGACCGGCCCACCCACAGGGGCCTCGGGGCCTGGGAGGTGACGGTTCTGCTTCCGGCTGTAGAGAGCAGAGAGATCTCGGCTCCAAGCCACCCGCCAGCCTGAGGCCGAGGAGCCCGCAGGGCGTGGAGGGGCCAGGCCTGTGTCAGGGCAGCGGCGGCCATTCCTCTGGCTTCCCTCTGCCCACAGTGCACATGTCCTGCCATCCCCTCTGCCTCTCCAGTCCTGTGTCCCTCCTGCCTTGACTCTGGCTCCCGGGACCGAGGCCATATCTGAGTCAGCCCCACACAGTCCCGGTACCCACCTGGGATCTGTCTGCCCCGTGTTGGGTGTCAGGCACACGTGCTGTCAAATGCACGACTGAAAGGCTACAGTGCAAGGCCGGAAGTGACCTGGGCCCCAAAACGGCCCAGGACGAGCATGGCAGGGATCCCAGAGGTGAGATCCAAGAGGACTTCCTGGAGGAGGTGGCTCTTGCACCAGCTGACTTGGTAGCACTGACAATCTTTCCAGGGGTGAAAAGCCCTGACGGAGGCTGAGGGGGGGACATGAGGGGCACTTGGGGCGAGAGAGGAGGTACTTTGGCAGGACCAGAACTCAGGCCTGGCCTCAGGTGACCTCAGCGGGGGGCCAGCCAGGCGCTTACCTCAGACCAGGGGCTGGTGTACCACTTGAAGCAGGGCCTCTCGAAGCACGTGCTCTCCTCCGGGGGCTTCTCGGCCAGGCCGCACTCGGGGCCGTTGCGCGTCTGCGGCTTCCCGCTGGCCAGCTCCATGCACAGCACCAGCCTCTTTCTCACACCTCGGCCACAGGTGGTGTTGCACTGAGGCAGGGTGACAGACGGGGCCGGGTCAGGGGTCAAGGGCCAGAGGCCAGGAGGACCAGAACACAGAGCCCAGAGCCAGGCCAGTGGTAATGTCTCGGTCAATAGCAAGCGGGTGAAAACGCTTGGGTCGACGGCAGTTGGCCGAGAACTCTCCGGTCGATAACCACGTGGCCCCAGACAGATCTAATGACAAGCAATTTAGCATAAAACCATCTGCTGTGAAACAAAATGGTTAACGGCCATCCGACCTCAGATGATTTAGCTCATCGTGATCTGCCTGAAGCGAGTAGTTGACAGCAGTGCGGTTGAGAACAATTCGTCGGAAATTTTAAGTTGGTGACCTTGGCAGGTCTAGGGGTCGTGAGAACAAAGGGATGTACAGGGCCCACGAGCCAAGAGCGAGTACAGCAGAAGGACCCCCAACCCTGGGTTTCCATCTTTCGGGAACATGGGGTCATGGGAACTATACCAGCCCTGCATGCCTCGTTGAACATTTGCTATTTAGATTTGGGAAGTTTTAAGAGGTTTTCTTACTTTTTTGTTTTTTTCTCTTTCAAATGGATGTTTAGTGAATTGTGTGAATTAGGATGCACTTGGTCCTAATGTCCAATTAGTTCCTCGTCTGACCAGTCCGTCATTCTGGCCGCCTGGCTCTCGGCCAAATGCTCTCCCCGACGGAGGGGGCCCTGCCACCCGGCTCGGGCGCGGGGCACTCACCCGTTCCCAGTCCTGGGCCAGCCAGTGGGCGGGGCAGTTCTTGTCCCCGCAGGGGTGGATGGCCAGAGGCTTGGCCTCCATCTGGCACTGAGACTCGGGCACCACCCGTCCGTCGCTGGTCTTGCAGTACACGTGTCTGATCATGCGGCCCTGCCCGCAGCTCCCACTGCACTGCAAGGGGACACCCGGGGTTAGAGGCAGAGCCCCCTCCCAGGTCCCCCAGACATCATTCCCAAGAGAGGAGAACAGCTGGGGGCAGGGGAGGGGTTGCCATGGTAACCATGTTTTAAATAACAGTTTCTGTTCTAATGACAGAAAGATTGCATGCCCATTGAAAAACACACAGAGAAAAGCACGCCTAAGACACCTGAAAAGCTCATCTGTACACCCAGCACTCAGAGGGGACCCCAGTGAGCACCTGAATGTCTCATCCAGGCAAGAGGCAAGAGAGGCAGACACACAGACAGACAGGGAGCTTATAAAAGGGCATCGGGATGTGACCACTTGTTTTGGGATAAAGGTTTTGATTCCTCGTA